>NC_138776.1:258350536-258950536 GCF_965119305.1 Pelophylax lessonae | reverse complement strand
TGATCACCTGTGCGATTTTTTACTTTTTGCGATATAAACAAAAAAAAGCGTAAATTTTGCAAAAATAACAATATTTTTCACATTTTTTTATATGAAATCCCCCCCCCCCCCCCAAAAAATGTAAAAAAATCAAACATTTTTAACATTTTTGGCCAATTTGTTTTCTGCTACATATGTTTGGTAAAAAAAAAAAAAAACGCAAAAAGCGTATTTTGATTGATTTCCGCAAAAGTTATCGGGTTTACTAACTAAGGGAAAGATTTTTGTCATTTTTGGTGTTTTTGTTTTTTTTTAACGCGTAATGGCGGCGATCTGCGATTTTTTTTGCGGGACTGCGACATTGCGGGGAACAGATCAGACCCTTGACTGACATTTTTGACACTTTTGGGGGTACCAGTGACATTACTGCAGTAATCAGTGCTATACATATGCACTGTTACTGCAAAATGACACTGGCAGGGAAGGGGTTAACTTTATTGGGGAAGGAGGGGTTAAGTGTGTTCCGAGGGGCGTGCTTTTTACGGTGATTGGACATGGCTACTGGCGTAGGAACAGTGATCAACGGTCCTACATAGTAGAACCGTATGATCACTATTCCTACACAGGGGAGAATGACAGGCGGCTTGTTTACATCAGCCGCCTGCCTTTCTCCCTTCACAGAGGACGATCGCGAGTGACTGACTTCCCAGGGAACGAGCCGGGGCGGGCGCGCGCCCGCTATTGGCTCACAAGGAAGTGACAGGCTAGTGACGTATATATACGTCACTTTGCCAGGCCGGGGCTGACCACCGCCGTATATAATCGCTGGAGTGTCTGAGATTGAGCGGGGGCGGGAGCGCGCCTCCAGTGGCGTGCGCTCACCCCCTATTGGCTCACGGGCTAGTGACATATATATACACGTCACTTTTCCCAGGAGGGGCTGACCGCCGCCATATATCGGCGGGCGGCTGTCGGCAAGCGGTTAAAACACTTTGTAGGATCTTTGCCTTAGCCCATCAGATCAGAAAAAGAGCTGAAGCTTGTGGAAAAGCTCTGTAATCCATTAACAAAAATAAGACATAGTTTGTCTCAGATATATAAGATGTTAACTGATCTGGTGGGTATGCAGAAACGTCCATTTATAGAAAGTTGGGAGAAAGAAATAGGATTAGGTTTGGAAGAGCAGGAGGTGAATGTTGTGCTGAGAGCCGTACACTGCACGTGTGGTTATGAGTAAGCGATCATCTGTATCGTGAAACGCGTCAACCTGACATGTCTGTCATGCACTGTCTGTATGAATTTATCCATGAGGAATAAAGAATATCATTGATTTCATATCTTGCCTTGAGTGCGGTCCTACTTCTTGGATGTTTTACAATTACGGATGAAGGATCAACACTACACCTGAGCGGCTTTCCTTTGTCTGACTCCGTACACTGCACTGCCATGGATGTGAATGTCTTTGAGATGAATTATAAGTGACTATCGAGATGGTATATAACACCTGTTAAAGCACATAATTGTCAACCAAAGAAATCAAATTTGTGTTGGAGGGGCTGTCAGTTGTTGGGCACATTGGTTCATGTCTGGTGGGAATGTCCTAAAGCCTCATACACACACAACGATAGTTGGCCGTGAATTTTCGGCCAACGTCAGATCTGCCGATTGTCGGCTTGTTAGTATGATGCTTCCGGCAACCGACTGCGACTTTTCGGCCAAACAAAATCTGGTGTGCAGGCTATAAAATTTTTGTTGGCCGTCAACAGAACGGCCGATTTTCCATCAGTCAGTACAGATTTCGGCAGACAAAAATCAGATGAGCAAGACTGGGCATGTTTAGAGAAGAAAAAACACACGAAAAGTAGACCAGCACATGACATCAATTCTGAAGTTGGATTTTGTTGGCCGAGAAAATTTGTGTGCAGTCTAGAGCACATTTCAACCAACACAACAACACTGGACAAAAGACGGCCGATCGGTCGGCCAATGTGTACGAGGCTTTAGATTCGGGAATACTGGTTAAGGATACAACTTATCAATAAAATCATGGGTGAGAACATTATGGATGACCCCTGGACATGCCTACTTCATAGAACAAATAGATCCCTAAGGCAATATAGAAACACGATAGTTCCAAATTTGCTAAATGTAGCGAAAGGGACAATTTAAAAAAAAAAATAGCTTGACACAAAAGGTTCTACCATAAGGGAATGGTGTGGGAGAGTTGAATATATTCCTGATATGGAATACTTGTGCAGCAGAAATGTAGAACGAACAAGTAAACAGCTTCTTTAATAAATGGAGAAAATTGATAGACTTCAAAAAGACCAGAGATTATATAGAAATATGGAAAGTTCAGGTGGTGGACTAAAAACTGGGGTATGGTAAACTCATATAGAGAGGAGGGGTAGGAGCGTAACAGTGGAATGGAGCGGAAATGTAATTGGATTGGGGGGGGGGGGTTTAGGGGTGGTGGGATATAGGGGGAATAAGATGAGTTTGTAATGCTTAAGAAATTATTTTCTTTTTGTTGAAGAACTGAAATCAAAATTAATAAAAATTATTGAAAAAAAAAAAAAAAAAGACAAAGGGGCCTTATGCGAGACTCCTGACAGCCCATTATAATGAGTGTATGTAATGCTGAAGGGAACTGTCAAGAGGCTGTTGGTATTATAAAAGGGGATTGTCTGTACAGTGTCTTCAACTCATCAGTTAGAAAACCATTATATTGAGGAATGGAGATGGACCTTTCATATGGTGTACAGTATCTCCTCCACATTTGTTGGGAACATGACGTTATATTGAGGAATGGAGATGGACCTTTCATATGGTGTACAGTATCTCCTCCTCATTTGTTGGGAACATGACGTTATATTGAGGAATGGAGATGGACCTTTCATATGGTGTACAGTATCTCCTCCACATTTGTTGGGAACATGACGTTATATTGAGGAATGGAGATGGACCTTTCATATGGTGTACAGTATCTCCACCTCATTTGTTGGGAACATGACGTTATACTGAGGAATGGAGATGGACCTTTCATATGGTGTACAGTATCTCCACCTCATTTGTTGGGAACATGGCGTTATATTGAGGAATGGAGATGGACCTTTCATATGGTGTACAGTATCTTCTCCTCATTTGTTGGGAACATGACGTTATATTAAGGAATGGAGATGGACCTTTCATATGGAGAACAGTATCTCCACCTCATTTGTTATATTGAGGAATGGAGATGGACCTTTCATATGGAGTACAGTATCTCCTCCTCATTTGTTGGGAACATGATGTTATATTGAGGAATGGAGATGGACCTTTCATATGGTGTACAGTATCTCCTCCTCATTTGTTGGGAACATGACGTTATACTGAGGAATGGAGATGGACCTTCCACATCGTTTAGATTATCTCCATCTGTAAATATCTAAAAATCATACTTTTGAAAAACTCTATCTGCATTTCATGTTTATTACTTACCCGTGTCAATATATAGAGAGGATTCCTCCTGTTTACTTTCCATAATCATCTCCCCCTCCTCCATAGACTGCTGATCTCCACACACCAACGTTTCTTCTTCTTCCTCTTTAACTTGAACTTTGATGTTTCTCGGTTCTTCATCCTAAACCCCAAAGAGGATAGTACAGATTTGTAAAAAGAACAAGAAATTATATACTGTATAAGACTTATCTTGTTTAGAATACATTTTAGGTCTACATGCTCAGTCCCATCTACCTGATGGTGAGGGATGATTTGATCTCCTTGTGTGGAATCCCCAGAATACAGAGTATGAGGACATCTCTCTGGTGGGTTTCTGTTACTGGATGGAATAAACATATGTTCTTCCTCTTTAATTTCAACTTTGAGCTCTTTCAGTTCTTCAACCTAAATATACCAAAGATGAAAGAAAACAGATTTCTAAATAAGAACAAAAGATTCATATAGAAGAACGGCACATCATAGAGTTTAGACGACATTTAAAGGTCTACAAGCTCAGTCTCATCTACCTGGTCATGGTGAGGGATGGTGTGATCTTCCTCAATGGACAGCTGAGCTCCACCCACCAACGTCTCTTTTTCTTCCTCTTTAATCTCAACTTTGGGGTCTTTCATTTCTTCATCCTAAACCCCAAAGATGATAGAATACATTTGTAAAAAAGAAGAAAGGTTATGTAGAAGTATTTACTCTTTTAGGTCTACATCCTTAGTCCCACCCACCTGATGATGGTGAGGGATGATGTGATCTTCCTGTGTGGAATCCCGGGAATACAGAGGACGGGGACATCTCTCTGGTGGGTTCCCATTACTGGATCCATCTGTAGGAAACACACACACTGACTGAATACATTGTTTCTATGTGTTTATCAGATGATGGGGGATCTAGGTGGATCCTCCGTACTGCTCTCTCCTTTACAATAAAGTCTCCTCTTACCCGGTGATGTGAGGGACGGCTGATTCTCCATCATGACATACACTGGGGCACTGTGATGGGTTATGTCTTGTGAAGACAGCTGTTGGGTGCTAATGGATCACCAGATACTTTCTTATTTTAGGTTTGGATTGACTGGAGAAGACTTAGAACTTCACCTAAAGTATTTGTTTGTGTCCTGGTTGTGGGGAATTCCTTCCATTTTCTGTCCAGGTCACCGATATCAAGAGGAACTCAAATGTTAAGTTGGGCTTTAAAAAGAAGTAATACCTAGAAAATAATGAATTGGAGAGAAAACATGTTTACTAAATTTTACGGAACATGTATGATATAGGATATGTAGACATAACATTGTTTTGTGCGCACAGTGACAATCAAAAATAAGTCTGGGGGGCATCTATGCTGTGATTGGTGTTCAGGCTCACATGACAGAGAAAGGACACTCAGTTAGGATATGGTGGAGGAAGCAAAGAGAACTAACAATCCTCCACTAACATACTGCAAGGTATATAATTACATGAAAGCACAGTAGGGATGTTCATTCCTTCTGCTGTCTTCATTAGAACTTGTACTGTAGTTCAGTCTTCTTCCTCCCAATATCCCGATCCAGAGAAGACATGATGTCCATTATCTCACAGTGATGAGAGCCAATAATCCTGAGACAGCTTTATGGAGGATGGATAAATGGTTCTATATTTAGGATGTATCCGGTCTATAAACCAGAGGCTCTGGATGGACAGTTGGATAAATGGCTCTATATTTAGGATGTATCTGGTCTATAAACCAGAGGCTCTGGATGGACAGTTGGATAAATGGCTCTATATTTAGGATGTATCTGGTCTATAAACCAGAGGCTCTGGATGGACAGTTGGATAAATGGTTCTATATTTAGGATGTATCCGGTCTATAAACCAGAGGCTCTGGATGGACAGTTGGATAAATGGTTCTATATTTAGGATGTATCCGGTCTATAAACCAGAGGCTCTGGATGGACAGTTGGATAAATGGCTCTATATTTAGGATGTATCCGGTCTATAAACCAGAGGTTCTGGATGGACAGTTGGATAAATGGATCTATATTTAGGATGTATCCAGTCTATAAACCAGAGGCTCTGGATGGACAGTTGGATAAATGGTTCTATATTTAGGATGTATCTGGTCTATAAACCAGAGGCTCTGGATGGACAGTTGGATAAATGGTTCTATATTTAGGATGTATCCGGTCTATAAACCAGAGGCTCCGGATGGACAGTTGGATAAATGGCTCTATATTTAGGATGTATCCGGTCTATAAACCAGAGGTTCTGGGTGGACAGTTGGATAAATGGATCTATATTTAGGATGTATCCGGTCTATAAACCAGAGGCTCTGGATGGACAGTTGGATAAATGGATCTATATTTAGGATGTATCTGGTCTATAAACCAGAGGCTCTGGATGGACAGTTGGATAAATGGCTCTATATTTAGGATGTATCCAGTCTATAAACCAGAGGCTCTGGATGGACAGTTGGATAAATGGATCTACATTTAGGATGTATCCGGTCTATAAACCAGAGGCTCTGGATGGACAGTTGGATAAATGGTTCTATATTTAGGATGTATCCGGTCTATAAACCAGAGGCTCCGGATGGACAGTTGGATAAATGGCTCTATATTTAGGATGTATCTGGTCTATAAACCAGAGGCTCTGGATGGACAGTTGGATAAATGGTTCTATATTTAGGATGTATCCGGTCTATAAACCAGAGGCTCTGGATGGACAGTTGGATAAATGGCTCTAGATTTAGGATGTATCCGGTCTATAAACCAGAGGTTCTGGATAGACAGTTGGATAAATGGATCTATATTTAGGATGTATCCGGTCTATAAACCAGAGGCTCTGGATGGACAGTTGGATAAATGGCTCTATATTTAGGATGTATCCAGTCTATAAACCAGAGGCTCTGGATGGACAGTTGGATAAATGGATCTACATTTAGGATGTATCCGGTCTATAAACCAGAGGCTCTGGATGGACAGTTGGATAAATGGTTCTATATTTAGGATGTATCCGGTCTATAAACCAGAGGCTCCGGATGGACAGTTGGATAAATGGCTCTATATTTAGGATGTATCTGGTCTATAAACCAGAGGCTCTGGATGGACAGTTGGATAAATGGTTCTATATTTAGGATGTATCCGGTCTATAAACCAGAGGTTCTGGGTGGACAGTTGGATAAATGGATCTATATTTAGGATGTATCCGGTCTATAAACCAGAGGCTCTGGATGGACAGTTGGATAAATGGCTCTATATTTGGGATGCATCTGTGTAAATATTACAATGCTCTATATATGTGGTATTTGCATCTTCTGGAGATAAAAGACATCACAGTGACTATGGAGGAAGAGGACGAAACATGACGGGTGGGTTACTGGGTGTAATTATAAAATAATATCTTATTACCTCCTCTGCTGCCAGATCCAGCAATGTCTCCTCTCTACTTCCTCCTGATTCACCTCTAACCCGGAACTTCCTATTTATACCTGACATCGCTTCCTGTCACTTCCTGTTTGGAGTCTTGCATCACTCCCTGCCTTCGCCCAGCGTTACTGAAGCTAGCTACTTTATATATACAGGCATTGGTGTCTTTTGCACTAGATGGCACAGAATCTCCCCTGCCGGATATTGTATTCTCAACTCCAGAACAGTACCTGCATCTGAAGGGACGCAGGTGCTGTTTACCTCAATTTTCCACCTGTTCCCTTCCATTTGCCAGTTGAAGGATGTGGTGCCAGACAAGGCCACCCACTGACCTAATTTTGGCCAGTTTATCAAGACCTGCTCGAAATTTGCCAATGCATAGCCAGCTGTACAGCCTGCACCTCAATGACTTCCTGGCTGTGCGTTCAAATGACAATAAGCAAGGTCACCTCTTTGTGGAGAATCTAAAAACTGCACCCTATATTGTTTTTCATACATTGACTGCTTCATTCTTCAAATTCGCAATTTAAAACCACTTGTCGACCGGGGCCATTTTTTTTACATTTTTTGTACTCGTTATAAAGTATTTTAACCACTTAAGCCCCGGAAGATTTTACCCCCTTCCTGACCAGGGGGTATTTTGCGATTCGGCACTGCGTGAGTTTAACGGACAATTGCGCGGTCGTGCGACACTGTACCCAAATGAAATTGACGTCCTTTTTTTCTCACAAACAAAGCTTTCTTTTGGTGGTATTTGATCAACTGTGCGATTTTTTGATCATGCGCTATAAACAAAAAAAGGGCGACAATTTTGCAAAAATAACAATATTTTCCACATTTTTTATATGAAATTCCCAAAAAAAATGTAAAAATCAAAATTTTTTAACATTTTAGGCCAATTTGTTTTCTGCTATATATGTTTGGTAAAAAAAATCGCAATAAGCGTATTTTGATTGGTTTGCGCAAAAGTTATTGCGTTTACTAACTAAGGGAAAGATTTTTGTAATTTTTATTATTTTTTTTCTTAACGCGTAATGGCGGCGATCTGCGATTTTTTTTGCGGGACTGCGACATTGCGGCGGACAGATCAGACCCTTGACTGACATTTTTGACACTTTTGGGGGTACCAGTGACATTACTACAGTAATCAGTGCTATACATATGCATTGTTACTGTAAAAATGACACTGGCAGGGAAGGGGTTAACTTTATTGGAGAAGGAAGGGTTAAGTGTGTCCCTAGGGGCGTGATTCTTACTGTGCAGGGATGTGGCTTTCCATGTAACAGCAGAGAACTACGATCCTACATAGCAGGACTGTATGATCTCTGCTGTTACACAAGGGAGAATGACAGGCGGCTTTGTTTACATTAGCCGCCTGCCTTTCTCCCTCTGTAACGGACGATCGCGAGTGACCGGCGGACATCGGGTCCGCCGGTCACACGCGCCGGGACCACAGTGAGCGAGTGGGGGCGGGAGCGCGCCTCCGGCTGCATTGGGCTCGCCCCCTATTGGCTCGAAGGAGAGTGACGTACCCATACGTCACTTTGCCTGCACAGGGCTGACCGCCGCAGTATATGTACTTGCGGTGGTCGGCAAGCGGTTAAACCCCCCCAAAAAAACAATGATATATTTTCTGAAAGCAGAGGCCCTGGAGAATAAAATAGTTATACCTAAAATAATAATTCTGGTCACATGATATTTGCACAGCTATTTATTCAAGGCATATTTACAGGAAAAAAAAATACTAAACCTAATTTTAATGGAAACAAAAACAATATGATACCCAATTGTTCAGTAAAATAGAAAAGATGGGGTTGCGTCAAGTAAAAAGATACCAAACATGCCAAGCCCCATTTGCCGACCGCCTAATAGTAAATGTACGTCATTACTTTGATGTTAAATACTGGGGTTATGGCAGCAGCTAGCCGCCATTATCCTGGTATATTTTTTCAGTCAGGCGGTCGGCTTTCATATAAAAGTGGTCCCAGTAGCAGGTCCACCCTGAGATCACTTTTATAAGCAGTGGAAGAGGTGCCCCCTCCCCTCTCCACCGCTTCCCGGTCGTCTCCGAGCTTACCGGAGCAGTTGGTAAGCCTGGAGTCGATCCGATCCCTGTGATACCTGGGCATGAAGCCGAGTAAGGCAAAATAGTCCCCACTTGGCTCTATGCCCTTGGAGGACCGGAACGACATCAGTTCCACCTCTCAGGCTTAAGATCTCTCAATAAAGAAGACCTGTCATCCTTATTTCTATTACAAGGGATGTTTACACTCCTTGTAGTAGGAAAAGGAGTGATAAAAAAAAAAATTAGGAGCAGTGTAAAAATTGAAAGTAAAATAAATAAGAAAAAAAAAATGTAAAGTGCCCCGTCTCTACGAGTTCACTCGCAGAAGTGAACGCATTCTTAAATCGCGCCCCCATATGTAAACAGTGTTAAAACCACACACATGTGAGGTATAGCCACGATCGTCAGAGTGAGATCAATATTTCTAGTACTAGATCTCCTCTGTAACTCTAAACTGGTAATCTGGAAAAAAGTTTAAAGCGTCGCCTAAGGAGATTTTTAAGTACCATAGTTTGTCGCCATTCCATGAGATACCCAGCCAGCAGCGGTGAGGGGGCATGACTACGTGTTTCAGAGCTGCACTGCTCCTTTTTCAAACCTGCATTTCACAGAGGTCCTGGCTTCCTCGTGTGAGGCTCTTCCTGGTTACCTTACTATACCCAGCCAGCAGCGGTGATTTGGCTTCCTGGCATGGTATGCACAAAGGGGCATGTCTTTGTGTTTCAGAGTTACATTGCTCCTTTCTCAAGCCTGAATTTCACAGAGATACTGGCTTCCTTGTGTGAGGCGCTTCCTGGTTACCTTACTATAACCAGCCAGCGGCGAATTGGCTTCCTGTCATTGTACACACAAGGAGGCATAGCTATGCGTCTCAGAGCTACACTGCTCCTTTCTCAAGCCTACCTTTCACAAAGGTCTTGGCTTCCTTGTGAGAGGCTCTTCTTGGTTACCTTACTATACCCGGCCAGCAGCTGTGATTTTGCTTCCTGGCATGGCCACGTTTTAGAGCTACACTGCTCCTTTCTCAAGCCTGCATTTCACAGAGGTCCTGGCTTCCTTGTGTGGGGCGTTTCCTGGTTACCTCACTATACCCGGCCAGTGGCGGTGATTTGGCTTCCTGGCATGGTACGCAGAAGGGGGCATAGCTAAGGTGTTTCAGAGCTACACTGCTCCTTTCAAGCTTGCATTCAAATAGGTCCTAGCTTCTTTGTAGAAGGGGCTCCTTAGTCATATACCTCTACCCAGGCCAGCAGCGGTGATTCGGCTACCTGGCATAGACTGATGCACACCCAGAGTCAGCGGAGCAGCTGCGAATAGGATTTTAGATGAAGTCTCAATCCAGTCGATTCATCTCCTGCCCAGTGCTGCCTGCATTGTTCCAGTGCCTCTCCTTACCCCCTTGTGCATTCCACCGGTGCATGATGTCACCTCTAGTCCAGCGCTACATTCCACAAAGGTCCCTGCTTCCTTGTGTAAGGCACTTCCTAGTTATCTTTCTATACCTGGCCAGCAGTGGTGATTTGGCTTCATGGCATGGTATGCACTAGGGGGCATAGCTACAGGTTTTAAAGCTACACCTCTCCTTTCTCAGGCCTGCATTTCACAGAGATCCCACCTTCATTTTGTGAGGCCAGTTTACCTTACTATACCTGGCCAGTGACGGAGATTTGGCTTCCTGGCATGGTACGCACAGGGGGGCATTGCTACGCGTTTCAGAGCTACACTACTCCTTTCTCAAGCCTGCATTTACAGAGGTCCTGGCTTCCTTGTGTGAGACTCTTCCTGGTTTCCTTACTATACTCGGCCAGCAGTGGTGATTCCGCTTCCTGGCATAGACTGATGCCCATCCAGTCACAGTTTTAGATGAAGTCCAAATACGGTCGATTAATCCCCTGCCCAGTGCTGCCTGCATTTTTCTAGTGCCTCTCCTTGCCCCCTTGTGCATTTCACTGGTGTATGAGGTCACCTCCAGTCCAGCGCTACATTCCACAAAGGTCCCTGCTTCCTTGTTACCCTTCTATTCCTTGTGTGAGGCTCTTCCTAGTTTCGTTACTATACCTGGCCAGCAGCTGTGATTCAGCTTCTATGCGTGGTACGCACAAAGGAGCATGGCTACGCATTTCAGAGCTACACTGCTCCTTTCTCAAGCCTACATTTCACAGAGGTCCTGGCTTCCTTGTGTGAGGCTCTTCCTGGTTTCCTTACTATACCCGGCCAGTAGCTGTGATTCAGCTTCCAGGCGTGGTACACACAAAAGAGCATGGCTTCGCATTTCACAGCTACACTGCTCCTTTATTAAGCCTGCATTCACAGAGGTCCTGGCTTCCTTGTGTGACGCTCTTCCTGGTTTCCTTACTATACCCAGCCAGCAGCGATGATTTGGCTTCCTGGCATGGCTACGTGTTTCAGAGCTACACTGCTTCTTTCTTAAGCCTACATTTCACAGAGGTCCTGGTTTTCTTGTGTGAGGCTCTTCCTGGTTTCCTTACTATACCCGGCCAGCAGCTGTGATTCAGCTTCCAGGAGTGGTACGCACAAAGGAGCATGGCTATGCAATTAAGAGTTACACTGCTCCTTTCTTAAGCCTGCATTCATAGAGGTCCTGGCTTCCTTTCAGAGCTACACTACTCCTTTCTCAAGCCTGCATTTACAGAGGTCCTGGCTTCCTTGTGTGAGACTCTTCCTGGTTTCCTTACTATACTCGGCCAGCAGTGGTGATTCCGCTTCCTGGCATAGACTGATGCCCATCCAGTCACAGTTTTAGATGAAGTCCAAATACGGTCGATTAATCCCCTGCCCAGTGCTGCCTGCATTTTTCTAGTGCCTCTCCTTGCCCCCTTGTGCATTTCACTGGTGTATGAGGTCACCTCCAGTCCAGCGCTACATTCCACAAAGGTCCCTGCTTCCTTGTTACCCTTCTATTCCTTGTGTGAGGCTCTTCCTAGTTTCGTTACTATACCTGGCCAGCAGCTGTGATTCAGCTTCTATGCGTGGTACGCACAAAGGAGCATGGCTACGCATTTCAGAGCTACACTGCTCCTTTCTCAAGCCTACATTTCACAGAGGTCCTGGCTTCCTTGTGTGAGGCTCTTCCTGGTTTCCTTACTATACCCGGCCAGTAGCTGTGATTCAGCTTCCAGGCGTGGTACACACAAAAGAGCATGGCTTCGCATTTCACAGCTACACTGCTCCTTTATTAAGCCTGCATTCACAGAGGTCCTGGCTTCCTTGTGTGACGCTCTTCCTGGTTTCCTTACTATACCCAGCCAGCAGCGATGATTTGGCTTCCTGGCATGGCTACGTGTTTCAGAGCTACACTGCTTCTTTCTTAAGCCTACATTTCACAGAGGTCCTGGTTTTCTTGTGTGAGGCTCTTCCTGGTTTCCTTACTATACCCGGCCAGCAGCTGTGATTCAGCTTCCAGGAGTGGTACGCACAAAGGAGCATGGCTATGCAATTAAGAGTTACACTGCTCCTTTCTTAAGCCTGCATTCATAGAGGTCCTGGCTTCCTTGTGTGACACTCTTCCTGGTTTCCTTACTATACCCGGCCAGCGGAGCTGATTCAGCTCCTTGGCATGGCAACGCGTTTCAGAGCTACACTGCTCCTTTCTTAAGCCTGCATTCACAGAGGTCCCGCCTTCCTTGTGTGACACTCTTCCTGGTTTCCTTACTATACCCGGCCAGCGGAGGTGATTCAGCTCCCTGGCATGGCAACGCGTTTCAAAGCTACACTGCTCCTTTCTTAAGCCTGCATTCACAGAGGTCCCGGCTTCCTTGTGTGACACTCTTCCTGGTTTTCTTACTATACCCGGCCAGCGGAGGTGTTTCAGCTCCCTGGCACAGACTGATGCACACCCAAAGTTGGCAGAGCTACTGCGACTAGAATTTTAAATGACAATCGCTGTTTTCATTACCCTCATGCGAGTTGCCATTTGTCTTTTCATTTATTAAAAGTTTTTTTAATACTACAACTAGCTGCGGATGTGGAACTGAACCTTCTGGTAATTTATACAACAAAAAAAAAAAAGGCACTCAAGATGGAATGTGATAAAGAGCAGAACTTTATTTATTTAGCAAAAATTGAAATGATTTAAAATATGCAAAAAAAAAGTCACATTTATAAATACCTATATATTGGTTGGACCAATAAAAAGACTTCAGCATTATTTTGCCACACCCCCAATACACCAGTCTGAACCTGAAAGAGGTTGTACGCCCGTGTGAATTTTTTGGTGAGCAATAAATGGTTTTCTGTAGCTGAAACATTTTCCACACTCTGAACATGAATACAGACGCTCCTCTGTGTGAATCCTCTGGTGTGTAACAAGTGCATTTTTCCGAGTGAAACCTTTCCCGCACCCTGAACACGAATAAGGACGCTCACCCGTGTGAATTCTCTGGTGTAAAACAAGTTCTCCTTTCTGAATGAAACCTTTACCGCACTCAGAACATGAAAAAGGACGCTCACCCTTGTGAATCTTCAGGTGAGTAGTAAGTGCACTTTTCCAACTGAAACATTTCCCGCACACTGAACAGGAATAGGGACGCTCACCTGTGTGAAGGCTCTGGTGTGCATCAAGTGCGCGCTTCTGAGTGAAGCTTTTCCCACACTCTGAACACAAATAAGGACGCTCACCCGTGTGAATTCTATGGTGTTTAAGAAGGTCTCCTTTCTGAATGAAACATTTCCCGCACTCTGAGCACGAATAAGGACGCTCACCTGTGTGACTTCTCTGGTGCTTATGTAGGTCTCTTTTCTGAATGAAACATTTCCCACACTCTGAACATGAATAAGGACGCTCACCTGTGTGAATTCTTTCATGTCGAAGAAGTCCTTGATTCCTAGTGAAACATTTCCCACAAACTGCACATGAATGAGGATACTCCCCTGTGTGACTTCGCTGGTGTTTAACAAGCCCTCCTTTCTCGATAAAACATTTACCGCACTCTAAACAAGAATAGGGACGCTCGCCCGTGTGAATCATCTGATGTTTAAGAAGGCGTTCTTTCTGAATGAAACATTTACCACACTCTGAACATGAAAAGGGGCGCTCACCTGTGTGATTTTTCTGGTGTTTAAGAAGGTTTCCTTTCTGAATGAAACATTTCCCGCACTCTGAGCATGAATAAGGACGCTCACCTGTGTGACTTCTTTGGTGTATAAAAAGTGTTCTTTTCTCAATAAAGCATTTCCCACAGACTGAGCATTCATAAGGACGCTCCCCCGTGTGAATTCTCTGGTGTGTTAGAAGGTTCCCTTTCTGAATGAAGCGTTTCCCGCACTCTGAACATGAATAGGGACGTTCGCCTGTATGGCTTCTTTGGTGTATAAGTAGTTTTCCTTTCTCAGTAAAACACTTCCCGCACTCTGAACATGAATAAGGACGCTCACCTGTGTGAATCCTCTGGTGTATTATAAGGTCTCCTTTTTGAATGAAACATTTCCCGCACTCTGAACATAAATACGGACGTTCACCTGTGTGACTTCTCTCATGTATGTGAAGTTTTTCCTTCTGAATGAAACATTTTCCGCATTCTAAACATGAAAAGAGATGCTTGCCTGTATGAATTCTTTGGTGTCTAACAAGACCTCCTTTATCGGCTAAACACTTCCCGCACTCTGAACATGAGAAAAGGCGCTCACTTTTGTGACTTTTTATGTGCCTAAGAAGTGCTCTGTTTTCTGTGAAAGATTTCCCACACACTGTACAGGACAATAAACTCTCTCCTGTGTGAATGTTTTCGTGGATTAAAGGAGATTCATTGAGATTGGATGGATCTGTTGATGTCTCTTTACTGTGAGATCCCAGACTAATATCTGAAGTACCAGCATGGGATTTATCCGAGGATTCCTCAGCGATAGAGGGATTTATTGAGCTCTCCAAATTGTAAGGTCTGCTATCTATTCTTTGAGTAATGGGGTTTACTCCTGGAGAACATTGAGTGATATCATTATCTTCTGTTTTCAGATCTTGGGATAAAATAAGTTCTCCCTCCGAGATATAGGATGTCCATTGTCCATCTGCTGGAAATACATTTTTTAACTATATGTTATAAGTATTCTTTATACCACATATTCAGGACTAAATATGAATATTATCCCTTCGTTGGCCTGAGTAAGTGGCTAGGCAGGGAAAACACCTAATTTGTTGGGAACATGACGTTATATTGAGGAATGGAGATGGACCTTTCATATGATGTACAGTATCTCCTCCTCATTTGTTGGGAACATGACGTTATATTGAGGAATGGAGATGGACCTTTCATATGGTGTACAGTATCTCCTCCTCATTTGTTGGGAACATGATGTTATATTGGGGAATGGAGATGGACCTTTCATATGGTGTACAGTATCTCCACATCATTTATTGGGAAAATGACGATATATGGAGGAATAGAGATGGACCTTTCATATGGTGTACAGTATCTCCTCCTCATTTGTTGGGAACATGGCGTTATATTGAGGAATAGAGATGGACCTTTCATATGGTGTACAGTATCTCCTCCTCATTTGTTTGGAACATGGCGTTATATTGAGGAATAGAGATGGACCTTTCATATGGTGTACAGTATCTCCTCCTCATTTGTTGGGGAACATGACGTTATATTGAGGAATGGAGATGAACCTTTCATATGGTGTACAGTATCTCCTCCTCATTTGTTGGGTACATAACGTTATATTGGGGAATAGAGATGGACCTTTCATACGGTGTACAGTATCTCCTCCTCATTTGTTGGGAACATGACGTTATATTGAAGAATGGAGATGGACCTTTCATATGGTGTACAGTATCTCCTCCTCATTTGTTTGGAACATGACGTTATATTGAGGAATGGAGATGGACCTTTCATATGGTGTACAGTATCTCCTCCTCATTTGTTGGGAACATTGGGTATTGTTGCAAATACAAAGGTTTCATTGTTGTAGGGAGGACTTTTTTGTAGTGGTAAATGTGTTGCACACTTTATTTTAGGTACAGTGAAACCTTGGTTTGCGAGTACCTTTGTTTACGAGCGTTTTGAAAGACGAGCAACATTTTTTTTAAAAATCTGTCTTGATATACGAGCAGTTTAGTACAGTATAAGCATGCCATCCCCTCTGTTAATGCCCTGTGTTACATACCATTATGTGTCCCAGTGCTTGTACTGTATATAAAGATGCTGATTTCTACTGTTTCAGAGCGTTTCCCTGAACTTACGTGACTGTTCGTCTCTCTGCTCTTCCCGGCGGGAGGGGCTGATCACTCTGACTTCTGACGTCATCTGAGGAGGAGGGGAGGAGAGAAGCAGAGGGCTGAAGAGTCACACAGCAGCCAGACACGCTCTAATACAGTATAAATCGGCATCTGTTATATACAGTACAGACACAGGGACACAATGTTATTTAACAGAGGAGATGGCATACTTATACTGTACAGTAATGTACCTTATACTGTATATAATAACAGCATATCTTTATTTATACCATTAAATGCTTGTGGAACGAATCATCTGAGTTTCATTGCTTTCTTATGGGAAAACTTGCTTTGATATACGAGTGTTTTGGATTACAAGCAAGCTGCTGGAACCAATTATACTCGCAAACCAAGGTTTCACTGTAAATCAAAAATAAGAACTTTCTGCATTTAGTGTTTATTACTTACCTGTGTCCATATGTAGAGAAGATTCCTCCTGTTTATTTTTAATAATCATCTCCACCTCCTCCATAGACTGCTGATCTCCACTCACCAACGTCTCTTCTTTCTCTTTAACCTCAACTTTGATGTTTTTCAGTTCTTCACCCTAAACCCCAAGAATGATAAAATATAACATCTGAAAGGACGATTGCCAATAATTAAAGATTATATAGAAGAATGCGATCTCATAGTTTTGAATATTTTTTGAGTTCCAGTTGCTCAGTCCCACCTACCTGATGATGGTGAAGGATGCTGAGATCTTCCTGTGTGGAATCCCGGGAATACAAAGATCTGCACTTCTCACTAGGCTGCTGATCTCCCCCCACAAACATATTTTTATCTTGCTCTTTCTCCTCAACTTTGATGTCTTTCATTTCTTCACCCTAAACCCCAAAGATGATAGAAAACATTTGCAAAAAGAGGCAAGAGATTACATAGAAGAACGTAATTCTATACAGTTTGGAATCTCTTTCAAGTTCCAGTTGCTCACTCATATCTACCTCATGATGGCTAGGGATAGTGAGATCTTCCTGTGTGGAATCCCGGGAATACAGAGGATGGGGACATCTCTCTGGTGGCTTCCCATTACTGGATCCATCTGTAGGAAACACACACACTGACTGAATACATTGTTTCTATGTGTTTATCAGATGATGGGGGATCTAGGTGGATCCTCCGTACTGCTCTCTCCTTTACAATAAAGTCTCCTCTTACCCGGCGATGTGAGGGGCGGCTGATTCTCCATCATGACGTCCTTGTAGAGATCCTTGTGTCCTTCTATATACTCCCACTCCTCCATGGAGAAATAGACAGTGACATCCTGACACCTTATAGGAACCTGACACACACAATGATACAGTCACCATCCAGACACATTCCTTATCTGTTACTGGATAATGTCCCAGAATTCCCGGCACCGCTCACCTCCCCTGTCAGCAGATTAATGATCTTCTTGGTGACTTCTAGAATCTTCTTCTCATTGTTTCTATTTGATTTCAGGGAATGAGGTGAAGGCACTGTGATGGTTAGATGGTCACCATACTTCACCGGAGGAAAACTCTGCATTGAAAGAGCAACAGTAATATCAGATGACCTCCCAGAATCCTCCTCACCTCTCCGATCAGGTCTGTGCTTTATTACTAGAGATCAGAGTGATTTCATGTGACCTCCCAGTATTCTCCTAACCTCTCCGATCAGGAAATCCTGACACCTTATAGGAACCTGACACACACAATGATACAGTCACCATCCAGACACATCCCTCGTCTGTTACTGGATAATGCCCCAGAATTCCTGGCACCGCTCACCTCTCCTGTCAGCAGCTCAATGATCTTGTTGGTGACTTCTAGAACCTTCTTGGCACTGGTTACCTCCGTTGTCAGGCAGTGAGGTGAAGGCACTGTATTGAGTGATGTCCTGTGAAGACAGCTGCTGTCTTATTGGATCTCCAGATATTTTCTTCACTACTCACTAATCCTGTGCAAAGAGAGAAAGTAACAATTGTCCCTACAGACTTCCCAGAATCCTCCTCACCTCTCCGGTCAGGTCTGTGTTTAAATTAAAAAGAGTAATGTCAAATAAGACCTGCAGCCCTCCTCGTCTTTAAAAGAAAAAGTGTTTTGCAAAGGGGGTCTCCCCCTGGCAAAGTAAACTCCCAGTTTTGACAGCATATGGCCTTGTATGGTTAAGAAATGGGGGGGGGGTTCACGCTTACTGACCCCAGTTTCATGGTCAGCCAGGCCGCTTGCTTAGATAAGGATCTGGTTTTGATTTTTGAGGGGAAATTTCACGCTTTTTGGTTGTATTTTGTATGAGGTACCCCCTCAAAACTCATACCAGACCCTAATCTAGGATAAGGATCTGATATAGATGAAGGGAATCCTCAGCTGCTTTGTTTGCAAACAGAACTAGGTGTCTGTGGATTGTCATTTACCAGCAATTTCAAATTAACTTTTGTCTCTACATAAACGTCAGAGTTTTTGTTGTAGGTTGTCTACAATGTGTCCTTTCCACTTCACAGGCAAGATTACAACATCCCCCAAGTCCCTTAAGGAATTAGAATTTTTATGTTTTACTTTAATCACTCCCCATGCCATTTGTTTGACAATCCTGTGCCTATTAGCCTTAAAAATGGGCAGAATTTATTTAAAAAGGTTCGGGTCCCATTGACTTCACTGAAGTTCAAATCAACATACGAACTTAGGAGCAGATTGGTGAACCCATGACATCACTAGTCATGATCGTATGTGGGCAATGACATCAGCCAGCAGCCCGAGACACTAAAATCAGGCAGCTGTCTGGTGAACAGTCATTTGATTGTTTCTGGTCTATAAACCAGAGGCTCTGGATGGACAGTTGGATAAATGGTTCTATATTTAGGATGTATCCAGTCTATAAACCAGAGGCTCTGAATGGACAGTTGGATAAATGGTTCTATATTTAGGGTGTATCTGGTCTATAAACCAGAGGCTCTGGATGGACAGTTGGATAAATGGTTCTATATTTAGGATGTATCTGGTCTATAAACCAGAGGCTCTGGATGGACAGTTTGATAAATGGCTCTATATTTAGGATGTATTTGGTCTATAAACCAGAGGCTCTGGATGGACAGTTGGATAAATGGCTCTATATTTAGGATATATCCGGTCTATAAACCAGATGCCCTGGATGGACAGTTGGATAAATGGCTCTATATTTAGGATGTATTTGGTCTATAAACCAGAGGCTCTGGATAGACAGTTGGATAAATGGTTCTATATTTAGGATGTATCCGGTCTATAAACCAGAGGCTCTGGGTGGACAGTTGGATAAATGGTTCTATATTTAGGATGTATCCGGTCTATAAACCAGAGGCTCTGGATGGACAGTTGGATAAATGGTTCTATATTTAGGATGTATCCGGTCTATAAACCAGAGGCTCTGGATGGACAGTTGGATAAATGGTTCTATATTTAGGATGTATCCGTGTATGTATTATAATCTTTTATACTGTATATTTATGTGTTTATCTGCTGGAGACAAAGGACGTCACAGTGACTATGGAGGAAGAGGACGGAACATGACGGGGGGGGGGGGGGGGGGGGACTACTGGGTGTAAATATAAAATAATATCTTATTACCTCCTCTGCTGCCAGTTCCACCAATGTCTCCTCTCTACTTCCTCCCAAATCACCTATCACCCAGAAGTTCCTGTTTATACTTCTACATCACTTCCTGTCTGTGTATTTTGTGGTGAGATCACCACCTTGTGTTAAATACAAAGCACTGCAGTCTAGATTGTGTTTCACCAATTTGCCTGCTACTTCATCATCCATGATGCTATATCCATAATTACACATACAGATTATAGCGAAGATAAAAATTCAGACTGAAATGAAGTAAAATATGAATGACCATTTTGATAGCTTTTTAAAATGTAAAAGGTGAAACTAAATAACGAAAAGGAAGCTACGAACTGAAATACAACATACAAGGCTCAATTTACAAAGCTTTAATGCCAGTGTTAATTTAGTTGACTAAATTAAAGCGGAGTTCCGGCCTTTTCTGTGTTTATTAAAAGTCAGCAGCTACAAAAAATGTATCTGCTGACTTTTAATAAACACACATTCACCTGTCCCACGGTCCAGCGGTGCGGCCGGCGGAAGCCTCGCTCTTCTCCCTCTGGTCTTAGCGGCGCAGACATCTCTAGTGTGGGCACCCGGCTGTGACAGCTTTCGGCTTCACTGCGCATGTGGGAGTCGCGCTGGGCATCTTGATTTACTGGCAATCTTCTAGGACCTCTGACGTGTCCTAGAAGATTGCAGGCACTCTGAGCGGAACTGGGAGTGGGTATCTGTCAAAACTAGGTACCCCCCCCCCCCAAAAAAAAATGACATGCCAAATGTGGCATGTCAGGGGGTTCGGACTACTTGAAGCAGAAAGTTCCACTTTTGGGTGGAACTCTGCTTTAATACTATTTAAAGCTGAGTTCCGGGCACAGATGTCATTTTTTAATAAACATACCCCCGGGACAGTCAGGGCTAGCACATTCCACAATGGCTAGCCTCTGATCTGTCCCGGTTAGCACTTACCTTTTAGAAGAAATACTTACTTATAAAATTTCTTCCACAGCGTTTCCATCTCTCTTGTGGGCAGCTGAAGCCGGCGCGGTCCTCTTCTGTGTCTTCTTCCGCGTCTTCTTGTCCCAGAATGCCCCTCTCGTCACTTCCGGCGCGGCGCCGCATTCCTCCACAGCTTCTGGGCATGCCCAGAAGCTGTTTAGCAGGGGAATGCGGCGTCGCCCGGAAATGACGAGCGGGGCCGGTGCCGTCGCATTGATTCCTGGGAGCTGTGACGTTCAGCTCCCAGGAATCATAGCGAGGCAGGAAGTGACGGGGTGGAAGGGAGGAAGTACTCTGAGGTGAGTATCTTCGATCTTCAATTGCAAGGTAAGTAAACAAAAAAAAAAAATAACTATCCAATTCCTTTTCAGGTGAGGCATACCTAGCGGAGGGGCACAAAAAAAAAAAAATATCGTTTTTGTGCCCGGAACTCCGCTTTAAGTCGACAAAAATACAACTAAAACTAAAACAATTCAGATAACTAAAATTACATTTAAGTCAAAATACTATGACTAAAACTAAATTGAATTTATATCACAATGGCTAAATCTGAGTCTGTAGTGCATGTTCAAACGTTAATACTATAAATAACAAACATATTATTAGATTTTTTTTCTCCAGGAGTATATAATACTTGGCCGTTATAAAGAAATAATGCATTACAATTTAACTAAACCCATTCAATTTCAAAAGACTATAACTAAAACTGAATCGAAATTTGATGTCAAAATGAACGTTGTTTAATACGTATAATAAGTATAAGCATCTGTATTTTAGCCGTGTGGCTGTTATTTTCTAATCTCATTGCACTGGAAATAACTGTCCCTTTAAAAAAATAAATAAAAAAAAGTATAATAATAATAGGCAGGCTAGGTGGTTGGTACTTCTGCCCAGCAGCGCTAGGGTTGTTGGTTCAAATCCCAACCACGGCACTAGCTGCCTGGAGTTTGCATGTTCTCTCTGTGTCTGTGTGGGTTTCCTCCGGGAACTCCGGTTTCCTCCCACGGTTCAAAGACAGGTGGTAGGTTGATTGGCTCCTGTCTAATTTGGCCCTAGTATGTGTACGTATGAATGTGAGTTAGGGACCTTAGAGTGTAAGCTCCTTGGGGGCAGGGACTGATGTGAATGTATAATATGTATGTGTAAATTGTAGGCACTATACAAGTACCAGTTATAAATAATAATAATAGTGTGTGACTCTGGGGGAGGGGACATTAGAGTGTAAGCTCCTCTGGTACAGAGACTGATGTGATTGGCTCAGTGATCTCTGTACAGCACTGCGGTATATGTCAGAGCTATATAAATGTATAATAATAATAGTGTGTGACTGTGGGGGAGGGGACATTAGAGTGTAAGCTCCTCTGGTACAGAGACTGATGTGACTAGCTCAGTGATCTCTGTACAGCACTGCGGTATATGTCAGAGCTATATAAATGTATAATAATAATAGTGTGTGACTGTGGGGGAGGGGACATTAGAGTGTAAGCTCCTCTGGTACAGAGACTGATGTGATTGGCTCAGTGATCTCTGTACAGCACTGCGGTATATGTCAGAGATATATAAATGTATAATAATAATAGTGTGTGACTGTGGTGAGGTCTGAGGTGAGTCTCTGTGGAGAACAGAATCTGCTCGGTGACTCTGAGCTCTGTGATTGGATGCTGTGAGGGGAATGCAGCCAGTCGCTGTGGAAAGCTCTGAGGTGAATCTCTGAGGATGGCAGAATCCACCCAGTAACTTTGATCCCACCCTGTGATTGGTTTTTGTGGAGTTAGTAAAGCCAATGAAAGTGGAGAGGTCTGAGATGAGTCTCTGTGGAGAGCAGAAACCACCCAGTGACTGTAATCCTGCCCTGTGATTGGTTGGTGATGATGTGAGGTGTCCAGCTCTCCTCGGCTCTTCTATGACTGAATTCTCCATTTTGTTTTACATCGGTGACAGAAGTGACGGTGGAATGGGTTCTGTTTTCTGTCACAGGAAATGTGGTAAAGGTAAAATAATATCAGAGTCACATTTTTATATCCCTCTATATGTATATGTAGTGTCTGCTGGAGATAAAATACATAACAGTGACTATGGAGGAAGAGGACGGACATGACGGGGGGGGGGGGGGGGGTTACTGGGTGTAAATATAAAATAATATCTTATTACCTCCTCTGCTGCCAGTTCCAGCAATGTCTCCTCTCTACTTCCTCACAACTTTGAACTTCCTGTCTGTTTGTGACATCACTTCCTGTCTTCTACTCATTAGAGATCACCACCTCCTGCACAGTGTGAGTACTGTGACCCCCTATATAGTGTATCTGCAATGCTGCAGAGAGAAAATAAGTCCCCTCCTGGTATTTTCTATACATTTGAAACACACAAAGCCTCTGCATGTGGCTGCAATGGGATGTGGGGAAAGGGACTCTGTAAATATGAATGTTCTGAAGAATCGTTTTTCAGCAAAAAAAAATGCTGATTTTGGAGTGTGTAAAAAAATAAAAAATTGTCCTGGGCAGCAAGTGGCTAAGCTGCCTGAAAAGACCCATTCATTTCACACAATGTTTTACAGCAGCTCGCTCCTCCCCCATCAATACTATGATCTCCGACAGCTCTCCTCCACCAACCACACTACATTCTCCGTCAGCTCTCCTCCCACCATCCACACTACATTCTCCGTCAGCTCTCCTCCCACCATCCACACTACATTCTCCGTCAGCTCTCCCCCTACCATCCACACTACATTCTCCGTCAGCTCTCCCCCTACCATCCACACTACATTCTCCGTCAGCTCTCCTCCACCATCCACGCTACATTCTCCAACAGCTCTCATCCACCATCCACACTACATTCTCCGACAGCTCTCCTCCACCATCCACACTACATTCTCCGACAGCTCTCATCCACCATCCACACTACATTCTCCGACAGCTCTCCTCCCACCATCCACACTACATTCTCCAAGAGCTCTCATCCCACCATCCACACTACATTCTCCGACAGCCCTCCTCCACCATCCACACTACATTCTCCGACAGCCCTCCTCCACCATCCACACTACATTCTCCAACAGCTCTCATCCACCATCCACACTACATTCTCCGACAGCTCTCCTCCACCATCCACACTACATTCTCCAACAGCTCTCATCCACCATCCACACTACATTCTCCGACAGCTCTCCTCCCACCATCCACACTACATTCTCCAAGAGCTCTCATCCCACCATCCACACTACATTCTCCGACAGCCCTCCTCCACCATCCACACTACATTCTCCGACAGCCCTCCTCCACCATCCACACTACATTCTCCGATAGCTCTCCTCCACCATCCACACTACATTCTCCGACAGCTCTCCTCCCACCATCCACTCTACATTCTCCGACAGCTCTCCTCCACCATCCACACTACATTCTCCGACAGCTCTCCTCCCACCATCCACACTACATTCTCCGACAGCCCTCCTCCACCATCCACACTACATTCTCCGGCTTGGGCAGACTCCCCAAAACATAGTCCACCTTCCCAAAGCCACACAAGGCCATGAGAGGGAGGGCTTTCCTTCCCGGGTGTACTCAAATGGGACCCCTCTCATAAAGGCAGCGCTCCCCTGACAAAAGACAAAGAGACATCGATTTACAAAAAATTATACAGAAAAAAAAAAAAAATCTTTATTATACATATAGAATTTCAAATTACCGTATATTGCTTACATTGATAATTGCCGTACCTATAAGCACAAATACATTTTATCCACATCTTACAGAGAAATAAAATATGTATTGGCACATAATCTTTTTATAAACACTCAGAGTCAAGCAAATACCACTTTTTCATATATTTAAAAAGCATCACATTTAGGAGATTATTATATTTTTCCATAAAAGGTGCAGAGATTACCAAATACTATTTCAAGGGGAAATCTCCTTCTATTACCCATCGGAAATAAACGTTAGTCTGTTTTTCCAGAAATAAAAGCTTCTAAAAAGCAGTTTTACTGTGATCTCATTCCGCGATCGTAAATGTGATGTTGTAACGTCACGCCGCGTAGTGACGTCATCACGCATAGCAAACGAAGTCACTTCTAGGTCACCACCAACATGGACAATGCCCTGTCCATTCAAGCCCGACCGAGGTAGAAGGGCAAAAATTTGAAAGGCCGCACTTGTGTACCACCCAACAAACTGGGCCAGGGGGCCTCCTAATATGCAACCACAAGTCCCCCCCCACCCCATGACATTAGGCTATTTTTACAGAATTAAACCCTTCTAAAAAGTGATTACAATTAGATGCCTCTTTAGAAAAAAAGTGATACCATAAAGTGGGGGCAGAAATTGGAGTTTCCAAAAATTACAAGAAGCCAAGAAAAGAGTCGCCCACCAGTAAAAACCATTGTCCATTTGTACAATTAAAATTAGGCAGGTGCCTCTGATGTGTAATTAGACCTCTTTTACCTGTAAAACATTTTAAACAATCTGATCACATTGAGGACGCAGTGCAGTGTGTGTTTTCTGATGTGCAACAAGGCTTCTTTTTACAGTGAAAGATTTCCCGCACACTGTGCATGAATAAGGCCGCTCACCCGTGTGAATTCTCTGGTGTGTAACAAGATCTCTTTTATAAAAGAAAGATTTTCCGCATTCAATACATGAGTAAGGACGCTCACCCGTGTGCATTCTCTGGTGTAAAATAAGGCCTCCTATTTGACTGAAAGTTTTTCCGCATTCTGAACATGAATAAGGACGCTCACCTGTGTGACTTCTCTGATGCTTAACAAGATCTCCTTTCACAGTGAAAGATTTCCCGCACTCCAAACATGAATAAGGACGCTCACCCGTGTGCCTTCTCTGGTGTAAAACAAGGCCTCCTATTTGAGTGAAAGTTTTCCCGCATTCTGAACAGGAATATGGCTGTTCACCAGTATGAATTCTCTGGTGTTCAACAAGGTTTCCTTTCAGTGTGAAAGATTTTCCGCACTCTGAACATGAATAAGGACGCTCACCCTTATGAATTCTCTGGTGTTCAACAAGGTTTCCTTTCACTGTGAAAGATTTCCCGCACTCTGAACATGAATAAGGACGCTCGCCTGTGTGAATTCTTTGGTGAGTCACAAGGTTTGCTTTGTGAAAGAAAGATTTTCCGCACTCAGAACATGGATAGGGACGCTCACCCGTGTGAATTCTCTGATGTTTATCAAGGTCTCGTTTTTGAACAAATGATTTCCAGCAGTGTGAACATGGATATGGACCCTCACCCGTGTGAATTCTCTGGTGCCGCACAAGGTTTCCTTTCAGAGTGAAAGATTTTCCGCACTCTAAACAGGAGAATAGATTCTCACCCTGGTGAACCTCTTCATGGGGTAAGGAAGATTCCTTGGGATTAGAAGGATCTGTTGATCTATCTGCAGTGTGAGATCCTAAATGGATATTTGCAATCATAGTATGTGATTGGTGAGAAGATTCCCCCTGATCAGAGGGATCCATTGATGTCTCCGGACAGGAAGGTCTGTGATGGATATTTTGTGTATTTGGATTTCCTCCTGGAGGATCCTGTGTGATGACATTTTCTTCTGACTTACAATCAGCAGATAATAGAAGATGTCTCTCCGAGGAATTCCCGACATCACATTCATCTGTTTGGAAGAAATTAAAAAAAATATATATATATATATAAAATGTCAGTAAGTCCCAAATAATTAGAGCTTTAGCTCTTCCTCCAGGCCAATGCAATAAGTGAAAATGCTAGAAGTGGGTACAAATTTAAGAAAAAAAAAGGAAAACAAACTAGTTAAAAGGATAGAAAACACTGAAAATAGCATACTGGAGTACCTGGCTTTCTGCATTAAATGACAGATAGAAGGCATAATGGAGATTTAACCACTTGACGTCTGCTCACATTGCTGCTACTGCGGGAATGTGGCTCGTTATCGTCCAGCGACGTAGACCTACTTCACTGGACTCCTCCCCCTGTGGGCGGCGTGCGCGCGCCGCTGGAGGCTCGCTCCCGCTGTTTTCAGTCACAGCGGGAGTCGGGCCAGGGGAGGAGTGGCGGTGATCTCCACCGCTCTTCCCCGATCGTCGGGGAATCGAGTGTGGAGATCCGCCCGCTTGTGTAAACAAAGCGGGCGGATCTCCTAAGTGACAGGCAGGGTCAGATTGCAGGGTTCAGCATAGCTGAACCTGTGATTTGTCCCTGTGTCACTCAGTCACCTCCCCCCACACATGTCAGTAAGCACCAGGCATACATTAACCCCTCCCTCTCCAATAAAATTAACCCCTTCCCTGCCAGTGTCATTTTTACAGTAACAGTGCATATGTATAGCACTGATTACTGTAGTAATGTCACTGGTACCCCCAAAAGTGTAAAAAATGTTAGTCAAGGGTCCGATCTGTCCGCCGCAATCCCGCAAAAAAAAAAATAAAATTGCAGATCGCCGCCATTACTCGTTAAAAAAAAAAAAAAACACCAAAAATGACAGAAATCTTTCCCTTAGTTAGTAAACGCAATAACTTTTGCGCAAACCAATCAAAATTCGCTTATTGCAATTTTTTTTTTTACCAAAAATATGTAGCAGAAAACAAATTGGCCAAGAATGATAAAAAAGTTTGATTTTTACATTTTTTTGGGGGGGGAATTTCATCCAGGCCGCAAAAAGTGGCCTGGACGTAAGACAGCAAAATCCTCCGATGGTAAAGTGGTTAAAAAAAAAAATAAGTTTTAGCTACATCATTTTGTGGAAACATGACATAAAAGATTGAGGAATGGAGATGGACCTTTCATATGGTGTACAGTATCTCCTCCTCATTTGTTGGGAACATGACGTTATATTGAGGAATGGAGATGGACCTTTCATATGGTGTACAGTATCTCCTCCTCATTTGTTGGGAACATGACGTTATATTGAGGAATGGAGATGGACCTTCCATATGGTGTACAGTATCTCCACCTCATTTGTTGAGAACATGACGTTAGATTGAGGAACGGAGATGGGTCTTTCATATGGTGTACAGTATCTCCTCCTCATTTGTTGGGAACATGACGTTATATTGAGGAATGGAGATGGACCTTTCATATGGTGTACAGTAACTCCTCCTCATTTGTTGGGAACATGACGTGTTATTTAGGAATGGAGTACTGTACTGTTCCTGTAACAAATCGTCCTGTAACAAAATTATACCAAGGAAGGGAGGAAATGTCTCATATAGTGTAAATCAATTTATTAAAAACAGTAAAAAAGTAGTAATGGACTCACATCAGCTTGTCCTGAGGAAGTCGCAGATTGATGACGAAACATGTAGGGTGGGACTTCTGGACGACGTGACATGCACCGCTTGGAACTCACGGTTGCCATCTTGGGTCTGGCACTTCCTGTTTTTCTTTTATGGTGGTTATGATGTCTTTTTATATGTGAGTGCTTTACTACTTTTTTACTGTTTTTAATTAATTAATTTACACCGTATGAGGCTCTTCCTCCCTTCTGAAAGGTTTCTTTCATAGTGTATGTTACTTACTCGTGTTGATAAGTGGAGACATTTCTTCCTCTTCACTTTTCATAGTCATCCCAACCTCCTCCGTGGACGACTGATCACCCCCCACATACGTCTCTACTTCTTCCTCTTTAAGCTCAACTTTTATATTAATCGGTTCTTCACCCTAAACCCCAAAATAATAGAAAACGTCTATTAAAGATGAAGTCCAGGCAGGAATAAAAGATACAAATGACAGCAGCACTTAATTCCCTAAAACAAGATTATATATTTTTTTCTTAATACCAGCCGTGTAAGTACCTGAATGTGACTTGGTATCAGGCTCTTGCAGTCCTTGTAAAATGGAGCTCAGAATGGGAGAGGTAGAAGCAGAACAAGAAGCCAATCAGCTCTGCTGCAATACTAAAGGTAAGGTTAATGTTGACAGGAGGAGAGAGCAGATGAGCTCATCAATCTGCTGCTTCTCTTTTAAATCTCAACTCCAGGGAAATTAAAAATGATCCCTTGCAGTAAGGCTGCCCCCACACTGCAAGAGATAATGGCTCATTTAGTCTACAGGGGAGGAGCAGCACTTTTACTTACCTTCTTCTGCTCCTCCTGCAGATGGCACTTTTGCGGTGGAATGTCCATTGGAATCATTAAATTCAATGCAGAGCTCTGGGCTAGGTATGTCCCCTAGACAGCAACAAGCATTTAAACCTTGCAGTTACACCGAGTCCACCTACCTGATGATGGTGAGGGATGAAGTGACCTTCATGTGTGGAATCCCAGGAATACAGAGGACGGGGACATCTCTCTGGTGGGTTCCCATTACTGGATCCATCTGTAGGAAACACACACACTGACTGAATACATTGTTTCTATGTGTTTATCAGATGATGGGGGATCTAGGTGGACCCTCCGTACTGCTCTCTCCTTTACAATAAAGTCTCCTCTTACCCGGTGATGTGAGGGGCGGCTGATTCTCCATCATGACGTCCTTGTAGAGATCCTTGTGTCCTTCTAAATACTCCCACTCCTCCATGGAGAAATAGACAGTGACATCCTGACACCTTATAGGAACCTGACACACACAATGATACAGTCACCATCCAGACACATCCCTTGTCTGTTACTGGATAATGTCCCAGAATTCCCGGCACCGCTCACCTCTCCTGTCAGCAGCTCAGTGATCTTCTTGGTCACTTCTAGAATCTTCTGATCATTGTTTCTCTTAGGTTTCAGAGAATGAGGTAAAGGCACTCGTATGGTTAGAAAGTCATCAGACTTCACCGAAAGAACACTCTGCATGGAAAAAGCAACAATAATGTCATGTAAGAGTGATATTATATGACTTCCCAGAATTCACCTCACATCTCCAGTCAGGTCTGTGTTTTATTTTTTTTAAAGGTATTTTATTGAACAAACAGAACAGTACATAACAAAGAAATAAAATGAAACATGCCAATGGAGGAGTCAAAAAGGCATACAAGACTCCATCTTACATCAAATGCCATGACACAAGTAGTATACATAACCTTCAGTTGTAACATCAGTAAGAAACCCAGCAAAAAGAAAATCTCCCAGAGGGGAAAAAGGGGGGGGGGGGGAGGAAGGAGGAGGGAGGAGAAAAGGGAGGGAAAGACAGCAACAGAGAGAGCATATTACCAAACACAAAATAACTGAGGCTGTAATGGACATCGTCTATGTGGAATCAGAAACCGAAGAGGTAGTCCGGTCAGAGTCCACCCAAAAAGACCAAATTTTCTGGAACTTCTTGGGACAGCCTCTGGCCTCATACGTCATTTTATACAGAGGCAATGCCTGGTTAATAAGTGCAATCCAGAATGGAACGTCAGGGGGAGCAGAAGATTTCCATCTAGTAGCTATAGCCTTCCTAGCATAGAAGAAGGCCAAGCGGAGAAACAATTTAGTACGAGCAGGGGCGTCCTTGTCATCCACATATCCCAACAGACAACGAAGGGGGCTACAAATATTGGATAACTGAGAAATATCAGCAATAAAGGCCATGACCTCCGACCAAAAGGCACGGATAGGGGGACCCTCCCAGAACATATGGAAAAAGGAGCCATCGGCAACAGTACATTTGGAGCAGAGTGGAGAAGGTAGTGTACCTATTTTGTGCAAAAATACGGGGCTATAGTACGCTCTATAAAGAAACTTCAGTTGGATAACCCTATCCCTGGAGGAAATAACAACAGGTATTTGTTCAGGAAGGACGTCTTGCCACACCTCCTCCGACAATTCCGGGATATCCTCCCGCCACTGAGACCCAACCACCGCCAATCTCTTGGAATGAGAATGTAAAAGCCGAGTGTAGTATGTAGAGACCAGCTTCTCGTGTGAGGAGTCAGAAAGAAGGTTTTCCAAGGGGGTCGGTTCTAGCGAGACATCACGAAGGCCAAATGCGCGGCCGCCGTGTGTCTCAATTGCACGTAGCGGAAATAAGCCGTGGAGGGCAGACCAAAAGCAGATTGCATGTCCGCAAAGGACCTGAAGGTTCCCCGGACATACAAATGGGAAATAGATTTCACACCTAGACGGGACCAGAAAAGACCATCATCTCGACCAAAAAACTCCTTCAGCCACGGGTGCAAGGGGGGCATTGGGGGAGTGCAGCTCCGGAGGGTCGGAACCATCCAGGGTTGCAGCCGCAAAAATTCGCAGGGTGACAGAGACAAGAGCAGCGTTCGGTCTGCCCATAGTGGACCTACGATGTATTAGGTTTTGCAGTGATTCATAGGAGGTGAAAATAGCTGCTTCCAAAGCAGCCGCAGCGTTAGCATCCTCCGGGTGGAATCACCAGTGTGCATTGGCCATCTGGGAAGCACAGTAATACAGGCGCAAATTAGGCGCAGCTAGCCCACCTGCGATAATCGGTAGCTGCAGAGCATCCCTGGCTACATGCGCCGCCCGACCCCCCCCCCCAAAGGGTCTGTGTTTTATTAATAGAGATAAGAGTGATGTCTTGTGACCTCCCAGAATCCTCCTCACCTCTCCGGTCAGATCTGTGTTTTATTAATAGAGATAAGCGGGATGTCATGTGACCTCCCAGAATCCTCCTCACCTCTCCAGTCAGATCTGTGTTTTATTAATAGAGATAAGCGGGATGTCATGTGACCTCCCAGAATCCTCCTCACCTTTTCAGTCAGCAGGTAGATGATCTCCAGGGTGAGGTCTAATATCCTCTCAGCCATGTGACTTGGGTTCTTCTCCATCCTCATTAATGTGATCCACACAAGACTCTGATCTCTGTACAGATAAAATAGCGTCTGATCAATAGAACTCATGGACAAGTAGAGATTCATTGTAAACGCTCCGTCCAAAAGTGAGGGAGGTATACAACTGTGTCTGCATTGTGTCAGTAAATAACAAATATAGTCAACATCAAAACCACAGATTCCTGAAAAACTAATGTAGCACTGCCCCCTTGAGGCCTGCTGGATAATACACTCTTGGGTCCCCCTGGGTTACTGTTAGCAACACTGGCATTCACAAATTAACAGTTTACTACTGCAGCAGATTGATGAGCTCAGTCAATGATCAGTCCAGGGGTATGTAGTTGTTTTTGGCATTTTATTTTAAATAAGAATGGAAGAAGGGAATAGTGGGATACTCCAAATTAACTATTCACAAGTTGCGAGGACTCCTGTCTGATGATGCAGCCAGGCTGCTGATTCACCTTGCCACTTTTGATTTATGTTTAAGTCTCTTGCCAGAAGACTTGGTGAACTACATTTATCTTCGGGACACTCTCCTCAGTATCCTCTTTCTGGACTGCTGACATCTGTCCACTGACTATCCTACTTTTGGGGTGCCCCCCCCCCCCCTCAGGTCAGGCCCCTTGACACGATCCCCTGTACTCACGATACTGTTCTTCTAGGGTCTCCAGTGTCTCCCCACTCAGTCAGCTCTCCTGGACCTTTGGGTCGACCGTCTGTGACCATGTGCCACTGCTACAGAGGAGGAGGAAGCCGCCACCCTCCCTCCAATGCTCTGCTCTCCAGCCAAAGACCCTGCAGCACATTTGCTTCAAGCTTTTATACAATATCCCATAATGCACCGAGGCAGTCTATCTCTGCCAATCACTGGGACTGTATCAAAGCCTGTGTACCCATTGGCCAGGTTTCCTTCCACTGTCCAACATGCCTCCCTATTGGACCAGTGTAAAAACACTCCCTAGACCCAATGAATCACATACCAAGCACACTGAGCAGACCTAACTCACAGATCCTGCTCTCTCGTAGGCAGAAAGCAATATAGATTTCCCTGCTGCTCCTCTGATTGGCAGACAGAGTCCCAAACTATAATCTCCCACTAGCACCTACCTAGGAGAGTGCTACATAATAAAAAATAACAAAAAACACCCAAATTGTGAATATATACCAAACTAAATCCCTTTACAGATCATCGCTTTAGAAATTAAGTTTGATAACGACCCTAAATTGGTGTGGGTCTTTATTTTTACTTTATTATTAGGATAGCAAGAAGTTCTATTTTTGGAGACATCATATCTCTATATAGATGGATAGATGGCTCCATGTTTAGCGTATATATCTGTACCTTTTATAATATAATCCATATGTGTGTGTAGAAGCATCTGCTAGAGAGAAAATACATCACAGTGACTATGGAGGAAGAGGACGGACATGACGGGGGGCTGGGGGTCGGGTTGCTGGGTGTAAATAGAAAATAATATCTTATTACCTCCTCTGCTGCCAGTTCCAGCAATGTCTCCTCTCTACTTCCTCCCAATTCACCTTCCACCCAGAACTTCCTGTTTATACTTCCTGTCTGTACCCTACATCACTTCCTGTCACTACCTTACATCACTTCCTGTTTGTGCATTGTGACCTGAGATCACCACCTTGTGTTAAATACAAGTACTGCAGTCTACATTATGTTTCAACGTTCTCCCCCACTGCCGCATCAACCATTCCTTTATTATGTTTGTAGTGCAGACCCCAAAATGGTCCCGCTGTTTTGTCTCAGGTTCTATTCCCTATTAATTACATACATAGTTACATAGTAGTTGAGGTTGAATAAAGACAATAGTCCATCCAATTCAACCTGTGTAGGTGGGCATGACCGTAATCATCTCACCTACCCCTGAATGTTATGATCCTTGAGATGTACGTCCAAGAGTCTTTTGAAAGCCACCATACTTCCCGCAGAAACCACCTCTTGTGGTAGAGAATTCCACAATCTTGTAGCCCTAACAGTAAAGAACCCCCTGCGTTGCCTGAGGATAAAACACTTCTCCTCTAATCGCATTGTATGCCATCGAGTCCTCATGCAATCCTTGCGATAGAATAGCTTTTTTTCTATGCTGAGATCACCATTGAGGTATTTATAAATTGCTATCATGTCCCCTCTCAGGCGTCTCTTCTCCAGGGAGAATAAATTAAGCGATTGTAGATTCTCTTCATAATTAAGATCCTCTAATTAGTTTAGTTGGCCTTCTCTGGAATCTCTCCAGCTCCAACACATCCCTCCTGAGGACTGGCGACCAGAACTGGACAGAATACTCCAGATGCGGTTGGACCAGAGTTTTATAAAGTGGAAGGATTATAGTCTTATCTCTGGAATACATCCCTTTTTTTATGCATGCTAATATTCTGCCGGCTTTGGCAGCTGCCGCTTGACATTGCATGTCATTGCTTAGTCTAGCTTCTACCAAGACTCCCAGATCTTTCTCCATTTTTGATTCCCCCAAAGCCCCCCCCCCCCTCAAGTGTGCTTTTATGTTTTTAGTCCCCAAGTGCAAAACCTTACACTTCTCCACATTAAACCTTATTTGCCATGTCGTTGCCCACTCTGTTATTTTGTTCAGGTCATTCTGTAGGATATCTGCTTCATGCTGTGCAGTTATTGCCCTGCCCAATTTTGTTTCATCTGCAAAAACTGATATAGAACTACTGATCCCGTCCTCAATGCTGTTTATGAATGAATTGAACAGGGTTGGTCCCAGGACTGAGCCTTGGGGGACCCCACTTACCACCCCAGACCAGTCTGAGTATGTGCTATTTATTACCATCCTTTGGACATGCCCTTTTTAGCCAGTTCCGTATCCAAGAGCAAACCTTGTGGTCAATGCCTGCAGACCTTATTTTATAAATTAAGCGCTTGCGGGGAACTGTATCAAACGCCTCACATCCACTGGTCTGCCCCTATCTAGCTCACCTCCTCGTAGAATGTTAAGGGATTGGTTTGACAAGAACGCCCATTTGTAAACCTGTGCTGATTACTGCTGATGATGTTGTTGTCTTTAGCAAACTCTACGATATAGTCCCTTATCATCCCCTCCAGAAGTTTACATACTATTGATGTCAGGCTGACTGGCCTATAATTTCACGGGACATGCCTCTGCCCTTTTTTGAATATCGGTATCACGTTAGCTTTCCTCCAATCCCCTGGTACATTTCCTGTCATAATACTGTCAGCAAAGATCAGGAACAGTGGTCTAGATATAACCTTACTGAGTTCTTTGAGTACTCTCGGATGTACGCCATCCGGGGATGGTGATTTATTTGTGTTAATTTTATCCAGCCTTTCCCTGATTTCACCCTCTGTTAGCCATAGCGGCAAGTCCTGTGAAGTACTGCTAACCATACAGTCATGGTCAGTGTACCACTCCTTTTCCTGTGTAAAGACTGACAAGAAAAAGCATTCATCACGGTTGCCTTTTCAGTGTCCTCTGTAACCATCCTCCCATCATCGTTAATCCATCATCGTTAATTATGTGTGCAACATGCTCTGCCCTTGTTTTTTTCCTGTAGATATATTTAAAGAATTTCTTAGGGTTCTTTTTACTATCCTCTGCTATTTGTCTCTCGAAGTTGATTTTAGCCATTTTGATTTCGTATTTACTTTTCTTATTTGCCTCCTTGTATTGCTGGAAAGCCAATACTGTGCCTTCTGATTTATATTTCTTGAAGGCCATTTTTTTTCCCCTAATACGTTTTTTAATATTACGGTTTAGCCAGCCAGGTTTGGCTTTGTCTCTTCTAAATTTGTCTGTGATTGGACACAGGCATACCTCCCAACTGGCCATTATTTGGAGGAACTGTCACCTCTTTTGGAACCTCTGTTCTTTCCTCCACAGTTGGATCCGGTCTATAAACCATAACTATCATTACAGTGACTATGGAGGAAGAGGACGGACATGACGGAGGGGGGGTTACTGGGTGTAAATATAAAATAATATCTTATTACCTCCTCTACTGCTAGTTCCAGCACGACCATTTATAGCGTACCATGATGCTAAGTGTTTTTTTATGTGACCCCGTTAGATGTACTATTTGTTCTATGTACATTTTTAATTGTGTTCAGTAAATTATTCTTTTATCTTACATACCTTCTGTACCCTATATACTTTTTTTTTTTTTCTACAGACGAGTCCTATCCACTCAGATCCCTATGGGACTTCCTTTTCTTTTGCTTCTCTATTGCCAATTGGGGAGGGGAATGTGACTGATCCAGTTGCAGACACCTATCTGTTCTTCATATTCTGTACAGCACTGCGGTATATGTCAGAGCTATATAAATGTATAATAATAATAATAGTGTATGACTGTGGGGGAGGGGACATTAGAGTGTAAGCTCCTCTGGTGGGGGGGACATTAGAGTGTAAGCTCCTCTGGTATAGAGACTGATGTGACTGGCTCAGTGATCTCTGTACAGCACTGCGGTATATGTCAGAGCTATATAAATGTATAATAATAATTGTGTGTGACTGAGGGGGAGGGGACATTAGAGTGTAAGCTCCTCTGGTACAGAGACTGATGTGACTGTGGGGGAGGGGACATTAGAGTGTAAGCTCCTCTGGTACAGAGACTGATGTGACTGAGGGGGAGGGGACATTAGAGTGTAAGATCCTCCTGTACAGAGTCTGATGTGATTGGCTCAGTGATCTCTGTACAGCACTGCGGTATATGTCAGAGCTGTATAAATGTATAATAATAATAGTGTGTGATTGTGGTGAGGTCTGAGGTGAGTCTCTGTGGAGAACAGAATCTGCTCTGTGACTCTGAGCTCTGTGATTGGTTGCTGTGAGGGGGGTGCAGCCAGTCACAGTGGAGAGCTCTGAGGTAAATCTCTGAGGATGTCAGAAACTGCCCAGTGACTATGATCCCACCCTGTGATTGGTTCTTGTGGAGTTAGAAAAGCCAATGAAAGTAGAGAAGTCTGAGATGAGTCTCTGTGGAGAGCAGAAACCACCCAGTGACTGTGGTCCCATCCTGTGATTGGTTGATGTGGAGGGAGTGCAGCCAATAGCAGTAGAGGATGAGTGAAGAGGGAACTCTGAGGTGATGATGTGAGGTGTCCGGCTCTCCTCGGCTCTTCTATGACTGAATTCTCCATTTTGTTTTACATCGGTGACAGAAGAGACGGTGGAATGGGTTCGGTTTTCTGTCACAGGAAATGTGGTAAAGGTAAAATAATATCAGAGTCACATTTTTATATCCCTCTATATGTATATGTAGTATCTGCTGGAGATAAAAGACGTCACAGTGACTATGGAGGAAGAGGACGGACATGAGGGCGGGGGGGGTTACTGGGTGTAAATATAAAACAATTTCTTATTACCTCCTCTGCAGCCACTTCCAGCAAAGTCTCCTCTCTACTTCCTCACAACTTTGAACTTCCTGTCTGTTTGTGACATCACTTCCTGTCTTCCACTCAGTAGAGATCACCACCTCCTGTACAGTGTGAGTACTGCAACCTCCTCTACAGTGTATCTGCAATGCTGCTGAGAGAAAATAAGTCCCATCCTGGTATTTTCTATACATTTGAAATAGGCAAAGCCTCTGTATGTGGCTGCAATGGGATGCGGTGAAAGGGACTCTGTAAAATATGAATGTTATGAAGAGTAGTTTTTCAGCAAAAAAAAAAAATGCTGATATTGGAGGGTATAAAAAATAAAAAATTGTCCTGGGCAGCAAGTGGCTAAGCTGCCTGAAAAGACCCATTCATTTCACACAATGTTTTACAGCAGCTCGCTCCTCCCCCATCAATACTATGATCTCTGACAGCTCTGCTCCACCATTCACACTACATTCTCCGACCGTTCTCCCCCCACCATCCACACTACATTCTCCGACAGCTCTCCTCCACCATCCACACTACATTTTCCGACAGCTCTCCTCCCACTATTCACAGTACATTCTCCGACAGCTCCCCCCCACCATCCACACTACATTCTCCGACAGCTCTCCTCCACCATCCACACTGCAACCTCCGACAGCTCTTCTCCACCATCCACACTACAACCTCCGACAGCTCTTCTCCACCATCCACACTACAACCTCCGACAGCTCTTCTCCACCATCCACGCTAAAACCTCCGACAGCTCTTCTCCACCATCCACGCTACATTCTCCGACAGCTCTCCCTCCACCATATTCTTTGACAGCCCCCCCCCCCCCTATCATCCACACTACATTCTCCAACAGCTCTCCCCCACCATCCACACTACATTCTCCGACAGCTCTCCTCCCACCATCCACACTACATTCTCTGGCTTGGGCAGAACCCCCCAAAACTTAGCCACAAGTTAGCCCCTCTCCCCATAGCCACACAAGGGCATGAGAGGGAAGGCTTTCCTTGCCGGGCGTACTTAAAATGGGACCCCCCTCTAATAAAGGCAGCGCTCCCCTCAGAACAGCCAGAGACATCTGTTTACAAAAATGAAACAAAAATCTTTATTACAAATCTAGAATTTCTAATTACTGTAGATTGCTTACATTGATAACCCCCGTACCTATAAGCACAAATACATTTTATCCACATCTTACAGAGATAGTATTGGCACATAATCTTTTTATAAACAGTCAGAGTCAAGCAAATACCACTTTTTCATATATTTAAAAAACATCACATGTAGGAGATTATTATATTTTTCCATAAAGGTTCAGAGATTACCAAATACTATTTCAAGGGGAAATCTCCTTCTATTGCCCATTGGAAAATAAACGTTAGTCTGTTTTTCCAGAAATGAAAGCTTCTAAAAAGCTGTTTTACTGTGATCTCTGGCATTTTGGTCCACGATCGTAAATGTGACGCTGTAACATCTCGCCGCTTAGTGACGTCTTCCCGCATAGCAGGCGAAGTCACTTCTAGGTCACCACCGACATGGACAATGCACTGTCCAGTCAAGCCCAACCGAGGTAGAAGGGCAAAAATTTGAAAGGCCACACTTGTGTACTACCCAACAAACTGGGCCAGGGGACCTCCTTGTAAGGGTTCAGGTCTGGTTCCGTTTCTGGGTGTGTATGGAACTTCTTCGATCGATCAGGTAATCAGAACATCAGGACTACAAATCTTATGGATGAGTCATGATTACAATTTATTGAAAGTCCAACAGACAATTTATACTTTTTGTAAGCCACACATATCAATATCTCATCTCCAGAGCATCTTACATACGTCAAGAAAAATAACACATCTATACCATGTCTAACCACAATGAACAAAATAACACATCTAGAACATAATATACAAAGCATCTTAACAACAATCGACATTATTCCGTGAAGATATGCTAAATATAAATCGTAAGCTAAAGCAGGCGTGAAAGTAAGCTTTGCATATCAGCAGTAATTCAATTAAAAGCAAAATATATATATTCTTTAAAACATTTTAAGTTATAAAGGACAACTCCAACTTTCAATATAAACTGGTATATCAATATGCTAAGCTGAACATTTCAAGGTGCACATTTCCCTCACAATATGCAACCACAAATCCCCCCCCCCCGACATTAGGCTATTTTTTACAGAATTAAACCCTTCTAACTAGTGATTACAATTAGATGCCTCTTTAGAAAAAAAGGGATACCATAAAATGGGGGCAGAAATTGGAGTTTCCAAAAATTACAAGAAGCCAAGAAAAGAGTCGCCCACCAGTAAAAACCATCGTCCATTTGTACAATTAAAATTAGGCAGGTGCCTCTGATGTGCAATTAGATTTCTTTTACCCATTTCAAACAGTCTGATCACATTGACGACGCAGTGCAGTATGCGTTTTCTGATGTGCAACAAGTTTTCCTTTTACAGTGAAAGATTTCCCGCACTCTGGGCATGAATAAGGCCGCTCACCCGTGTGATTTCTCTGGTGTGTAACAAGGTCTCCTTTTTGAAAGAAAGATTTTCCGCATTCAATACACGAGTAAGGACGCTCACCCGTGTGTCTTCTCTGGTGTAAAATAAGGCCTCCTATTTGAGCGAAAGTTTTCCCGCATTCTGAACATGAATAAGGATGCTCACCTGTGTGACTTCTCTGATGCTTAACAAGATCTCCTTTCACAGTGAAAGATTTCCCGCACTCCGAACATGAATAAGGACGCTCACCCGTGTGTATTCTCTGGTGTATAAGATAGCTGTTTTTATAACTAAAAGTTTTCCCGCATTCTGAACAGGAATATGGTTGTTCACCAGTATGAATTCTCTGGTGTTCAACAAGGTTTCCTTTCAGTGTGAAAGATTTTCCGCACTCTGAACATGAATAAGGACGCTCACCCTTATGAATTCTCTGGTGTTCAACAAGGTTTCCTTTCACTGTGAAAGATTTTCCGCACTCTGAACATGAATAAGGACGCTCGCCTGTGTGAATTCTTTGGTGAATCAGAAGGTTTCCTTTGCGAAAGAAAGATTTTCCGCACTCAGAACATGGATAGGGACGCTCATCCGTGTGAATTCTCTGATGTTTATCAAGGTCTCGTTTTTGAACAAAAGATTTCCAGCAGTGTGAACATGGATATGGACCCTCACCCGTGTGAATTCTCTGGTGCTGCACAAGGTTTCCTTTCAGAGTGAAAGATTTTCCGCACTCTAAACAGGAGAATAGATTCTCACCCTGGTGAACTCCTTCATGGGGTAAGGAAGATTCCTTGGGATTAGAAGGATCTGTTGATCTATCCGCAGTGTGAGCTCCTAAATGGATATTTGCAATCATAGTATGTGATTGGTGAGAAGATTCCCCCTGATCAGAGGGATCCATTGATGTCTCCGGACAGGAAGGTCTGTGATGGATATTTTGTGTATTTGGATTTCCTCCTGGAGGATCCTGTGTGATGACATTATCTTCTGACTTACAATCAGCAGATAATAGAAGATGTCTCTCCGAGGAATTCCCGACATCACATCCATCTGTTTGGAAGAAATTAAAAAAATATATATATAAAATGTCAGTAAGTACCAAATAATTAGAGCTTTAGCTCTTCCTCCAGGCCAATGCAATAAGTGAAAATGCTAGAAGTGGGTACAAATTTACCAAAAAAAAAAAAAAAAAAGAAAACAAACTAGTTAAAGGATACAAAATCCTGAAAATAGCATACTGGGGTACATGGCTTTCTGCATTCAATGACAGATAGAAGGCATATTGGAGATTAAAAAAAAAAAACCTAAGTTAGAAGATTTACCGGTGACGGTGGTAAGTTCAAAAGCTCCACCTCTTCCACCATGCCTCAGTTATAGGGTATCCTCTGACATGCTGAAAAACATAATGAAACATAACAACCACCACAGGTTAAAATTGTCAAACACAATAATACAGAAAAAACCCCAGGGAGGGTAGTTGCTGCTGTCCTGAAAGGCTCTTAGAAATACCTTCACCGGTAAGTCTAACTTAGGTTTTCTCCAATCGCCTTTCAGGACAGCACCTGGAGAGGATAAGCGAGTAACTTACACTTAGGGTGGGACTACTGCCTGCAGAACCTTTCTGCCAAAGGCCTGATCCATAGCTGACAACAGGTCCAACCTGTAGTGTCTAAGGAAGGTTGAGAAACTAGACCAGGTAGCTGCTTTGAATATCTGTTCTGGCGAAGCACCGACCCTTTCAGCCCATGAGGTTGCCACTGACCTTGTAGAATGAGCCACCACACCTTCTGGAGGTTTTTCCCCCTGGGCCAAATAAGCTTGCTCAATAGCCCATCTAAGCCATCTTCCTAGAGTTCTCTTGGATGCTTTTTCTCCCTTAAGAGGACCCAAAAAGAGAACAAATAAAGCATTCGTTTTCCTGAATTCCTTGGTTACAAAAAGAAAAACGAAGACGACATCTTCTTACATCCAGTGTATGGAAAGATTCCTCCTGCGTGTTAGAAGGAGTTGAGGAAAGGGTTGGCAGCACAATTTCCTGGGTACGGTGAAAATTGGAGACAACCTTTGAAAGAAAAGCTGGATTTGTACTCGATCCGGAAACACGGACAAAAAAGGATCCGCAACTGAGAGGGCCTGAATCTCACTAATTCTTCTGGCTGAGGTGACAACTATCAAAAAGATTGTTTTAAGAACTAAATTCATCAAGGGAACTTCTTCCAAAGGTTCAAACTGAAATTTGGTTAAACCCTGTAATATGATGGATAGATCCCATCTAGGGAACACCCTGAGGTCTACTGGCCTATTGCGGGCTAAGGCCCTAAAAAATCTTATAATAAAAGTCTCCTGAGATAATGTTCTCTAAAAAAAAAAAAAACAAAGAGCCGCCACTTTTAAGGGTGCTGGCTGCCAGGCCCATCTCCATTCCTTCATGAAGAAATTCCAGCCCCGAAATTAAATTAAAAAAACTTCACATTTCTTGATGGAGCACCAAGAATTATATTTTTTCCAGACCTTCATATAAATGTCCCTGGTTACCTTCTTTCTACTGGAGAGAAGGGTAGCAATGAGTTTCTCAGAAAGACCCCTGGCTCTTAAGAGGTCTTCCTCAGAAACCACGCCGTCAACTGAAGTCGATCTAAATCCGGATGGTTCAGGGTCCCCTGTATCAGAAGATCCTTTCTGGACGGAGGTTTCCAAGGTGGTTTTGAAGCCAGATTTAGCAATAGAGCAAACCAAGGCCTTTTTGGCCAAAAGGGAGTGATCAGAATTAGATCTGTGGTCTCTTCCTTGAACTTCCTGAGAACCAGTGGTATTAGTTGGAAGGGAGGAAACACATAACACAGGTGGAAGTCCCAATGATGAGCGAGAGCGTCCAGACCCCAAGCCTGATCCTCCCTGTGGAGGGAAAAGAATTTCGCAACCTTGGTGTTTTGCTGGCTGGCGAACAGATCTGTGGGGAAACCCCCAAGCTTCTGTAATCATCGCAAAAACTTCCAGATTCAGACTCCATTCTGCCTCCACCACTTTTCTTCTGCTCAGAAGATCTGCCAGGAGATTTTGTGACCCTTTCAGGTGAATCGCTGTTAAAGAGGCCACATTTTGCTCTGCCCAGAAAAGCAGCTGCATCGCTGAGGGATTTCTGCTCCTTGTTCCCCCTTGTTTTGAAACATAAGCCACTGCTGTTATGTTGGCCGAAAGAATCTGGACATGTTGACCCCTGATCACATGCTGAAACTCCTGAAGACCTAGAAATATAGCCTTCAACTACCTCCAGTTGGATGACCTTCTGGTTTCCGGTTTGGACCAAGTCCCCTGCACCCTCCGACTATCTAGATGGGCTCCCCATCCCCAGGCACTGGCGTCTGTGGTCAGACGTTTGTTCTGGGGGAAAGACCACATCAGACCCGTCTCCAGATTCCTGGTATCTCTCCACCACCAAAGAGCCCTTTTTGCTCTTTCGGAAATTCTGATGGGTTTGTCCAGTGGTTCTAGATGTGACCACTTCTGCAGGATATCCCTCTGAAAGAAACGGGAATGAGACTTTGCCCACTGAACAGCTGGGATAGATGCGGTGAGTAGGCCCAGAACCGCCATAGCGGATCGAATTGACACCTGAACATTGGTCTGCATCTGAGCGACAGCAGCCTGGACCTTTAAAATCTTCTCTTGCGGCAGAAAAACTCTTTGAAGGACTGAGTCTAACGTGTATCCCAAAAACCTTATCCTCTGGGATGGAACCAGATTGGACTTCTCCAGATTTAGAAGCCAACCCAGGCTCTCGAGATGGACTCTTGTCTCTTGAAGGTGTGCCAAACACTGACTGTTGGAATCCACAAAAATCAGGAGATCGTCTAGGTATGGGATGGTGGAGACCCCCCTCAGTCTCAGAGGCTGCAAGGCGTCTGCCATCACCTTGGTGAACACCCTTGGAGAAGAGGAAAGACCGAAGGGAAGGGCCCTGAACTGGAGATGCCAGACCGAATTTCCCAGATTGACCGCCAATCTTAGAAACTTCTGACAGGATAGGTTTATCAGGACATGCAGATAGGCGTCCCTTAAATCCAACAGAACCATGAAGCATCCTGGGGATAGTAGCTTGGTTACCGAGTAAATGGTGTCCATTCTGAAAGGTTTGTATCGGATTGACTTGTTTAAGATCTTTAGATTTAAAATCAACCGGTACTTGCTGGAGGGCTTTTTCACCAAAAAAATGTGTGAATAGAACCCCCGACCCTCCTGACCCCTGGGAACTTGAGTGAGAACCTCCTGAAAAATCAGCTCTTCTAAAAGAGACATCATTGCCGAGGCTCTTTCCCGATCTCTTGGAAGCGGAGTCACCCAAAACCTGCTTGGAGGGGTTCTTGAAAATTTGAGATTGTAACCCTGAGCCACAATGTTCTTCACAAAAGGGCTTGAGGATACTTCTTCCCACTGCTGGAAAAACCTTAACAATCTTCCTCCCACTGGGAGAGGAATGTCACTTGCTCTTTGCAGACTGCTCAGGTGGTTTGAACAGTATACCACCTCTACCTCTTCCTTTCTGTGAGGACCATCTTGTTCTCTGGTCCTGATCCCTAGTTCTCTGGGCTTGCTGAAGAGGACGAAAATTTTTCTTAGGTGGTGGTTTCTTTTTTGGAAGGAAAGGCCTTTTTCCTATCCGCCGTTCTATCTAGGATAGCCTCCAAATCTGGTCCAAAGTGCGGGTCTCCTGAAAACGGCAAACCACAAAGTCTGACTTTAGAGGCTGAGTCACCCGCCCAAGTCTTCAGCCAAATCGCACGCCTGGCACAGTTCACCAGAGCCTACGATCTGGCTGCCATTTTAATTGATTCAGCTGAAGCGTCAGCCATGTACTTAATGGCCTTAAGGAGCTGTGGAAAGGATTCAAGAAGGTCTTTCCTAGCCATTCCAGCCTCCACATGCCCCTTGAGCTGTTCCAGCCAGCATTCTAAGTTTCTAGCTACCACTGTGGAAGCCATGGTGGGTCTAAGGCTGGATGCAGAAGAACCCCAAGCCTTTTTAAGGAGGGAATCTGCCCTTTTGTCCATAGCATCCTTCAGTATCCCCATGTCCTCAAACGCCAGATCTGTTCGGCGTGATACCTGAGAAAAAGCAGCGTCAACCTTGGGCTTCTTATTCCAGGGATGCGTTTCATCCTCCTCAAAAGGAAACCTTCTCTTCAGGGATTTAGAGAAAAAGTGGGCCCTCTCAGGATCCTTCCATTCATTTTTAATTGAATCCGCAAGGACTTTGTGGACCGGGAAGACCTTGTGCTTGGCTTGATCTAGGCCCTGGTACATTTTGTCGTGTACGGACATCTGTACTTTTTCTTCTGGGATTTCCAAGGTAGTATACACCGCCTTAAGGAGTTCATCCACATCTTCTAAAACCAACTTATATCTAGATGTCCTGGCAACTTCCTCCTCTTCCTCATCAGAATCTCTGAGGGAGAGTAAAGTACTAGCTCTTTCTTCCTCTGTGTCATAAGCTTCTGCCGACTTAGAGGTGCTTGGGAAACTGCCCATACATTCTGCTGGAAATCTGTCTAAGGGATCAGCTTCCCAGACAGATTCCCAGATAAAGCGGACGGAAGTCAAAGTATCCTTAAGCTCTTGAACAGAGGAAAAAAGATCACTATTCTGCTGGGCTGTTTCTTTTTTCAATAAATCAGCAATACATGTTTTGCAAACTGGCTTAGGCCAGGTATCCTTAAGAGGATTTTTGCAAGAAGGACACTTCCTTGATGTTGCTGAAGCCCTGGCTTTAACTGTGGCTTTGACCTAAGAGGAGACACAAATAAAAAACACCCGTCAGCTAACTAACCTCCACACTAGTCAACACTGATCAATGCCCACATAACAGCCTCCCAGACAGACAAACAACCTGCAAGACTGAGGACATACACCTCCGTCCGCAGGGCAGGCTCCAAAGGAGGAACAATAGATAAACCCTTAAGCCCAATAGTAAAGAAAAAGGAGGCGCCACTGTACCTCTCTTACCTGGGCTGGGCCGGTGCTGACGGCACCTGCTTGCACTGACGCTGCGGTTCTGTCTTCCATTGCAGAGCCTGAAGCAAGCTGGGCAGATCCTCCCTGCCAAAAAGGCATTTAAAAAATTCCACTTCCCGCGTCCTCCGCTGAAGACCGGAAGCTGAGGCACCAACCTCTGACCTGCCGCCGTCCTCTGCGCTTCCAGTGGCTGGAACCAGAGCCACCACGCCCCCCGGAAGTCCCGCCTACCTAAACTGACGTCCCCCGTCAGCCGGGACCAGGGACCGACATGCGGAAGAAAAAAAACTCCCCGCCTGAGCTGCCTGCCAGCCCCACCAAGCGGACTCCCGGCGCACAGGCGAGATCTCTCCGGCGAGGCTCCGCTCCCCTGAGCCCGAAAGGACGGCCGCTCTGGAACAACACCTTTTTACTCAGGGAGGGGTGCTGGGATGGTCTTAAAAGATAGCACCAAAAATAGGGGTAAGTCCACCCTACTCTACCTGGAGAGAGCGCAGCCCCCACACCAGTTCCATGCAGTGTCTCCACCATGGCGGAGGAAACACAAAAACTGAGGCATGGTGGAAGAGGTGGTTGCAGTGTTTCCTGCTGAAATGGGTGGAGCAGCGCTCTCCAGGTGCTGTCCTGAAAGGCGATTGGAGAAAAAAATAATACATTTTAGCCACATCATTTTGTGGGAACATGACATAAAAATTGAGGAATGGAGGAGATGGTGTACAGTATCTCCTCCTCATTTGTTAGGAACATGACGTTATATTGAGGAATGGAGATGGACCTTTCATATGGTGTACAGTATCTCCTCCTCATTTGTTAGGAACATGACGTTATATTGAGGAATGGAGATGGACCTTTCATATGGTGTACAGTATCTCCTCCTCATTTGTTGGGAACATGACATTATATTGAGGAATGGAGATGGACCTTTCATATGGTGTACAGTATCTCCTCCTCATTTGTTGGGAACATGACATTATATTGAGGAATGGAGATGGACCTTTCATATGATGTACAGTATCTCCTCCTCATTTGTTGGGAACATGACGTTAGATTGAGGAATGGAGATGGACCTCCCATATGGTGTACAGTATCTCCTCCTCATTTGTTGGGAACATGACATTATATTTAGGAATGGAGTACTGTACTTTAACATTATTTGTTAGGGACATAATGTTCCTGTAACAAATCGTCCTCTAAAATTATACCAAGGAAGGGAGGAAATGTCTCATATAGTGTAAATCAATTTATTAAAAACAGTAAAAAAAAGTAGTAATGGACTCACATCAGCTTGTCCTGAGGATGTCGCAGATTGATGACGAAACATGTAGGGTGGGACTTCTGGACGACGTGACATGCACCGCTTGGAACTTACGGTTGCCATCTTGGGTCTGGCACTTCCTGTTTTTCTTTTATGGTGGTGATGTCTTTTTATATGTGAGTGCTTTACTACTTTTTTACTGTTTTTAATTAATTAATTTACACCGTATGAGGCTCTTCCTCCCTCTGAAAGGTTTCTTTCATAGTGTATGTTACTTACTCGTGTTGATAGGTGGAGACATTTCTTCCTCTTCACTTTTCATAGTCATCCCAACCTCCTCCGTGGACGGCTGATCACCCCCCACATACGTCTCTACTTCTTCCTCTTTAACCTCAACTTTTATATTAATCAGTTCTTCACCCTAAACCCCAAAATAATAGAAAACGTCTATTAAAGATGAAGTCCAGGCAGGAATAAAAGATACAAATGACAGCAGCACTTAATTCCCTAAAACATTATTATATATTTTTTTCTTAATACCAGCCGTGTAAGTACCTGAATGTGACTTGGTATCAGGCTCTTGCAGTACTTGTAAAGTAGAGCTCAGAATGGGAGAGGTAGAAGCAGAACAAGAAGCCAATCAGCTCTGCTGCAATACTAAGGTAAGGTACATGTTGACAGGAGGAGAGAGCAGATGAGCTAATCAATCTGCTGCTTCTCTTTTAAATCTCAACTCCAGGGAAATTAAAAATGATCCCTTACTGTAAGGCTGCTCCCACACTGCAAGAGATAATGGCTCATTTAGTCTACAGGAGAGGAGCAGCACTTTTACTTTCCTTCCTCTGCTCCTCCTGCAGATGGCACTTTTGCGGTGGAATGTCCCTTGGAATCATTAAATGCAATGCAGAGCTCTGGGCTAGGTATGTCCCCTAGACAGCAACAAGCATCTAAACCTTGCAGTTACACCGAGTCCACCTACCTGATGATGATGAGGGATGGTGTGATCTTCCTGTGTGGAATCCCAGGAATACAGAGGACAGGGACATCTCTCTGGTGGGTTCCCATTACTGGATCCATCTGTAGGAAACACACACACTGACTGAATACATTGTTTCTATGTGTTTATCAGATGATGGGGGATCTAGGTGGACCCTCCGTACTGCTCTCTCCTTTACAATAAAGTCTCCTCTTACCCGGTGATGTGAGGGGCGGCTGATTCTCCATCATGACGTCCTTGTAGAGATCCTTGTGTCCTTCTATATACTCCCACTCCTCCATGGAGAAATAGACAGTGACATCCTGACACCTTATAGGAACCTGACACACACAATGATACAGTCACCATCCAGACACATCCCTTGTCTGTTACTGGATAATGTCCCAGAATTCCCAGCACCGCTCACCTCTCCTGTCAGCAGATCAGTGATCTTCTTGGTCACTTCTAGAATCTTCTGATCATTGTTTCTCTTAGGTTTCAGAAAATGAGGTAAAGGCACTCGTATGGTTAGAAAGTCATCAGACTTCACCGGAAGAACACTCTGCATTGAAAAAGCAACAATAATGTCATGTAAGAGTGATGTCATGTGATTTCCCAGAATTCACCTCACATCTCCGGTCAGGTCTGTGTTATATTAATAGAGATCAGAGTGATGTCATGTGACCTCCCAGAATCCTCCTCACCTCTCCGGGCAGCTCTGTGTTTTATTAATAGAGATAAGAGTGATGTCATGTGACCTCCCAGTATCCTCCTGACCTCTCCGGTCAAGTCTGTGTTTTCCTAAAGCGGTTGTATACTGCCAAAAAACAAAAACAAACCCTGCAAGACAAAGGCATAATGAGCTAGTATGGATCGCATACTAGCTCATTATGAAATACTTACCTTAAAACGAAGCCCCGACACGGACCCCCGGACACCGCTGTGGGTGCTGTCATGCTCCCTCGGCGTCTCTTCCGGGTTCGGCGGCTCCGACGATGTGAGCGGCATGCGCGCGGGAGTCACTTTCTTGCAAGTGCCTGGCAAGGAACTCTAAAGGTCTGCTGGACCTTCAGAGCGCATACGCCGCTAGCGTCAATGGCTGCATGCAGGGCAAATATCTCCTAAACTGTGCAGGTTTAGGAGATATCAATTGTACCTACAGGTAAGCCTTATTATAGGCTTACCTGTAGGTAAAAGTAAAAAAAAATGAGTATACTACCGCTTTAATAGAGATAAGAGTGATGTCATGTGACCTCCCAGAATCCTCCTCATCTCTCCGATCAGGTCTGTGTAGAGATAAGAGTGATGTCATGTGACCTCCCAGAATCCTCCTCACCTCTCCGGTCAGGTCTGTGTTTTATTAATAGAGATAAGAGTGATGTCATGTGACCTCCCAGAATCCTCCTCACCTCTCCGGTCAGGTCTGTGTTTTATTAATAGAGATATGAGTGATGTCATGTGACCTCCCAGAATCCTCCTCACCTCTCCGGTCAGGTCTGTGTTTTATTATTAGAGATAAGAGTGATGTCATGTGACCTCCCAGAATCCTCCTCACCTCTCCGGTCAGCAGGTAGATGATCTCCAGGGTGAGGTCTAATATCCTCTCAGTCCTGTGACTCGGGTCCTCCTCCATCCTCACTGATGAGCTCCTGTGATCCATACAAGACTCTGATCTCTGTTGACAGATAATATAGCGGACTCGCTGGTCATTATAAGTTATAGACAAGTAGAGATTCATTTTATTACCTCTGTCTAAAAGTGAGGGAGGTTTACAACTATGTCTGCATTATGTCAGTAAATACCAAATATATTCAACATTAATACCAAGAGTAACTGAAACACTAAAAAAAAATAAAAAATAAAAATAAACTATAAACCCAAAATTGTAGATATACAACAAGCTAAAAAACCTTCACATGTCAACACTTTGGAAATAAAGCTTGATGACAATTGGTGTATTTTAATTTAACTTTATTATTAAGTTATTGAAAAGTTCTATTTATTGAAACATCGAACGTCCATTGTAGATGAATAGATGGCTCTATATTTAGGTCATATTTCTGTACTGTTTATATTATAATCCATATATGTATGTATCATCATCTGCTGGAGATAAAAGACGTCACAGTCACTATGGAGGAAGAGGATGGACATGACGGGGGGGGGGGGTTACATATAAAATAATATCTTATTACCTCCTCTGCTGCCAGTTCCAGCACTGTCTCCTCTCTACTTCCTACTGACCCTATTCACATCCGGAAATTCCTGTTTATATGTCTACATTACTTCCTGTCTCTATTATACATCACTTCCTATCTGTGCATTTTGAAGTGAGATCACCACCTTGTGTTAAATATAATTTCAACATTTTGCCTACTACCTCATCATCCATAACTCTACTATGTTGTATCCATGATTATACACACAGATTATACCTTAGATAAAATCAAGACAAAAGTCAAATAAAATGTAAAAAAAAAAACAAATTGATCGTGTTTTTAATATTTAAGAGGGTGAAACTAAAAAATAAAAACTACGATAGCTCTCCTCCTCCATCATCGGACCACACTACATTCTCCGACAGCTCTCCTCCCACCATCCACACTACATTCTCCGAAATCTCTTCTCCCACCATCCACACTACATTCTCCGACAGCTCTCCTCCACCATCCACACTACATTCTCCGACAGCTCTCCTCCACTATCCACACTACATTCTCCGACAGCTCTCCTCCCACCATCCACACTACATTCTCTGACAGCTCTCCTCCACCATCCACACTACATTCTCCGACATCTCTCCTCCCACCATCCACACTACATTCTCCGACAGCTCTCCTCCCACCATCCACACTACATTCTCCGACATCTCTCCTCCCACCATCCACACTTAATTCTCCGACAGCTCTACTCCCACCATCCACACTACATTCTCCGACAGCTCTCTTCCACCATCCACACTACATTCTCCGACAACTCTCCCCCACCATCCACACTACATTCTCCGACAGCTCTCCTCCACCATCCACACTACATTCTCCGACAGCTCTCCTCCACCATCCACACTACATTCTCCGACAGCTCTCCTCCACCATCCACAATACATTCTCCGACAGCTCTCCTCCACCATCCACACTACATTCTCTGACAGCTCTCTTCCACCATCCACACTACATTCTCCGACAGCTCTCCTCCACCATCCACACTACATTCTCTGACAGCTCTCCTCCACCATCCACACTACATGGTAATACCCCCGCCTGGACTGTATCATAGGCTGATTGTTGGGCACAGATATCTAACCACCTAACATGTTTCGGACTATACTTGTCGAGTCCTTCGGAAGTGCCACAATTATGTTATACGAAATAAAATGATGTGTGTTACATATTGTTCTGTTTCCTATAGTCCACGAGGGGTGTAGTAGCAGTTGTTCTGCACATAATTGGAACTTTCTAAGATTCAAAGTACCTCATAAAATATTTTCGCATAGCAGGTGATGTCACTTTCGGGTCACCACCGACATGGGCAATGCACTGCCCATTCCTGCCCATCCAACAGAGGAAAAAAAGCAAAAAGCTGAAAACGTCGCACCCGTGTCCAGTCCTCCTACCACCTTATATACTGGGCCAGGGGGCGGACCACCCAAAATGCAACTACAAGTTATCTCCCATAGCCACAATGTTAGGCTATTTTTCTAGGATTAATCCCTTTCAAAAAGGGTTTAGAATTCACTGTTTTACTGTGATCTCTGGTGTTTTCGGCCTATGATTGTGAGTGTGGTGCAGTAACGTCACGCTGCGTAGTGACGTCATTGCGCATAGCAAGCGATGCCACTTCTGGGTCCGCACCCACACAGAGAATTCACTGCCCATTTCCGCCCAACCATCGAAGGAAGAAGGACAAAAGCTAATAACGCCATACCCGTGTCCAGTCCTCCTACATACTGGGCCAGGGAGCAGACCTCCCAAAATGCAACCACAAGTTATCCAGCCCCTCCCATAGCCACAATGTTAGGCTATTTTTTCTGGTGTTTTTGGCCTATGATTGTGAGCGTGGTGCAGTAACGTCATGCTGCGTAGTAGGCCAGGGGACAGACCTCCTAAAATGCAACCACAAGTTAGCCCACCACCTATAGCTATAATGTTAGGCTATTTTTCCAGTATAAAACCCTTCCAAAAAGCATTTATATTAAGCTGTTTTCGACCTGCGATAGTGAGTTTGGCATCATAACATCACACAGTGTATGGACGTCATCCCGCATAGCAGGCGATGTCACTTCAGGGTTGCCTTCGACACGGACAATGCAGAAGAAGGCCAAAAAGCTTTGGATAAATGGCGATACCACAAAGTTGGGGCAGTAAAAGCAATGTCACCACCCATACGGAGAATTTACTGCCCATTTCTGCCCAACCAATGGAGGAAGAAGGACAAAAAGATAAAAACGCTGCACCCTTGTCCAGTCCTCCTACCACCCTACATTCTAGGCCAGGGGGTGGACCTCCCAAAATGCAACCACAAGTTAGCCTGCCACCCATACCTATAATCTTTGGCTATTTTTCCAGTACGAAACCTTTCCAAAAAGCCTTTATAATAAGCTGTTTTACTGTGATCTCTGGCGTTTTCGACCTGCGATAGTGAGCTTGGCACCATAACATCACATAGTGTAGTGAAGTCATCCCGCATAGCAGGCAATGTCACTTCAGGGTCGCCTCGGACTCTGTGTCTTTGTGGTATCGCCATTTATCTAAAGCTTTTTGGCCTTCTTCCTCCGTTGGTTGGGCGGGAAGGGTCAATGCATTGTCCTTCAATGCGTTGCCCCTTCCCGCCCAACCAACGGAGGAAGAAGGCCAAAAAGCTTTAGATAAATGGCGATACCATAAAGTTGGGGCAGTAACTGTAGCAGGCACATCCCACCGCTGGGAGTCTCTACTACTGCGTAGTGACGTCATTGCGCATAGCAAGCAATGTGACCACCCACACTGAGAAATCACTGCCCATTTCTGCCCAACCAATGGAGGAAGAAGAACAAAAAGCTGAAAACGCTGCACCGTGTCCAGTCCTCCTACCACCTTACATTCTAGGCCTTGGGGCGGACCTCCCAAAATGCAACAACAAGTTAGCCCGCCACCCATACCTATAATGTTAGGCTATTTTTCCAGTATGAAAGCCTTCCAAAAAGCCTTTATAATAAGCTAATTTCGACCTGCGATAGTGAGCTTGGCACCATAACATCACACAGTGTAGTGACGTCATCCAGCATAGCAGGCGATGTCACTTCAGGGTCAAGTCCGACACAAACAATGCATTGCTCCTTGCCGCACAACCAACAGAGGAAGAAGGCCAAAAAGCTGAAAACGCTGCACCCGTGTCCAGTCCTCCTACCACCCTACATTCTAGGCCAGGGGGTGAACCTCCCAAAATGCAACCACAAGTTAGCCCGCCACCCATAGCTATAATATTCAGCTATTTTTCCAGTATGAAACCCTTCCAAAAAGCCTTTATAATAAGCTGTTTTACAGTGATCTCTGGTGTTTCCGACCTGCGATAGTGAGCTTGGCACCATCACATCACACAGTGTAACATCATCCCACATAGCAGGAGATGTCACTTCAGGGTCTCTCCTCCGACACAGACAATGCATTGCCCCTTCCCACCCAACCACCGAAGGAAGAAGGCCAAAAAGCTTTAGACAAAATGGTGATACCGCAAAGTTGGGGCAGTAACTGTAGCAGGCACATCCCACTGTTGGAGTCTCTTCTACTGCGTAGTGACGTTATTGCGCATAGCAAGCAATGTCACCAACCACACGGAGAAATCACTGCCCATTTCTGCCCAACCTATGGAGGAAGAAGGCCAAAAAGCTTTAGTTAAATGGCAATACCACAAAGTTGGGGCAGTAACTGTAGCAGGCACATCCCACCGTTGGAGTCTCTTCTACTGCGTAGTGACGTCATTGTGCATAGCAAGCGATGTCACCACCCCCACATGGAGAAATCCCTGTCCATTTCTGCCCAACCAATGGAGGAAGAAGGCCAAAAAGCTTTAGATAAATGGCAATACCAAAAATTTGGGGCAGTAACTGTAGCGGGCACATCCCACCGTTGGAGTCTCCAAAAAAATACAAGGAGCCAAGAGAAGACTCGGCCCAAGAAGCCTCACATATACATTTAGTATATCTTTTGTCATCATGCCCCTTTTTAAACTAAATATTTTCCCCCTACAGTTATTCTATGAACTGAACTGTTCCATCAGTGAAAACCATTGTACATTAATAAAATAAAAAAATAATAATAGGCAGGAGACTCTGATGTGTAATGAGACTTCTTTTACCTGTAAAACATTTCAAACAGTCTGATCGGATTGAGGACGCGGTGCAGTGTGTGTTCTCTTATGTGCAACAAGGTTTCCTTTCGAAGTGAAAGATTTCCCACACTCTATACACGAAAAAGGACGCTCACCCTTGTGAATTCTTTGGTGAGTCACAAAGTTTCCTTTGTGAAAGAAAGGTTTCCCGCACTCCAAACATGGATAAGGACAGTCGCCTGTGTGTTTTCTCTGGTGCTTAACAAGGTCTCCTTTATGAATGAAAGATTCTCCACACTCTGAACATGAATAAGGACGCTCGCCCGAATGAATTCTCTGGTGTATAGTAAAGGTTTCTTTTTTGAAGAAACATTTCCCGCACTCTGTGCATGAATAAGGAAGCTCACCTGTGTGAATTCTCTGATGTTTAACAAGGCCTCCTTTCTGGATGAAACATTTCCCGCACTCTGTACATGAATAAGGACGCTCACCCGTGTGAGTTTTCCAATGTTTATCAAGGTTTCGCTTTTGAGCAAAAGATTTTCCGCACTCTGAACACGAATGAGGACGCTCACCTGTATGAATTCTCTGGTGCTGGACAAGGTTTCCTTTCAGGGTGAAAGATTTCCCGCACTCTGAACATGAATATGGACGCTCTCTTGTGTGAGTTCTTTGGTGATTTACAAGGTTTCCTTTGTGAAGGAAAGGTTTCCCGCACTCAAAACATGCATAAGGATAGTCATCTTTGTGTCTTCTTTGGTGTTGAACAAGGTTTCCTTTATGAGTGAAAGACTCTCCACACTCTGAACATGAATATGGACGTTCACCCGTGTGAATTCTCTGATGTTTATCAAGGTTTCGTTTTTCAAAGAAAGTTTTCCCGCATTGCGAACATGGATAAGGACGCACACGCGTGTGAATTCTCTGATGTTTATCAAGGTTTAGCTTTTGAGTGAAAGATTTCCCGCACTCTGAACATGGATATTGATGCACACCCTTGTGAATTCTCCGATGTTTATCAAGTTTTCTTACTTGAGTGAAACATTTCCCACACTCTGAACATGGATAGGGACGCACACCTGTGTGAGTTACCCGATGTTTATCAAGATTTCCTTTCAGAGTAAAAGATTTCCCGCACTCTAAACATGGATAGGGACGCTCACCTGTGTGAATTATCCGATGTTTATCAAGGTTTCCTTTCACAGTAAAAGATTTCCCGCACTCTGAACATGAATAAGGACGCTCACCTGTGTGAATTCTCTGGTGATCAATAAGTGATCCTTTCTGAGTGAAACATTTCCCGCAATCTAAACATGAGAATTTATTCTTACCCCTGTGAACTCTTTCATGGGGTAAGGAATATTCCTTGGGATTAGAAGGATCTGTTGATCTATCTGCAGTGTGAGATCCTAAATGGATATTTGCAATCATAGTATGTGATTGGTGAGAAGATTCCCCCTGATCAGAGGGATCCATTGATGTCTCCGGACAGGAAGGTCTGTGATGGATATTTTGTGTATTTGGATTTCCTCCTGGAGGATCCTGTGTGATGACATTATCTTCTGACTTACAATCAGCAGATAATAGAAGATGTCTCTCCGAGGAACTCCCGACATCACATCCATCTGTTGGAAAACAATGTTTAAATTAATGTTAGCAGTTCACAAATAACTAGAGCTCTTTCTCCAGACCAATGCAATAAATAGAAATACCGATCTCACAGCTGGGCACATTTGTTGGGAACATGATGTTATATTGAGGAATAGAGATGGACCTTTCATATGGTGTACAGTATCTCCTCCTCATTTGTTGGGAACATGACGTTATATTGAGGAATGGAGATGGACCTTTCATATGGTGTACAGTATCTCCTCCTCATTTGTTGGGAACATGACGTTATATTGAGGAACGGAGATGGACCTTTCATATGGTGTACAGTATCTCCTCCTCATTTGTTGGGAACATGACGTTATATTGAGGAATGGAGATGGACCTTTCATATGGTGTAGAGTATCTCCTCCTCATTTGTTGGGAACATGACGTTATATTGAGGAACGGAGATGGACCTTTCATATGGTGTACAGTAACTCCTCCTCATTTGTTGGGAACATGACGTTATATTGAGGAACGGAGATGGACCTTTCATATGGTGTACAGTAACTCCTCCTCATTTGTTAGGAACATGACATTATATTGAGGAACGGAGATGGACCTTTCATATGGTGTACAGTATCTCCTCCTCATTTGTTGGGAACATGACGTTATATTGAGGAATGGAGATGGACCTTTCATATGGTGTACAGTATCTCCTCCTCATTTGTTGGGAACATGACGTTATATTGAGGAATGGAGATGGACCTTTCATATGGTGTACAGTATCTCCTCCTCATTTGTTGGGAACATGACGTTATATTGAGGAACGGAGATGGACCTTTCATATGGTGTACAGTAACTCCTCCTCATTTGTTGGGAACATGACGTTATATTGAGGAACGGAGATGGACCTTTCATATGGTGTACAGTAACTCCTCCTCATTTGTTGGGAACATGACGTTATATTGAGGAATGGAGATGGACCTTTCATATGGTGTACAGTATCTCCTCCTCATTTGTTAGGAACATGACATTATATTGAGGAACGGAGATGGACCTTTCATATGGTGTACAGTATCTCCTCCTCATTTGTTGGGAACATGACGTTATATTGAGGAACGGAGATGGACCTTTCATATGGTGTACAGTATCTCCTCCTCATTTGTTAGGAACATGACGTTATATTGAGGAATGGAGATGGACCTTTCATATGGTGTACAGTATCTCCTCCTCATTTGTTGGAAACATGATGTTATACATGCAGGGGAACGCATATCACAAATACTCAGAAGTAAAATGAGACTGTGACCTGTTTCTTCCATAGTGCCTATACTTACTTGTGTTGATAGGTGGAGAAATTTCATCCTGTTCACTTTTCCTAATTATTCCAACCTCCTCCGTGGACGGCTGATCACCCCCCATATACGCCTTTGCTTCTATCTCTTCAACATCAACTTTTATATTAGTCCGTTCTTCACCCTAATCCCCAAAATATTAGAAAACATCTATAAACATTAGGCAGATATTACAGACTTAATGCAGCTCTGCGATTAATAAATACATTTTTATTATTGCGAGCAGTGTAAGTATCTGGTATCAGGCTACTGCAGTCTTGAACAGAAGAACTCAGACTGGAAGAGCGAAAAGTAGAAGGAGCCAATAAGCTATGCTACAGGGCTAATAAGGTTCATGCTGACAGTAGGAGAGAGCAGAGTGAAAGAGAGATGAGCCCATCAGTCTGCTGCTTCTCCTTTAAATCCCGACTCCAGGGAACTTAAAAATGATTCCTTGCAGTGGGGCTGCGCTTGCACTGCAAGGGAAAACTGTTCATTAAATCTTGGGGAGAAGAGGAGAAGCACTTTTACTTAGATCTTGCTCTACTCCCCCAGCAGATGGCACTCCCACCTCCACACTTCAACGATGGACTGTCCTGTAGCATCATTAAGTCCAATGCAGGGCTATGGACCAGGTATCAGGTAAGTAGATCTTCCACTCTACAACTCCTAGACATAAGAACACAGCACTTACAGAGTAGGCAAGGCCCCACTGCAAGGGATCATTTCCCTGAAGTTAGACTTAACTGTCTGTAGCACCCTCCTAGGTAGGTGCTAGTGAGGACATGGCTCTGTTTGGCGAGGGGTGAGTGTAGCACCCTCCTAGGTAGGTACTAGTGAGAGAGTATAGTTTTTGGCTCTGTCTGCCTATCAGAGGAGCAGCAGGGAAATCTATATTGCTTTCTGCCTACCAGAGAGCAGGATCTGTGAGTTAGGTCTGCTCACGTTGCTCAGTGTGTGATCCGTCTGGTCTAGGAAGTGTTTAACACTGGTCCAATAGGGAGGCATATTGGACAGTGGAGTAAATCTGACCAATGGGTACACAGGCTTTGATACAGCCCCAGTGATTGGCACAGACTGATTGTCTCGGTGCATTGTGGGGTGTTGTATAAAAGCCAGGAGCACATGTGCTATGTGGTCTTTGACTCGTGAGCAGAGTCCCGGAGGGAGGGTGGCGGCTGCCTCCTCCTCTGTAGAAGTGGCATGTGGTTACAGGCAGTCGGCCTGGGAACCAGAAGGAAGGAGCTGAACCCAGAGGTCCAGGAGAACTGACTGGAGGGGTAGAGACACTGGAGACCCTTGAGAAACAGTATCGTGAGTATAGGGGTCTGACCTGAGGAGGGCCACCCCAGTGTAGGATAGTCAGAGGACAGGTGTCAGCAGGTCAAGTGAAAGGGGGTACTAGGTGTGTATCCCAAAGATAATTCATCCCAACAAGTCATCTACATAGAGGCTTAACCCTAAATTCATCTAAGTGGCAAGGCAAATCAGCAGCCTGGCTGCATCTTCAGACAGGAGACCTCATCTATTGTGAATAGTTCATGTTGAAGTATCCCACTCTTTCCTTCTCCCATCCCTAATTTAAATAAAACCACAAAAACAACTACATCCCATAGACTATTCATTAACTGAGCCAGAGAATAAAGAGTTAAATTGTGCATGCTGCAGTTGCTATCGGTAACCCAGGGGGATCCCAAGGTGAAAAATCCAGCAGTCCTCTAGGGGGCAGTGCTACATGTCCAATCACAGATTGGGGAAGGGACAAGATCTGTAAGTGTTACTGACCTTCAGCAGAGAAATCAACATCTACTGTCTTGCCTATTTATGAACATATCACATGGCCATTTCCTGGGAACCCAGGGGGCCAGGGTTCCAACCATGGGGGAAGGGTGGGAGGTCGCAACATCACACCGACTTGGAATCACAGGAGTAATGAACAGCAACATGTCATTCAGAACATGATCCCCACTGGAGGAACACAAGGAGGAAGAGGACCATGATGTCATAGGACTACACTCAAGACAAACAAAAGAAAGGGACATATATTGAGTTTAAAAAAAGCAAATAAAAATGAAGGAAAGAAACTGGAAATGGGGGTGGGGAAGAGCAACAAAGACTGCACTTCAGATGCAAAAGGAAACAATAAAACAAGAGACTACATGGCAAAATGTCTTCTCACAAAGTTCTGAGGGTAAGTAAAAGATGCGCCTGGTATCCAGTTAGAAGTAAAATAAGGTGAATATCGGGATCATGCCCGCATCCTCCACCAAAAAAAAATAAAGGTGAATATGTAGTCATTTTATTAAAAGTGGTAAAGCATGATAAAAACCAAAGTGTTTTCGGGGGAACAAAGACTCCCCATTTTTTAGGGCTGCTGCTGTATGCTATGATGAGTGGGGATGTACCCAAACTGGTGTGTCTGACACTGAGATCGGGAAAGTTGCTGTAAACTTTCTTCCCCTGAAACGCGTTGATTTTATCATGCTTTATCAATAAAACCACTACTTAGTCACCTTTATTTTACTTCTAACTGGATACTGGGAGCTCCTTTTATCTATCCTCACAACTATATGCGGAAACAACCTTAAAGCTGTACCCAGAGGTGGCAGCCAAAGCCCCTCAAAAGGGCTCACTGCCACCTTTCTGCTAAGTTGGGCCGGATTCATTGGGAGCGAACTCTCCCAATACGCCCCCCCACCATCACCCACTCACAGACCCTCAACTAAGTAAGTCAGTCCAGCGCGGTCTCCTACCAGTAAGATCTACCTTCCACAAAGTTCAGAATCACTTCTGTGTTTTATACATCTACCTGATGATGGCGAGGGATCTCCTGATCTTCCTGTGTGGAATCCCGGGAATACAGAGGACGGGGACATCTCTCTGGTGGGTTCCCATTACTGGATCCATCTGTAGGAAACACACACACTGACTGAATACATTGTTTCTATGTGTTTATCAGATGATGGGGGATCTAGGTGGACCCTCCGTACTGCTCTCTCCTTTACAATAAAGTCTCCTCTTACCCGGTGATGTGAGGGGCGGCTGATTCTCCATCATGACCTCCTTGTAGAGATCCTTGTGTCCTTCTAAATACTCCCACTCCTCCATGGAGAAATAGACAGTGACATCCTGACACCTTATAGGAACCTGACACACACAATGATACAGTCACCATCCAGACACATCCCTTGTCTGTTACTGGATAAAAAAAAAAATAACCCCCAAAATTGTAAATATATACCAAACTAAATCCCTTTACAGATCATCGCTTTAGAAATTAAGTTTGATGACGACCCTAAATTGGTGTGTGTCTTTTTTTTAACTTTATTATTAGGTTACCAAGAAGTTCTATTTTTGGAGACATCATATCTCTATATAGATGGATAGATGGCTCAATGTTTAGCTTATATATCTGTACCTTTTATAATATAATCCATATGTGTGTGTATCAGCATCTGCTAGAGAGAAAAGACATCACAGTGACTATGGAGGAAGAGGACGGACATGACGGGGGGGTTTACTGGGTGTAAATATAAAATAAAATCTTATTACCTCCTCTGTTGCCAGTTCCAGCAATGTCTCCTCTCTACTCCCTCCCAACTCACCTCTGACCTGGAACTTCCTGTTTATACTTCCTGTCTGTACCCTACATCACTTCCTGTCATTACCTTACATCACTTCCTGTTTGTATATTGTGACCTGAGATCACCACCCTGTGTTAAATACAAGTACTGCAGTCTACATTATGTTTCAACATTCTGCCCCACTGCCGCATCAACCATTCCTTTATTATGTTTGTAGTGCAGACCCCAAAATGGTCCTGCTGTTCTGTCCCAGGTTCTATTCCCTATTACAGGGATTCCCAAACTATGGCCGTGAACCGTCTCTCACAAAAAAAGTCAAGTGAGCGACAGTCTCTCCAGGATTTCACTGAGGCCTTTATTCAGTATCTCCCTATATACATTGATGCCTCCTTCCAGTATCAGCCAGACCCTTTACCATGGACCTCCCGGCCAGATCCTCTGCAGACTTTATTCCAGACTGTCCTTCAAAATTTAGGAATTTGCCCCCCAGCTCTCCATTAGCTGGGACCATGTTGAACCATCTTTAGATCCTCTGGATGGTCCAGGAGGGCAGATAGCCCCTCCAGACTGGGTGTCTCATCCCCCCACCCTCCACATTACATTCTCTGAGAGCTTTCCCCCCACCATCCCCACCACATTCTTTGACAGCCCCCCCATCATCCACACTACATTCTCCGACAGCTCTCCTACACCATCCACACTACATTCTCCGACAGCTCTCCTCCACCATCCACACTATATTCTCTGACAGTTCCCCCCAGTTCTACTCCCACTATCAACACCATCCACACTACAGTCTCCCCCACCCATCCACAGTATATTCTCTAACAGCTCTCCTCCACCATCTACACTACATTCTCTGACAGCTCTCCTCCACCATCCACACTACATTCTCCGACAACTCTCCCCCCACCATCTACACTACATTCTCCGACAACTCTCCTTCACCATCCACACTACATTCTCCGACAGCTCTCCTCCACCATCCACACTACATTCTCCGACAGCTCTCCTCCCACCATCCACACTACATTCTCCGACAGCACTCCTCCCACCATCCACACTACATTCTCTGACAGCTCTCCTCCACCATCCACACTACATTCTCTGACAGCTCTCCTCCACCATCCACACTACATTCTCCGACAGCTCTCCTCCCACCATCCACACTACATTCTCCGACAGCTCTCCTCCACCATCCACACTACATTCTCCAACAGCTCTCCTCCACCATCCACACTACATTCTCCGATAGCTCTCCTCCACCATCCACACTACATTCTCCAACAGCTCTCCTCCACCATCCACACTACATTCTCCGACAGCTCTCCTTCCACCATCCACACTACATTCTCCGACAGCTTTCTTTCCACCGTCTGGAGTATCTTCTCTTACCAGCTGCACCCAGTGCATTTACTGCAGTATTCTTTTGAGTTTTCTATAAGTGTGCTTTTACCCACCTAGCCACCAGTGTTAGGAACATTCTTTCTTCCGATGACCACCAATTTAAGGAAGTCCCTCTGCACTGACCACCTATGTAAGAAGGTCCTTCACTTACCATCAGTGTAAGCATGGGAATCCAGGTTGATTGCTTTGGGGTCAGTACATTTTTACAGTGCTTCTTTCTGCTTCCAGTAGATCCAAATACACACTTTTCAGTAGAACACACACACATTATTGCTGCATTTTATTGTTACCATTGCTCGTTTTTCCCACGTCTTAAGAAATTGTCGTGGTGTTGTCACAGTTGCTTGTTTGTTACCCCATGTATCGTGTTATCCACCTTTGCTTTACACCTGCTGTCACATTTGCCAGCTTTCTACCCACATTTTGGACAATTTACATGGTGCCAACTATGTAAGTATCAGAGTTTCATATGAGAACTGTATTACTATAATTCAAAGAGTACAGTAATACTTTTGTTGAGGGAAAAAAAATTTGCCCCTTTGGATGATCATTGTACATTGCGAGATTTTTTACAAACTTTGTTGCAGATTCCTACCTTCTGTTTTTCTGAAGAAATAGCTGTTTGTTTGTCCTTCCGTGTCCATGTGCAAAGTGAATGTTAATGGGTGTGACTTTTTCATTATTGATCCGCTGTTGCACTTGCAGGGCTCTAATAAGGAAAGTGACAGGGTCTGCATCCTTTTAGATATGATTAACCTTTTGGGAGCATCTCAGTATCATCTATTTGGACTTTAAAGTCAATCAAATCTTTTTTTTTTTTTTAACTGAAACCATTTATTTTATTTTGTGTACCTATAGTATCGTGTTAAATTAAAATCAATGTCATACCGTATAGCAAGTAACAGACATTATTGGCTGAATAGTGTACATGTAGCACTGCCCACTTGAGGGCTGCTGGATATAACACTCTCTGGATTCCCCTGGGTTACCCTTAGCAACTGGTAGCAGAACATTTAAGTCCTTGGCTCAGTCAATGATCAGTCCAGGGGATGTTATTTTGTAGTTTTATTTAGACCTTGGATAGGAGAAGGAATGAGTGAGATACTCCAACTAATAACTATTCACAGTATTAAGGACAACCGACTTTAGGATGCGGCAAGTGAAGATATTTTAAATGTTCCTGTTTGCAATTCTCTTCAGGGTTCAAAGCTCAGCACCCCCTTTCTCTCTCACTGTGTGTGCTGACACCCGTCCACTGACTCTATCCTCTGGAGTGGTCCCCTTCCTGAGCAGACCCCCTGGGCAAGTTCCTCTGTACTTACGGACACTGTTTTTCCAGAGTCACCGTGGAGTTGCCTCCAACTCCACCAGTCAGCTTCTCCTGGACCTCTGGATTCAGCCACACACTCTGGTTCACCAGGCCGACTGTCTGTGACCACCATCCACATTTACAGAAGAGGAGACAGCCGTCACCCTCCTTTCGGGACCTGGCTTCCCGCCCAAAGACCCCCTGCCTCATGTGCTCCTGGATTTCATACCCTATGCCATGATGCACCACTCTCTGTGCCAAACACATGGGATGGTATCAAAGCCTGTGTGTCATTGGCTGGATTACCTCCACTGTCCAATGTACCTCTCCATTGGATACAATGGGGACACTCCCTCGGCCCACATGAATCACACATTGAATACATGGAGCATGCCTAACTAGTAGATCCAGCTCCCTGTTAAGCAGAGAGCTCAAATGCTTTACCTATTGCTTTCCTGTTAAGCAGAGGAAGCCAAAAACTATACCTGCTATCTAGCACCTGACTAGAAGGGTGCTACATACATATTATCACAAAGTAGTTGCCCATATCAAAACCCAAACCGGACTCTAGATTAGGGGTCTCCAAACTTTCTAAACAAAGGGCTAGTATATTGTCCTTCAGGACAGAAGAGGGTAGAAAATGTTCTAGCTTCAGTGGAAGTAAACAATGTCTCAGGTTTGGGAGGTCATTGGGAGTAAACAAATGATATATGCACCTATGGTCAGTAGGATGGAGAATAGCGCCATATCATTGGTGTTATAGTGGAAAGAATAGTGCCCTATCATTGGTATCTCACAAAACCTCAACAGTCTGCACCTTGTAATTTTTTTGTAGAAAACTCCTCAATGGTGCCTCATGTCTCACTTGGACAATACGAATCCCAAAATGAACTCCTCCTTATTCAGCAAAAGGAAAGGGGGAGGGAGGTGGAGTGGTTATATGGCATAAAAAATTAACCATATTGGGGATCATCTTTAAATTGATTGTAGGGTCCTGAAGGGGCCACCAAATGACGTCACAAGTCACATCGGGTAATGATCATACGGGGCGATGTCACTTCCAGGCTGCCACCAACATTGATGCTGCACCACCCATTCTCGCCCCAACCAAGAGAGGAAAAAGGGCAAAAAGATTAAAGGCCTCAACCGTGTCCAATCCTCCTACCTCCCAGCATACTGGACCAGAGGGCAGACCTCCCAACACGCAACAAATGTTAGCCCCCCAATAGCCACACAAGGGCATGAGAGGGAGGGTCTTTCTGTGCCGGGTGTACTTAAATGAGATCCCTCTTATAAAGGGATCGTTCCCCTCAGGACAGCCAAATGAGACATCCGTTTACAGCAATGAAACAAAAAGAAAATCTTTACAAGAAATATAGAATTACAAATTACTGTAGATTGCACACACAGAGTAATCCATTCCCTATATCTATAAATGCTTATACATTTTATTCATATCTTACAGAGAGATCACATAGGTATCGACACATTATTTACAGACAGAGAGATATTAGAGTCCAGAAAATACCAGTTTTTCATATTTTACCGTGATCTCTGATGTTCCAGCCTATGATAGTGAGAGTGGCGCCGTAACATCATGCTGGGTAGTGACGTCAACCCACATAGCCCACACAACCCACGATGTCACTTCCGGGTCACCATCGACATGGAAAATGCACTGCCCATTTCCGCCCAACCAATGGAGGAAGAAGGGCAAAAAGATGAAAAGGCCGCACCTGTGTCCAGTTCTTCTACCAACCAACATACTGGGCCGAGGGGAACCTCCCAAAATGCAACCACAAGTTGCCACAGGACATCAATGTGTGACGAAAAGCGCCACACGGAGCGACGTGCTGACATCACCGCGCTTCTCTGATCCCGGAAAGATGGGCGTTCGTGTATTAGCTGGACGGCTTGTGTTTTTCTAATGCATCTTTAATGCTTCCTAGATGTAAGTGCAATCTTTTTTTGTTGTATTAAAGTGTGTAATGGTTTTACATTATGGCGAGTCTTTATATTCTTTTGGGGAACTTCAATGAGAGTGATATCCTGAGGGTGGATTCCGCGTCATACGGACTCTGTGGAGGGCTCCAGCCGAGATCGTTGCTGACCCTTTATGTCTTGGAAATCCGTGTATGTTGGGAGTTGCCATCTTCATATCCCTCCTAAATGGATAAAGGCCCTGGCTGGGTATAAGCCACAAGTGTATTTGACCTCCCATGATAGGAGGTCCATATAAGCTGGTAAGCCAGCACTTTATATGGTGGAGGTCACACTTTAATTTGGGTGTTGGATGGTGTCAATATCACTGGAAGGATTCCTCTCATCATAACTTGGACTACATATCTTTTCATTATTTTATTATTTGCACTGGTGTTTTAGCAATATCTAATGATTGCCCATTAAGGATGGTCCTTTCACATGAGGACTGTTTTTCTATCATTTGGACTATTTCTTTAATTTATATATTATAATTTGTATTGGTGTTTCAGAGCAGCTCTATTTATAACTGTTTATAATTTGCTGTTTAAGACCCCGTTCACACTGGGGCGACGCTACTTGCCGGGGCGACCTCACAGGTCACGGTGCGCAGCTCGCACCGTGACCTCAGAGCGGCCGGCATGGACTTCATAACATTGAAGTCAATGCAGGTCGCTCCGGGTCGCCCCAAAGAAGCTCCGGACCCTTTTTCTAAGTCGGAGCGACTTGTGTCGCTCCTATTAGAATGGGTCCACAGCTTCTCTATGGCAGGCGACCTGTCAGGCGACCAGGTCGCCTGACAGGTCGCCCCAGTGTGAACGGGGTCTTACTGTGATTTCTGGTGTCCCGGCCTATGATAGTGAGCTTGGCGTCATAACACAGCGTGTAGTGACGTCACCCCGCATAGCAGGCAATGTCACTTCCGAATTACCACCGACATGGACAATGCACTGCCCATTCCCACCCAACCAACGGAGGAAGAAGGGCAAAAAGCTGAAAAGGCGGCACCCATGTCCAGTCCTCCTACAACCCTACATACTGGGTCAAGGGGCGGACCTCACAAAATGCAACCCCAAGTTAGTCTACCCCCCATAGCCACAATGTTAGGCTGCTTTTTTCAGAATTAAACCCTTTCAAAAAGCATTTATAATTTGCTGGTTTACCGTGATCTATGGTGTTTCGGCCTAGGATAGTAAGCTTGGCATCATAACATCACGCCGCGTAGCGACATCATCCTGCATAGCAGGCGATGTCACTTCTGGGTCACCTCCGACACGGACAATGCACTGCCCATTCCAACCCAACCAACGGAGGAAGAAGGGCATAAAGCTGAAAAGGCCACTCGCATGTCTAGTCCTACAACCCAGCATACTGGGCCTGGGGGCGGACCCCACATAATGCAACCCCGTCAGCCCCCCCATAGCCCCAATGTTAGGTTGTCTCTTCAGAATTAAACCTTTCCAAAAAGGGTTTATAATTAGATGCCTCATTTAGGGATACCACAAAGTCACAAAGTGGGGGGCAGAAACTGTAGTAGGCAAGAAGAACTAGCCCATAAAACACCTACAAATGTAATATCACTTCTTCCAGGATGCCCCCTTAAAAAATGTATATTTTCTTCCTACAGCTCTATAAATTAAACAGTAAAAACCATCGTAGCTTCATAAAAAAAAAAAAAAAAAAAAATAGACAGGTGTCTCTGATGTCCAATTAGACTTCTTTTACCTGTAAAATATTTCAAGCAGTGTGATCATGTTGAGGACACTGCAGTGTGTGTTCTCTGATGTGTAACAAGGTTTCCTTTCACAGTGAAAGATTTCCCGCACTCTGTACATGAATAAGGACGCTCACCTGTGTGAACTCTCTGGTGTCTAACAAGGCTTGTTTTCTGAGTGAAAGATTTCCCGCACTCTGAGCATGAATAAGGACGCACACCTGTGTGACTTCTCTGATGCTTAACAAGGTCTCCTTTCAGAGCAAAAGATTTCCCGCACACGGAGCATGAATAAGGACGCTCACCCGTGTGTATTCTCTGGTGTGTAACATAGCCTGTTTTATGACTGAAAGTTTTCCCACACTCTGAACACGAATAAGGATGTTCACCAGTATGAATTCTCTGGTGTTCAACAAGGCTTCTTTTCTCTGTGAAAGATTTTCCGCACTCCGAACATGAATAGGGACGCTCACCTGTGTGAATTCGCTGGTGAATCACAAGGTTTCCTTTCTGAGAGAAAGATTTCCCACACTCTGAACACGGATAAGGACGCTCACCTCTGTGTCTTTTCTGGTGTGTAACAAGACCTTTTTTATAAGTGAAAGATTCTCCACACTCTGAACATGAATAGGTAAGCTCACCCGTGTGACTTCTCTGGTGTGTAGCAAGTTCTTCTTTTTTAGGGAAACCTTTCCCACACTTTGTACATGAATAAGGACGCTCACGTGTGTGAATAATCTGGTGTTTAACAAGGACTACTTTCTGAGTGAAAGATTTCCCGCACTCTGAACAGGAAAAGGGACGCTTACCCGTGTGAATTCTCTGATGTTTATCAAGGTCTCGTTTTTGAGCAAAAGATTTCCAGCACTCTGCACATGGATAGGGACGTTCACCTGTGTGAATTCTCTGGTGCTGCACAAGGTTTCCTTTTAGAGTGAAAGATCTCCCGCACTCTGAACAGGAATAGGGACGCTCACCCGTGTGAATTTTCTGGTGTCTAGTAAGTGCTCCCTTCTGAGTAAAACATTTCCCGCACTCTGAACATAGGAATAGATTCTGACCTCTGTGAGCTCCTTCATGGGGTAAGGAAGATTCCTTGGGATTAGAAGGATCTGTTGATCTATCTGCAGTGTGAGATCCTAAATGGATATTTGCAATCATAGTATGTGATTGGTGAGAAGATTCCCCCTGATCAGAGGGATCCATTGATGTCTCCGGACAGGAAGGTCTGTGATGGATATTTTGTGTATTTGGATTTCCTCCTGGAGGATCCTGTGTGATGACATTATCTTCTGACTTACAATCAGCAGATAATAGAAGATGTCTCTCCGAGGAATTCCCGACATCACATCCATCTGTTGGAAAGAAAATGTAGAAAATGTCAGTCTTTCACAAATAAGAGTTTTAGCTCCACGTCCCCGCCAGTGGAAAAAGTGGAAATGTCGATCTTACAGATGGAATCCTTATTGCCCTCACAAATCAATCAGAAAAGTGTTCACACTGAGTCCATATATCATCTGCAAATTCTTTAATATTAAATAGCTATGACTAAGATTTCATTAGCTAAAACATGTTAGTTGATGTTGCTACATTGGGTTGCCTGGATTGGTCTGGATTTTAAAATAATAAAGAATTTGCAAACCATATATGGACTCCAACGTGAGTCAGTAATGAAATATAATTTTGTGGAAACATATCATTATATGAGGAATGGAGATGGACCTTTCATATGGTGTACAGTATCTCCACCTCATTTATTTGGAACATGACGTTATATTGAGGAATGGAGATGGACCTTTCATATGGTGTACGGTATCTCCTCCTCATTTGTTGGGAACATGACGTTATATTGAGGAATGGAGATGGACCTTTCATATGGTGTACGGTATCTCCTCCTCATTTGTTGGGAACATGACGTTATATTGAGGAATGGAGATGGACCTCTCATAGGCGGAACAGTATCTCCTCCTCATTTCCTCATTTGTTGGGAACATGGCGTTATATTGAGGAATGGAGATGGACCTTTCATATGGTTTACAGTATCTCCTCCTTATTTGTTGGGAACATGACGTTATATTGAGGAATGGAGATGGACCTTTCATATGGTGTACAGTATCTCCTCCTCATTTGTTGGGAACATGACGTTATATTGAGGAATGGAGATGGACCTTTCATATGGTGTACAGTATCTCCTCCTCATTTGTTGGGAACATGACGTTATATTGAGGAATGGAGATGGACCTTTCATATGGTGTACAGTATCTCCTCCTCATTTGTTCGGAACATGACGTTATATTGGGGAATGGAGATGGACCTTTTATATGGAGTACAGTACTTTCACTTCATTTGTTGGTAACATAATTTTGCTGTAATAAATTGTATCCAAAACTTAACTTTTGCCTAGTGTTCAGCCTCCTAAATCCAGGGTATATACCCAGAGGTCAAACCACCTGTTTTTACCTCCCTTTAAACTGAAAAAATTAATAGGTGCGCTGTTGGTGAATATAAATTAATAGCCGCAACCAAATGATCCAATTATGCAATTGGAATAAAGAATATGTGAAAAAATTGGTCAGGTGCGCAAATTAATGTGACAAAAATTATATCAATACACAACTATATTGATAATAAAGTGAAGTGAAAAATATGTATACACATAAAAAAAATGTCCATAAATCACTGGTGTATAAAAAAATGAAATGTAGACATCCAAATCCAATGGTGCAAATTCATAATAAGTGATACATATTCCCTCCACCATACAAGTTCTGCTCTCACCAGACGGGAATGATGGAAGTGCAATATCCACTCAAAAATACACTATTGTGCAATGTGAAAGATCCCGCTTTCCACACGTGGACATCCAAATCAATAAAAGCCTCTTACCAAAAAACCAACATGAGAAAGCATGTATTGTCCAGTGGAAGAACTTCCTTCTCCTTGTTATAGTAGGAACAGATCCAGATGATTCATAATGAAATCCAGCTTACACATATATGCTTGGAGACCATCCCTCAGAGTGTACCCAGAGAGAAATGAATAGGCGGACAATAGTGCATTACCTCTAAAAACTTTTTAGTTGGCCTATTATTATTATTGATATAATTTTTGTCACATTAATTAGCGCACCTGACCACTTTTTTCACATTTACCTCCCTTAGCCACTCATGTAATTAAGGCCAGTGTTGTCTGAGGATTTCTTATTGTATCCAGAAGAAATGAGGGGAATGGATGTGGGCACTAAATTAGTATATCACAAATCACTCACAGTTGCCCCTAAACAAGGATCTGCAGGAGACTTTACCCACCCAGATATGGCACCTCACGCATGCCAGTCTAGTGAACATAGCCTCAACCATACCCAGCAGAGATGGGTTTCTAACTTTCACCAGAATGAAACCACACCAGTCCAGGCCAGTTCTCCAAGAGGGTATTTCCCTACCCAGTACTGACCTTCCCCAGGCACTGAAAATGGAGTGTCCCCCAGGTCTTCTCCTGCCCGTAAAGAGTAAGAGCCTGGGGGGGGGGGGGGGGTGAGAGTCCCAACCTTAGAGTGAGAAAGAACTATAAAAAAGGAGAGTGGAGGACTGCAGACGAGAATCCTGAACTGAGCCTCCTACCACCCAGATCCAAGTGAGATGTCTCCTCCAGATGGGGGAAAAACAATAACTGACTAGTTTACCAGAAGGACTTCCTTTTAAAACATTTTATTGGTTATGCCCTTCCTGTTGCTGTTGGAAGAGCCTAAAGCCTCGTACACAAGCAACGATTGTTGGCCGACCGATCGGCCGTCTTTTGTCCAGTGTTGTTGTGTTGGTTGAAATGTGCTCTAGACTGCACACAAATTTTTTCGGCCAACAACAACCAACTTCAGAAGTGATGTCATGTGCTGGTTTACTTTCCGTGTGTTTTTTCTTCTCTGAGCATGCCCAGTCTTGCTCATCTGATTTTTGTCTGCCGAAATCTGTACTGACTGACGAACAATCGGCCGTTCTGTTGACGGCCAACAAAAATTTTATAGCATGCACACCAGATTTTTTTCTGCCAAAAAGTCGCAGTCGGTTGTCGGAAGCATCATACTAACAAGCCGACAATCGGCCGATCGGACGTTGGCCGAAAATTCACAGCCAACAATCGTTGCGTGTGTACGCGGCTTAAATCTCTCATGCGTTGTCCTGGAAGACGATTTGGGAAATATAGGTATTATCTACAAGATACGTACAAATTTTAAGTGGTTTCAACCCTTTCGCTGGCACAGTTGTTGTTGCAGTTTTCTTCTTTTTTTTTTTATTTGCGCACGTTTAAAAAAAAAACATTTTAGGCCTGAAGATTACATAGAACTTCCTAACATTATATATTTTATGTAAATAGAGACCCTAGTAAATAAGAGTGGTAGTTCCAATTTTTTTATACTATATGATATTTGCACAACAAAATTGCTTATGAGGGTCCAGAGGTGCACTCAGCTCTTTAGATCACCATCCACCCAGTGAGATCTTCCACAATGTCCACTTATGTGAGCCAGGAAAGAAGGGTGCCTCTGAACTTATACCAAGGAAGGGAAGAAGAGCCTCATATAGTGTAAATCAATTTATAAAAAAAAAGTAAAGAAGTAGTAATGCATTCGCACCGGGTTGCTCCTGAGGATGTCGCAGATTGATGATGAAACGTGTAGGATGGGACTTCTGGTTCACGTCACTTTTGCTTTTTGGAATGCACAGCAGTCATCTTAGGTCCGGCGCTTCCTGATTTTCTTATATGTAAAAACAGACATTATAACCACCATATAAGAAAAACAGGAAGCACCAGACCCGAGATGGACACCATGCATTCTAAACAGTGGAAGTAACGTCAACCAGAAGCCCTTTCCTACGTGTTTTATCATCCTCAGGGGCAACCTGATGTGAGTTCATAACTACTTTTTTACTAAACTGGTTATGTTAGGAAACACACACACTGACTGAATACATTGTTTCTATGTGTTTATCAGATGATGGGGGATCTAGGTGGACCCTCCGTACTGCTCTCTCCTTTACAATAAAGTCTCCTCTTACCCGGTGATGTGAGGGGCGGCTGATTCTCCATCATGACGTCCTTGTAGAGATCCTTGTGTCCTTCTAAATACTCCCACTCCTCCATGGAGAAATAGACAGTGACATCCTGACACCTTATAGGAACCTGACACACACAATGATACAGTCACCATCCAGACACATCCCTTGTCTGTTACTGGATAATGTCCCAGAATTCCCGGCACCGCTCACCTCTCCTGTCAGAAGCTCAGTGACCTTCTGGGTGACTTCTAGAATCTTCTTCTTGGTGTTTCGTTTAAGAGTTTTGAAGGGAATGGAAGGAACGTTAATGGGGCTCTGTTTTTTCAGTTTTGTGAACAAGTGGTGATTTGTATTATTTTCAACAGATGTCTTCTTGACGATCACACCGTTCTGTATTATACAGCAACACATAATATCATGAGCATAATGTGATTTATTATTAGAGATAAGAGTGATGTATGTGACCCCCCCAGAATCCTCCTCACCTTCCCAGTCAGCAGGTAGATAATCTCCATGGTAAGGTTCAATATCCTCTCCTCCAAGCTACATGTATTGTTTTCTTTATTTACATAACTGAGCGGCTGTTGATTCGCCATCATGACGTCCTTGTAGAAATCCTTGTGTCCTTCAATATACTCCCACTCCTCCATGGAGAAATAGACAGTGACATCCTGACACCTTATAGGAACCTGACACACACAATGATACAGTCACCATCCAGACACATCTCTTGTCTGTTACTGGATAATGTCCCAGAATTCCCAGCACCGCTCACCTCTCCCGTCAGCAGCTCCATCATCCTCTTGGTGACCTCTAGAATCTTCTTGGCATTGTTCCTCTTGGGTTTCAGGCAGTGAGGTGAAGGCACTCTGATGGTTAAATCATCGTCACTCTGCATTTAAAGAGCAACAATAATGTAATGTGACCTCCCAGAATCCTCCTCACCTGTCTGGTCAACTAGGGCTCGTTTGCACTTGCTTCAAAATGTGGCATTAGACACACTTCTCTAAAGCTAAATAAAATGGTTAGCTTACAGTGCTGGTCACATGTTGTGTTTGCTTTGCTTCAAAAATTATCCCCATGTTGCTTTCTTGGTACTTCAAAGGGTCTCTAAAGCCTCCATAGAAGTCTTTGACAACACTCACTTACAGCACCTGAAGTTTTTGAGAGGCTCTTATTCAGAGTTAGCTTTGCTTTTTTTGGAGGTATTGCAGATATGAGATATCCCAGGATGCACTGGGAGACCAACAAGTGAACTGGAATGACGTCATCAGTAGTCACTTCCGGTTCATGTGTATATATTTTGGGAGTGTCTGGTGCAGACGTCACATATAGTGTGCAGTGTGGAGCAGCAGGAAAGTGAGAGGGGTCCAGACTGGAGTGGAGCAACTAGCAAACGGCACACGTGGTGCGCAACTTGGGAATGCTATAGCGGAAGGTGAGCAGGGACTGGAGAGAGAGGATTGAGCGGCAAAGGATCAGCAGAGCTGGGGGACAGGAGCAGGAAAAACTAGCAGAAAAACACATGGTGCGTAGAGTGGGAGCAATATAGCCGGAGGAGAATGGGGACCAGAGAGAGGACCAAAGGATCAGCAGAGTTGGGGGTTACTACTGAGTGGGGGTTTGGCAGAGCTGGGGGTTACTTTTGAGCAGAGGATCTGCTGAACGATGGTACTAATAAACTGGGGATCTGCTGAATGAGGGTACCAGTAAGTTGGGGGTACTACTGAGCTGGGGTTCTACTGGGCTCCTTTAAACGCATCAAAAATCAGCACAAACACAGGGCATTTGCCAAGCCTCATTAAAGCTTCAAAAAAGCATCACTGAAGCATCATCAAAGCACCAAAAACACATTAAAAAAGCATATTAAAGTGGTAGGCACTTTGTTGTTCGTTAAAGTCGAAGCAAGTGTAAATGAGCCCGAACAGAGATAAGAGTGATGTCATGTGACCTCCCAGAATCCTCCTCACCTGTCCGGTTAGCAGGTAGATGATCTTGAGGGTGAGGTTTAGTATCTTCTCAGCCATGTGACTCGGGTCCTTCTCCATCCTCATTGATGAGATTATGTGATCCATACAAGACTGAACTCTATGGACAGATAATATAGCGACCATTAGAACTCATAGAGAAGCTGAGATTCATTTTAAATCCTCTGTCCGAAAGTGAGGGAAATTCACAACTGTGTCAATGAATACCAAATACATTAAACATCAAAACCATGAGTGCCTGAAGAACTAAAAAATAAATATGATACCTAAAATCTTAAGTATACAACAAACTAAAAACCTTTACAGGTCAACACTTTGGAAATGAAGCTCGATGAGGACCCTAAAATGGTGTGTGTGTATTTTTATTTACTTTATTATTAAGTTAGTGAGAAGTTCTATTTATGGAGACATCATATGTCCATGTAGATCACGGGTGGCAAACACAAGGCCCGCGGGCCAAATCTGGCCCGCCAGGCCTTTTCATGCGGCCCGCGGCTGCCTGCCACATCTGTGTCGATGTCACGCAAAAAATACATCCTCCGGCACCCTCTTAGCGAATGCGCGGCCAGCCGGTCTCCAAGCTGACATCTCACGCTTCCTCTCCTGGCGGAGCCGCTGTGTTTGTGCGCAGTTTTCTTTTTTGGGGGGACCGGGGTGGGGTGGTGAGGGCTGTGGAGGCAGGTGGGAGGATGGGAGCAGAGCGCATTCCTCTGCCCCGCATGCCAAAACTCTGCACGCAACCCCGCACTCCATGCGCAGCGCACTCATGAACCCCGCATTCCGTACCCAGCGCACGCCAAAACTCTGCACTCAACCCCTCACTCCATGCGCAGCGCACTCCTGAACCCCGCACTCCGTACCCAGCGCACGCCAAAACTCCGCACGCATCCCCGCACTCCATGCGCAGCGCACTCCTGAACCTGCACTCCATATGCAGCGCACTCCTGAACCCGCACTCAATATGCAGCACACTCCTGAACCCCGCACTCCATACCCAGCGCACGCCAAAACTCCGCACTCCATGCTCAGCGCACTCCTGAACCTGTACTCCATATGCAGCGCACTCCTGAACACCGCACTCCGTACCCAGCGCACGCCAAAACTCTGCACGCAACCTTGCACCCCGTACGCAACTCTGCACGCAACCCCCGCACTCCATGCGCAGCGCACTCCTGAACCCCGCACTCCGTACCCAGCGCCCACCAAAACTCCGCACTCCATGCGCAGCGCGCTCCTGAACCTGCACTCCATATGCAGCGCACTCCTGAACCCGCACTCCATATGCAGCGCACTCCTGAACCCCGCACTCCAAATGCAGCGCACGCCAAAACTCCGCACGCAACCCTGCACTCCATGGGCAGCGCACTCCTGAACCTGCACTCCATATGCAACGCACTGAACCCCGCACTCCATAACCAGCGCATGCCAAAATGCCTTGCACTCTGTACGCAACTCTGCACGCAACCCTGCACTCCATGCGCAGCGCACTCCTGAATCCCGCGCTCCATATGCAGCGCACTCCTGAACCCCTCACTCCGTACCCAGCGCAAGCCAAAACTACAGATACCACCGACCACTTGAGGACAACTATACTGCCGATGAATTTGAGTTTGACACCCCTGATATAGATGAATAGATGGCTCTATATTTAGGTTATAGATCTGTGCTGTTTATAATATATTCCATATGTGTATGTATCATCATCTGCTGAAGATAAAAGACATCACAGTGACTATGGAGGAAGAGGACGGAACATGACGGGGGAGTTACTGGGTGTAAATATAAAATAATATCTTATTACCTCCTCTGCTGCCAGTTCCAGCAATGTCTCCTCTCTACTTCCTCCCAACTCACCTCTGACCTGGAACTTCTTGTTTATATGTGACATCACTTCCTGTCTTTATTTACATCACTTCCTGTTTAGAATCTTAACTCACTTCCTGTTTCTACCTCATTTTACTTACGCCGTATGCACATAGATTTCTTTTGTTCAGCCTGCGCTAAGGCCTCTTTCACACTTGGTGCGACTTGTCCTGTGACTTGGGACTGCAAAGTCGCATCCCATGATTTCCAATGAGTACCATTCAGAACTGCGCGACTTCAAAGTAGTCCCTGCACTACTTCAGTCCAACTTTGATGCGACTTGAGGTCCGTAGATGTCAAGATTACACAGGCATTGCTTCAAGTCGTGTCAAAGTCGTGCGACTTTCAGGTCAAGTGTGAAAGGGGCCCAAGTAGAGCAGATGGCTGAATTTCCCCTGCCGGGTATTGTATTCCGATTACCCCAACAGTGTCTCTGATTGGACACAGGCATACCTCCCATCTGGCCATTATTTGGAGGAACTGTCACCCCTTTTGGAACCTCTGTCCTTCTTTCCTCCACAGTTGGATCTGGTCTATAAACCATAACTATCATTACAGTGACTATGGAGGAAGAGGACGGAACATAACGGGGGGGGGGGGGGGGATGGGTTACTGGGTGTAAATATAAAATAATATCTTATTACCTCCTCTTCTGCCAGTTCCAGCACGACCATTTATAGCGTACCATGATGCTACATGCTTTTTTATGTGACCCCGTTAGATGTACTATTTGTTCTATGTATATTTTTAATTGTGTTCAGTAAATTATTCTTTTATCTTACATACCTTCTTTACCCTATATACTTTTTTTTTTTTTTTTTTTACTACAGACCAGTCCTATCCACTCAGATCCCTGTGGGACTTTCTTTTTTTTTGCTTCTCTATTGCCAATTGGGGAGGGGAATGTGACTGATCCAGTTGCAGACACCTATCTGTTCTTCGTATTCTGTACAGCACTGCGGTATATGTCAGAGCTATATAAATGTATAATAATAATAGTGTGCGACTGTGGGGGAGGGGATATTAGAGTGTAAGCTCCTCTGGTGGGGGGGACATTAGAGTGTAAGCTCCTCTGGTACAGAGACTGATGTGACTGTGGGGGAGGGGACATTAGAGTGTAAGCTCCTCTGGTACAGAGACTGATGTGATTGTGGGGGAGGGGACATTAGAGTGTAAGCTCCTCTGGTACAGAGACTGATGTGATTGGCTCAGTGATCTCTGTACAGCACTGCGGTATATGTCAGAGCTATATAAATGTATAATAATAATAGTGTGCGACTGTGGGGGAGGGGATATTAGAGTGTAAGCTCCTCTGGTGGGGGGGACATTAGAGTGTAAGCTCCTCTGGTACAGAGATTGATGTGACTGTGGGGGAGGGGATATTAGAGTGTAAGCTCCTCTGGTGGGGGGACATTAGAGTGTAAGCTCCTCTGGTACAGAGACTGATGTGACTGTGGGGGGAGGGGACATTAGAGTGTAAGCTCCTCTGGTACAGAGACTGATGTGACTGTGGGGGAGGGGGGGGGACATTAGAGTGTAAGCTCCTCTGGTGGGGGGACATTAGAGTGTAAGCTCCTCTGGTACAGAGACTGATGTGACTGTGGGGGGAGGGGACATTAGAGTGTAAGCTCCTCTGGTACAGAGACTGATGTGACTGTGGGGGAGGGGACATTAGAGTGTAAGCTCCTCTGGTACAGAGACTGATGTGACTGTGGGGGAGGGGACATTAGAGTGTAAGCTCCTCTGGTACAGAGACTGATGTGACTGTGGGGGAGGGGACATTAGAGTGTAAGCTCCTCTGGTGGGGGGGACATTAGAGTGTAAGCTCCTCTGGTACAGAGACTGATGTGACTGGCTCAGTGATCTCTGTACAGCACTGCAGTATATGTCAGAGCTATTTAAATGTATAATGATAATAGTGTGTGACTGTGGGGGAGGGGACATTAGAGTGTAAGCTCCTCTGGTACAGAGACTGATGTGACTGTGGGGGAGGGGACATTAGAGTGTAAGCTCCTCTGGTACAGAGACTGATGTGACTGTGGGGGAGGGGACATTAGAGTGTAAGCTCCTCAGGTACAGAGACTGATGTGACTGTGGGGGAGGGGACATTAGAGTGTAAGCTCCTCAGGTACAGAGACTGATGTGACTGTGGGGGGAGGGGACATTAGAGTGTAAGCTCCTCTGGTACAGAGACTGATGTGATTGTGGGGGGAGGGGACATTAGAGTGTAAGCTCCTCTGGTACAGAGACTGATGTGATTGTGGGGGAGGGGACATTAGAGTGTAAGCTCCTCTGGTACAGAGACTGATGTGACTGTGGGGGAGGGGACATTAGAGTGTAAGCTCCTCTGGTGGGGGGGACATTAGAGTGTAAGCTCCTCTGGTACAGAGACTGATGTGATTGTGTGGGAGGGGACATTAGAGTGTAAGCTCCTCTGGTACAGAGACTGATGTGACTGTGGGGGGAGGGGACATTAGAGTGTAAGCTCCTCTGGTACAGAGACTGATGTGATTGGCTCAGTGATCTCTGTACAGCACTGCGGTATATGTCAGAGCTATATAAATGTATAATAATAATAGTGTGTGACTGTGGTGAGGTCTGAGGTGAGTCTCTGTGGAGAACAGAATCTGCTCGGTGACTCTGAGCTCTGTGATTGGTTGCTGTGATGGGGGTGCAGCCAGTCGCAGTGGAGAGCTCTGAGGTGAATCTCTGAGGGTGGCAGAATCCGCCCAGTAACTATGATCCCACCCTGTGATTGGTTCCTGTGGAGTTAGTAAAGCCAATGAAAGTGGACAGGTCTGAGATGAGTTTCTGTGGAGAGCAGAATCCGCCCAGTAACTATGATCCCACCCTGTGATTGGTTGGTGTGGAGGGAGTGCAGCCAATAGCAGTAGAGGAGGAGTGAAGAGGGAACTCTGAGGTGATGATGTGAGGTGTCCGGCTCTCCTCGGCTCTTCTATGACTGAATTCTCCATTTTGTTTTACATCGGTGACAGAAGTGACGGAGGAATGGGTTCTGTTTTCTGTCACAGGAAATGTGGTAAAGGTAAAATAATATCAGAGTCACATTTTTATATCCCTCTATATGTATATGTAGTATCTGCTGGAGATAAAAGAGGTCTCAGAGACTATGGAGGAAGTGCTGAGGTATTTTGAGGGGACAGCAAATTTACACTGTTGTACAAGCTGTACACTCACTACTTTACATTATAGCAATACGTAATTTCTTCATTCTTTAGTGTTGTCACATGAAAAGATATTTACAAAAATGTGAGGGGTGTACTTTTGTGAGATACTGTATATATATATATATATATATATATATATATATATATATATATAGTAAGCAATAGCGAGTGCTGTCTAATAATAATTTTGATTACATTAACCACTTTAAGACCGGGCCTATTTTTGACACGGGGTGTTTACAAGTTAAAATCATTTCTTTTTTGCTAGAAAACTACTTAGAACCCCCAAACATTGTATATATATTTTTTTTAGCAGAGACCCTAGAGAAAAAAATGGAGATTGTTGCAATATTTTTCATCACACCATATTTGCGCAGCGGTCTTCCAAACACAAATTTTTTTGAAAAAAAAATCACTTTTTTTTAATTAAAAAATAAGAAAACAGTAAAGTTAGCCCAATTTTTTTCCATAATGTGAAAGATGATGTTACGCCGAGTAAATAGATACCCAACACGTCATGCTTCAAAATTATGCACGCTCGTGGAATGGCGACAAACTTTGGTACTTAAAATCCCCATAGGCGACATTTTAAAAAAATTCTACAGGTTACCAGCTTAGAGTTGCATTTGAGGTCTATTGCTTAAATTATTGCTCTCGTGATAGCTCACATGTGTGGTTTAACCACTTAAGCCCCGGAGGATTTGGCTGCTAAAGGACCAGGGGTTTTTTTGCGATTTTTTACTGCATGACTTTAACGGACAATTGCGCGGTCGTGCGATGCTGTACCTAAACAAATTTGACGTCCTTTTTTTCCCACAAACAGAGCTTTCTTTTGGTGGTATTTGATCACCTGTGCGATTTTTTGATCACGCGCTATAAACAAAAAAAAGCGTAAATTTTGCAAAAATAACAATATTTTTCACATTTTTTTATATGAAATTCCCCAAAAAAAATGTAAAAATCAAAATTTTTTTAACATTTTTCGGCCAATTTGTTTTATGCTACCTATGTTTGGTAAAAAAAAAATCGCAAAAAGCGTATTTTGATTGGTTTGCGCAAAAGTTATCGCGTTTACTAACAAAGGGAAAGATTTTTGTCATTTTTGGTGTTTTTTTTTTAATGCATAATGGCGGCGATCTGCGATTTTTTTTTTTCCGGTACTGCGACATTGCGGCGGACAGATCGGACCCTTGACTGACATTTTTGATACTTTTGGGGGGACCAGTGACATTACTGCAGTAATCAGTGCTATACATATGCACTGTTACTGTAAAAATGACACTGGCAGGGAAGGGGTTAACTTTATTGGACAGGGAGGGGTTAAGTGTGTCCTAGGGGCGTGATTCTAACTGTGCAGGGACATTGCTATTGGTGTAAAAGCAAAGATCAACAGTTCTACATAGTAGAACGGTCAGATCTTCACTTTTACACAGGGAGAACTGACAGGCAGCTTGTTTACACAAGCTGCTCTGTCTTTCTCCCTTCACAGGAGCGATCGTAGTGTGACTGGCGGACATCGAGTCCGCCGGTCACACGCACTGACTTGTCTGTGAACGAGCCGCGGCGGGCGCGCGCCTCGGCGGGCGCGCGCCCGCCCGCAATAGGCTCGCAAGTCAGTGACAGGCAAGTGACGTATCGATACGTCACTCTGCCTGGCTGGGGCTGACCGCCGCAGTATATAGTCATGCGGCGGTCGGCAACCGGTTAAACACCGTTTACATATGTGGGCGGGACTTCCATATTCATTCTCTTCTGCGTGCGAGCTAACGGGGACAGGGCGCTTTAATTTATTTCATTTTTCCTATTTATTTTATTTATTATTTTTTATTTTTACACAGTTCAAAAAAAAAAATAATTTTTATTCCTATTACAAGGAATGTAAACATCCCTTGTAATAGAAATAGGCATGACAGGTCCTCTTTATGTGAGATCTGGGGTAACAAAGACCTCAGACCTCACAACTACACTATGAAAGAAAAAAAAACCGTTGAAAAAAATTTGGCCCTTAAAACCGGTTGCAAGGCAACGACGTTCGACGTCGCTGTCGCTCCGGTCCTAAATTTTGATTTTTAATTTTCTTTTATTTGGAATGTTATATAGCAGAAAGTAAAAAAAATATTGTTTTTTTTTTTTCAGAATTATAGCTCTATTCTTTTTTTTTATAGCCCAAAAAATAAAATCCGCACAGGTGATCAAATACCACCAAAAGAAAGATCTTTTGGCACGACTGCGCAATTGTCAGTTAAAATAACGCAGTGCCGAATCGCAAAAAAGGCCTCATCATTAGGGGGGGGGGGTAAAACCTTACGGTCCAGAAGTGGTTAATAAACACAAAAACGGGGGGAACTCCGCTTTAAAGAAAAGAAAAACAGGAAAGCGTACAATCTAGTGCATATAAAAACTTTAATAGATATAAATAAATTAATACTGAAAGATTACACTCACATGTGTCAGTAAGGGGAAAGCCCTTGTAGATAGCCTGATGACCACAGAGGGATGGACGCTTCCACCATGGTCAGTAGTGCAATGTAGCTATCAGCTCCAGGCTGAAACCTCTTCTGCGAGCACTGAAAAGTCGGGGGGAAAAAGAGGACTGCTCACTCACTCCCGCACTTAGAGAATAGTGTGACTTCTCTGGTGTTTCACAAGTTGTCCTTTCCGACTGAAAGACTTCCCGCACTCTGAACATGAAAAAGGTCGCTCACCCGTGTGAATTCTCTGGTGCTTAACAAGGTCTCCTTTATAAGTGAAAGATTTCCCGCACTCTGAACACAAATAAGGACGCTCACCCGTATGAATTCTCTGATGTTTAACAAGGTTTCCTTTACAAGTGAAAGATTTCCCACACTCTGAACATAAATAGGGACGCTCACCCATGTGAATCTTCTGATGTTTAACAAGATTATCTTTCTTATTGAACGATTTCCCGCACTCTGAACATGAAAAAGGACGCTCACCTGTGTGAATTCTCTGGTGTCTGACCAGGTCTTCTTTACAAATGAAAGATTTCCCGCACTCTGAACAGGAATAGGGGCGCTCTCCCGTGTGATTTCTCTGGTGTTTAACAAGATGATCTTTCTTATTGAAAGATTTCTCGCACTCTGAACATGAAAAAGGACGCTCACCCGTGTGAATTTTCTGGTGTGCCGCAAGGCTTTCTTTCAGAGTGAAAGATTTTCCGCACTCTAAACATGAATAAGGACGCTCACCTGTGTGGCTTATCTTGTGTCTAACAAGGTCCTTTTTCTGAGTGAAAGATTTGCCGCATTCTGAACATGAATAAGGACGCTCACCCGTGTGAAATCTCTGGTGTCTGACAAGGTCTCCTTGATGAGTGAAACATTTCCCGCACTCTGAACAGAAATAGGGACGTTCACCAGTGTGACTTCTCTGGTGTTTATTAAGGTCTCGTTTTTGAGTGAAAGATTTTCCGCACTCTGAACATGGATAGGGACGCACACCCGTGTGAATTTTCTGATGTGTAACAAGGTTTCCTTTCAGAGTGAAAGATTTCCCGCACTCTGAACATGAATAAGGACGCTCACCTGTGTGAATTCTCTGGTGTTCAACAAGTGCTCCTTTCCGAGTGAAAGATTTCCCGCACTCTGAACATGAGAATAAATTCTGACCTCTTTGAGCTCCTTCATGGGGTGAGGAAGATTCCTTGGGATTAGAAGGATCTGTTGATCTATCCGCAGTGTGAGATCCTAAATGGATATTTGCAATCATAGTATGTGATTGGTGAGAAGATTCCCCCTGATCAGAGGGATCCATTGATGTCTCCGGACAGGAAGGTCTGTGATGGATATTTTGTGTATTTGGATTTCCTCCTGGAGGATCCTGTGTGGTGACATTATCTTCTGACTTACAATCAGCAGATAATAGAAGATGTCTCTCCGAGGAATTCCCGACATCACATCCATCTGTTGGGAAGAAATGGAAAAATGTCAGTAAGTCACAAATAAGAGTTTTAGCTCCTCCTCCCCGCCAGTGGAAGAAGAGTAAGTGTTGTTCTCACAGATGGAATCCTTATTGCCCTCGAAAAACAATCAGAAAAGTGTTCACACCGAGTCCATATATCATCTGCAAATTCTTTAATAATAAATAGCTATGACTAAGGCTTAGTTAGCCAAAACACGTTAGAATTGGATTTCCTGTATATTCCTGGCTCTTAAAGAGTTTGCAGATCATATATGGACTTCAGGGTGAACACTCTTCCAAAAATGTCAGTAATAAAAAAAGTCACATTGGTCTAACAATCAACAGTTTCACGGAGCTCTGGCATGAAAATTAGTCTAATTGTAACATTAAAATATGAAAACAAACCAGTTAAGGCCCGGTTCATGCTGATGCGACATATCCTCCAAATTCGAGAGCACATGTCGCATGACGTGTATAAATCAATGGTTCCCTAAGAGAGTCGTCTTAACTGGTCTGACAAAAATCGGTCTGACTTTGAAAAAGGTTTCTGGACTACTTTGGTCCATTTTCAGCTCATTCAATATCATTGAAGTCGGATCAACATTTCAACTGGTCCAACTTGTGCTCTGAGGATCTTGAAGGGTAACCCCTCGCCAAAATGTGAAAAAAAAAACGTGGGGTCATCCCCAAGACCATATTAGGCCCTTGGAGACTGGTATGAATCTTGAGAGGGAGCCCCATGGCAAATAAAAAAAAAAAAACCCTTCAGTCTGGTATGGAATTTGAGGGGAACCCCCACGCTAAAAAAAAGAAAAAATGGCATAGGGTCTCCTCCAAAATCCATACCAGACCATTATCTGAGCACGCAGCATGGCAGGTGAGGAAGGGGGATGGACGGACAAGTGAGCGCCCCCTTCCTGGACCATACTAGGCCACATGTCCTCAACATTTTTACTTTGCATGTTGAGGGGGACAAGGGCCTCTTCCCAACAACCCTGGGCAGTGGTTGTGGGGGCCTGCGAGCAGTGGGCTTATTGGAATTTGGAAGCCCCCTTAACAAGTCCCCATATCTCGTCCCCTCCCCGATGTGAATGAGTATGGGGTACATTGCACCCCTACCCATTTCCCCCAAAAAAGCAGTGTTGTGTAAAAAAAAAACAAGAGATGGCTTTTGATAAGTCCTTTATTAAAAGTGAAGAATGTCCCCCGTCGTAGCTCCAGTGTGTCTTCTTCCTCCGGTGATGTGTTCTTCCTCCGGTCTTCTCCCTGTGCTGCTGTCTTCCCCTCAACCTACTGTCTTTTTCGCCGCTGGCTCCCGCAGTTGTGTCAAAACCGATATCTGCCAGTTCTTCTAGAGCCATTGGGCGTGGCCATTTGGTGACATCACCACGAGGCACCACCCTTTGTAACATCATGTGCTGTCACAAGGGGCGGCACATGATCTCCTCCTCATTTGTTGGGAACATGACATTATATTGAGGAATGGAGATGGACCTTTCATATGGTGTACAGTATCTCCTCCTCATTTGTTGGGAACATGACGTTATATTGAGGAATGGAGATGGACCTTTCATATGGTGTACAGTATCTCCTCCTCATTTGTTGGAAACATGACGTTATATTGAGGAATGGAGATGGACCTTTCATATGGTGTACAGTATCTCCTCCTCATTTGTTGGAAACACGACGTTATATTGAGGAATGGAGATGGACCTTTCATATGATGTACAGCATCTCCTCCTCATTTGTTGGAAACACGACGTTATATTAAGGAATGGAGATGGACCTTTCATATGGTGTACAGTATCTCCTCCTCATTTGTTGGGAACATGACGTTATATTGAGGAATGGAGATGGACCTTTCATATGGTGTACAGTATCTCCTTCTCATTTGTTGGGAACATGACATTATATTGAGGAATGGAGATGGACCTTTCATATGGTGTACAGTATCTCCTTCTCATTTGTTGGGAACATGACGTTATATTGAGGAATGGAGATGGACCTTTCATATGGTGTACAGTATCTCCTCCTCATTTGTTGGGAACATGACGTTATATTGAGGAATGGAGATGGACCTTTCATATGGTGTACAGTATCTCCTCCTCATTTGTTGGAAACACGACGTTATATTGAGGAATGGAGATGGACCTTTCATATGATGTACAGCATCTCCTCCTCATTTGTTGGAAACACGACGTTATATTGAGGAATGGAGATGGACCTTTCATATGGTGTACAGTATCTCCTCCTCATTTGTTGGGAACATGACGTTATATTGAGGAATGGAGATGGACCTTTCATATGGTGTACAGTATCTCCTTCTCATTTGTTGGGAACATGACATTATATTGAGGAATGGAGATGGACCTTAATTTCTATTCCTTGTTGTAGGGAGAACCAGGGCACACTATTAGCATATGGAATTGGATGATGAGAAGATCTGATCATTTCTAACATTTTGACTTAAACAATAATCTTTATACCCAGAAGTAAAATGAGAGTGAGACTGTGACCCGTTTCTTCCATGGTGTATGTTACTTACTTGTGTGGATAAGTAGAGACATTTCATCCTGTTCACTCTTCATGATCATCCCAACCTCCTCCATGGACGGCTGATTACCCCCCACATACGTCTCTACTTCTTCCTCTTTAACTTCAACTTTTATATTAATCCGTTCTTCACCCTGAAGCCCAAAATAATAGAAAACATCTATTAATGTCAACTCAAGGCAGAAATAAAAGTAACAAATGACAGCAGCTCTGCATTCCCTACTACATAATTGTATGTGTTTTTTTATTAAATATAAGAAGTGTAAGTAGCTGAATGTGACACGGGCTTCAGCATCTTGTAGTCCTTGTAAAGCAGAGCTTAAACTGGAGAGGGGAAAGCAGAACAATGAGACAAGTGCTAACCAAGAGGGTTGCTGATAGCAGGACAAAGCAGAGTGAAAGAGAGATGAGCTCATCAGTCCGCTGCTTCTCCTTTCAATGAGCAGGCTGGGGATGGGGACAGGGGGACAGGACATGTTAGTGACATGTAGCAGGTCTACTGCTCAATACCTGGGAATCTAGGTGGCAAGGGATCCACCCCCTGGGGAAATGTCATCACACTGACTTGGATTCACAGGTGAAAAGGACAGCACCATATCATTTAGCATGCACTTCCCATTGGAGGAGTAAAAGGAGGAAGAGGACCTATGGACCCAAGACCCACAGAAGAAATAAACAGCAATACCATTATGGAATGCTTTGAAAAAGCAGCTATAAATTGAGTTGGGGGGAGGGGAGAGGCAAAAGGTGCACTTCGGGGTGTGGAAGTAAAAACTAAAACTAGAGAAGACATAGAAGAATCTCATCTCAAGTCCAGAATCACTACTGTGTTCTATACACCGAGTCCACCTACCTTATGATGGTGAGGGATGGGGTGATCTTCCTGTGTGGAATCCCAGGAATACAGAGGACGGGGACATCTCTCTGGTGGGTTCCCATTACTGGATCCATCTGTAGGAAACACACACACTGACTGAAAGTAAAAAAGTAGTAATGCATTTGCATCGGGTTGCTCCTGAGGATGTCGCATATTGATGACAAAACGTGTAGGGTGGGACTTCTGGTTCACGTCACTTTTGCTTTTTGGAATGCACAGCAGTAATCTTGGGTCTGGCTCTTCCTGTTTTTCTTATATGTAAAAACAGACATTATAACCACCATATAAGAAAAACAGGAAGCGCCAGACCCAAGATGGACACCATGCATTCTAAACAGTGGAAGTAACATCAACCAGAAGCCCTTTCCTACGCGTTTCATCATCCTCAGGGGCAACCTGATGTGAGTTCATAACTACTTTTTTACTAAACTGGTTATGTTAGGAAACACACACACTGACTAAATACATTGTTTCTATGTGTTTATCAGATGATGGGGGGTCTAGATGGAGCCTCCGTACTGCTCTCTCCTTTACAATAAAGTCTCCTCTTACCCGGTGATGTGAGGGGCGGCTGATTCTCCATCATGACGTCCTGGTAGAGATCCTTGTGTCCTTCTAAATAATCCCACTCCTCCATGGAGAAATAGACAGTGACATCCTGACACCTTATAGGAACCTGACACACACAATGATACAGTCACCATCCAGACACATCCCTTGTCTGTTACTGGATAATGTCCCAGAATTCCCGACACCGCTCACCTCTCCTGTCAGCAGCTCCATCATCTTCTTGGTGGCTTCTAGAATCTTCTTGTCATTGTTTCTCTTGGGTTTCAGGGAGTGAGGTGAAGGAACTGTAATGGTTAAATGATCACCAGATTTCACCGGAGGAAAACTCTACATTGAAAGAGAAACAATAATGTCATGTGACCTCCCAGAATCCTCCTCACCTCTCCGGTCAGGTCTGTGTTTTATTATTAGAGATAAGAGTTACAGTGGGGATCGAACATTTGGGCACCCCAGGTAAAAATTTGTATTAATGTGCATAAAGAAGCCAAGGAAAGGTGGAAAAATCTCCAAAAGGCATCAGATTACAGATTAGACATTCTTATAATATGTCAACAAAAGTTAGATTTTATTTCCATCATTGACACTTTCAAAATTACAGAAAACAAAAAAATGGCGTCTGCAAAAGTTTGGGCACCCTGCAGAGTTAATATCTTGTACTGCCCCCTTTGGCAAGTATCACAGCTTGTAAAAGCTTTTTGTAGCCAGCCAAGAGTCTTTCAATTTTTGTTTGAGGTATCTTTGCCCATTCTCCCTTACAAAAGTCTTCCAGTTCTTTGAGATCTCTGGGCTGTCTGTCACGCACTGCTCTTTTAAGGTCTATCCATAGATTTTCAATTATGTTGAGGTCATGAGATTGTGAAGGCCATGGCAAAACCTTCAGTTTACACATCTTGATGTAATCCCCCGTGGATTTCGAGGTGTGTTTAGGATCATTATCCATTTGTAGAAGCCATCCTCTTTTACTGTAACTTCAGCTTTTTCACAGATGGCATCAAGTTACCATCCAAAATTTGCTTAAAATTTATTGAATCCATTTTTCTTTCTACTCGTGAGATGTTCCCTGTGCCACTGGCTGCAATACAACCCCAAACATGATTGATCCACCCCCATGCTTAACAGTTGGATAGAGGTTCTTTTCACTAAATTCTGTGCCCCTTCTTCTCCAAACGTACCTTTGCTCATTCCGGCCATAAAGTTCAATTTTAACCTCATCGGTCCACAGAACTTGTTTCCAAAATGCATCAGGCTTGTCTATATGTTCATTTGCAAAGTTCAAACGCTGATTTTTGTGGTGAGGACGTAAAAGAGGTTTACTTCTGATGACTCTTCCATGAAGACCATATTTGTACAAGTATCTCTTTATAGTGGAATAGTGTACCACAACTCCAGTGTCTGCCAGATCTTTCTGGAGGGATCGTGCAGTCAAACGTGGGTTTTGAATTGTTTTTCTCACAATCCTGCGAGCTGTTCTGTCTAATATGTTTCTTGGTCTTCCAGATCTTGCTTTAACTTCCACTGTTCCTGATGACTGCCATTTCTTAATTACATTCCGAATAGAGGATATTGACATCCGAAAACGCTTTGCTATCTTCTTATAGCCTTCTCCAGCTTTGTGAGCGTCAACTATTTTCAGTTTCAGTTTTCTACACAACTGCTTAGAAGATCCCATGGTGCTGATTGTTGGGGCAAGGTCAGGTGAGTCTGGGCATTTAAAACCTTTGAGATTGACATCACCTGGTCTTCCCAGACGATGATTAGGAACAATCCAGGACACTGGCAGGTCTAAGCCTTGCAAAGGGGGCAGTGCATGCTATAAATTCTGCAGGGTGCCCAAACGTTTGCAGACACCATTTTTTTGTTTTCTGTAATTTTGAAAGTGTCAATGATGGAAATAAAATCTAACTTTTGTTGACATATTATAAGAATGTCTAATCTGTAATTTGATGCCTTTTGGGGATTTTTCCATCTTTCCTTGGCTTATTTATGCACATTAATACAAATTTTTACCTGGGGTGCCCAAACTTTCGATCCCCACTTTATGTCATGTAACCTCCCAGAATCCTCCTCACCTCTCCAGTCAGCAGGTAGATGATCTCCAGGGTGAGGTTTAATATCCTCTCAGTCATGTGAATTAGGTCCTCCTCCATCCTTATTGATGTGATCCATACAAGACTCTGATCTCTGTAGAGATATAATATAGCGGCTGATCATTATAAATCATAGACCAATCATAAATCAAGTAGAGATTTGTTTTAAACCCTTCATCCAAAAGTGAGAGAGGTTTACAACTGTGTCTGTGTTGTGTTAATAAATACCAAACAAGCACTTGTATGGTTTATCCAGCCATTTTCCCCATATTAGATCTTTGGCCTGTGAAACCCGGGGTCGTGGCATGTACATGTCCTTTTTCTACATTCTGCATACAAAAAGGTGTCCCTTTTTCTCATTTGTGAAAAGTTGTGAGGTATGTATATATATTTGTATGTGTGTATCACCATCTGCTGGAGATAAAAGACGTCACAGTGACTATGGAGGACGAGGACGGACATGACAGGGGGGTTATTGGGTGTAAATATAAATATAAATTAATATCTTATTACCTCCTCTGCTGCCAGTTCCAACAATGTCTCCTCTCTATTTCCTCACAACTCACCTCTGACCCCAAACTTCCTGTTTGTTTGTAACATCACTTCCTGTCTTTAGTCTCCATTTCCTGTTTGGAACCTTACATCACTTACTTAGGCTGTCCGTACATACATTTCTTTTGTTCAGCCTTGGCTAAGTAGAGCAGATAGATGAATTTCCCCTGCCGGCTATTGTATTCCCCAACAATACCCCAACAGTGTCTCTGACTGGACACAGCCAGACATCCCAACTGTCCAATTATTTGGAGAAACTGTCACCTCTTTTGTAACCTCTGTCCTTCTTTCCTTCACAGTTGCACCTTATTTTGGACAGATGTGTAGACCTCTATAACAAATTCAATCCTTGAAGCCTACATCCATGTTTTAGTGTGTAGTGCTACCCCCGTAGGAGCCGCTTTAGTATTACACAGAAAGTTCTTAGTTCTACACTGGCAGCCAGGTACACATACTTAAGCCCCGTACACACGAGTCTAAATTCGGCCGCAAATTTTACGACCGATCTGCCGATTTTCGGCTTGTTAGTATGGTGCTTCCGACAACCGACTCCAACTTTTCGGCCGAAAAAATCCTGGTGTGCAGGCTATATAATTTTTGTCGACCATCAAAACACGTCCGATTTTCGTCTCATTAGTACAGATTTCGATGGGGAAAAATCTTATGAGCAAGACTAGGCATGCTCAGAGATGAAAGAACACATACAAAGCATCCCAACACATGACATCACTTCTGAAGTAGAATTCTGTCGTACGGGAAAATTTGTGTGCAGTCTAGAGCACATTCCAACCAACAGACACCACTCTGGACAAAAGACGGACGACCGGTCGGCGGAAATACGTACGAGGCTTTAGGCTCGATGTAGTCAAAGACCAGTCTAGGGGTGTTGTTTTGGAGGAACTTGGATGGGGTAGGAGATTTTAGTAGGATACTCAAAAATAAAATTATGCACAGTTGGAGGACTTAAGCTGGTCTAGAAATGAGTAGTAGGTGAAGTTCCTTGCTGGGAGCAAATGGCAGACTTCTCCTGTGTAGCAGTGTAGAAATCAATAGCGTGAACAAAGTCTCTTGTAGTGAAGGACAGGTAGACAAAGCTCTTCAAGTACAAGCCAGTTGCGGCAGACTGCTTGGCAGTCCATGACTAGGGTATAAAAGATGCTTTGCTCTTCCAACTGCTTGACCACCACTAACCTTTTTTCAAGAATAACCACACGAGACTCAGGATGGAGTACAATGGCCATAGCTGCCTTTTAATAACCAATTATTATTAGTCACAAGGTCCTTTGGGGCATCAATTACTCGTACCTGTGTGGCCACTGAAAATGTTTAGGCCTCCAGCCGCAACAAACACCGACTCGGAGACAATAAATTACATGCAGGTACCACCAACCATAATAATGGGAGCCGTACCCAGGATGGGTCCAAACCAATGTACATATTCTTTATACTCAAAAAAACAATAGCAGGACCTTGTACCCCACTGCTTCCCAGTGACCAGAAGCCCTTTCCCTATGCCAACCCCTTTTAACCCTGTCATGCCGCCCTTTGTCCATGCTTTCTTCTTTTAACTTCGGGACTATCTAAAGTAGTTGAACTGTGCAAAGTCCCATGCAGTAGCAACAGTTGGACAAGCTCTTCAGATCACTATCTAGCGATCCTTTTAGTATGACCCTTGGCTGAATGTACTAGCACAAAGGGGTAGCCAAAAAGAACAGGCCACTAGATCATTGGTCTGCATTTACTGGAGTTGCAAACAGATCCTCTCAGGCACAGCTCCCCTTCAGTCAGCTCTTCAGAAGCACCAGGGTCTCTCCTTTACTTTAGCTTCAGGCTCTCAGGTTGACCACCTGAGGCCGCATGGCAGCAGGTGCCAGGGGTGGCAAGCCTGCCTCACCCCCGGGTGGTGTACTCTACCATCTGCGAAGAACCAAGAGATCACATGTTCTCCAAATAGATAGGCTAATCCCAGAATGCTCAGGAGCACCTTCCCTGTAATTGGCTGGGACTGCTACATACTCATGCTGCCCATTCGCCTAACTTCCACCCATGTTCCAGAAAGCTCTACTAGTTTCTAAGTTTCTAGAAGGTGGGAGGAGTTCAAGCAAACCCAGCAGCACCAGAACACAGAAGCAGCCCTAACTAATATAATGCAGCATTCTGTACTGTTAAATAGAATACATGTAATAGAAGTACTCTGTTGTGAAGAGGAGGCTCTGAGGCGAAAGTGGTACTCTAATAGAAAGTTGTTGGAGTGGGGGGGTGGGGGGGGGGGGCTCTCATGTGATAGGGGGACTCTATGGTAAAAAGGTGTCTCTAAAGTTATGGGGATTTCTGATGGGAAAGAGGAACTCTGATGGATAAGGGGGCTCTCAAAGTATGGGGCACCTCCGATGTGAATAGGAGGCTCTTATGCGAGATGCGGGCTCAAATGAGGTGGAGACTTCTGATCTGAAAGTGGGAATGGGCTTCTAATGTGATGGGGAGGAACCTCTGATGCGATAGGGGGCTTCTCATGTGAAAGGGGACTCTGATGTGAAGAGGGCTTCCAATGTGATGGGGGGGGGGGGACTTCTGATGTGATGGGGGCTTCCCATGTGAAGGGGAACTCTGTTATGAAGGGGGCCTCAAATATGAGGGGGGCGGGGGACTCTGATATGAAGGGGGACTCTCAAATAATGGGGGGCCTCTGATGTGAAGAGGAAGATCTGATGTACAACAGGACTCTGATGTAAAGGGGAATCTCAAATATGGTGGGGGATGTGTGATGTGAAGGGGGCTTCTAATGTGATTAGGGGGGCACCTCTGATGTGAAATGTGCTTCTAATATGATGGGGGGGGACATCTGATGTAAAGGGGGATTTTAAAATGAAGAGGGGACCTCTGACGTAATAGGGGGCTTCTCATGTAAAGGGGGCTTCCAATGTGATGGGAGACCTCTGATGTGATAGGGGGCTTCTAAAATGAGGGAGGGGGGCTCTGATGTGAAAAGGAGGGGCTTCTGATGTGAAGGGGGACTCTGATGTAAAGGGGGCTTCCAATGTGATGGGAGAGGGGGGACCTCTGATGTTATAGGGGGCTTCTAAAATGAAGGGGGGACCTCTGATGTGAAAAGAAAGACCTGTTGAAGACAGTGCTCTGATGTATAGGGACGGTCTCAAATTTGGTGTGGGTGTTTGATGTGAAGGGGGCTTCTAATGTGATGGGGTGGGGGAGTGGGGGGGGGGGTGGGGGAGACACCTCTGATGTGAAATGTGCTTCTATTATGATGGCGGGACCTCTGATGTGAAGGGGGCTTCCAATATCATGGAGAGGGGAGACCTCTGATGTGATAGGGGGCTTCTGATGTCAATGGGGACTCTGATTTGAAGGGGGCTTCCAATGTGATTGGAGAGGGGGGACCTCTGATGTGATAGGGGGTTTCTAAAATGAAGGTGGGACCTCTGATGTGAATAGGGGGCAAGGGGGACTCTGATGTGAAGGGAACTTTCAATGTGATAAGGGTGGGGAGCTCCTGATAAGAAAGGGATAACTAGAGATGCAAAAAGGGGAGGAGTTCTCATGTGAAGGGGGGACTCTAATGGAAAGGGGGGCTCTCAAATAATAAGGGGCCTCTGATGGAAAGAGGAGGCTCTGATGTACAACAGGGCTGTTATGTGAAGGAGGGGCTCAAGTGTGGTGGGGGCATTTGATGTGAAGGGGGCTTCTAATGCTATGGGTGTGGAAGGTGGTGATAGGAGGCTTCAGATGTAAAGGGAGGACCTCTAATGTGATAGGAGGCTTCAGATGTAAAGGGGGGACCTCTGATGTGATAGGAGGCTTCAGATGTGAAGGGGGGACCTCTGATGTGATAGAAGGCTTCGGATGTGAAGGGGGGACCTCTGATGTGATAGGAGGCTTCAGATGTAAAGGGGGGACCTCTGATGTGAAAGGGACTTCTAATGTGATGGGCGGGGGTATTTTCTGATGTGATAGGGAACTTCTGATGTGAAGGGGGGCTTCTAAAGTGATAGGAGGCTTCTGATGTGTAGGGGGGACCTCTGATGTGATAGGAGGCTTCTGATGTGAAGGGGGGACCTCTGATGTGAAGGGGGGACCTCTGATGTGATATGAGGCTTCTGATGTGAAGGGGGGACCTCTGATGCGATAGGAGGCTTCTGATGTGAAGGGGCAATCTCTGATGTGATAGGAGGCTTCTGATGTGTAGGGGGGACCTCTGATGTGATAGGAGGCTTCTGATGTGAAGGGGCAATCTCTGATGTGATAGGAGGCTTCTGATGTGAAGGGGGGACCTCTGATGTGATAGGAGGCTTCTGATGTGAAGGGGCAATCTCTGATGTGATAGGAGGCTTCTGATGTGAAGGGGCAATCTCTGATGTGATAGGAGGCTTCTGATGTGTAGGGGGGACCTGATGTAATAGGAGACTTCTGATGTGAAGGGGCAATCTCTGATGTGATAGGAGGCTTCTGATGTGAAGGGGGGACCTCTGATGTGATAGGAGGCTTCTGATGTGAAGGGGCAATCTCTGATGTGATAGGAGGCTTCTGATGTGTAGGGGGGACCTCTGATGTGATAGGAGGCTTCTGATGTGAAGGGGGGACCTCTGATGTGATAGGAGGCTTCTGATGTGAAGGGGGGACCTCTGATGTGATAGGAGGCTTCTGATGTGAAGGGGCAATCTCTGATGTGATAGGAGGCTTCTGATGTGTAGGGGGGACCTCTGATGTGATAGGAGGCTTCTGATGTGTAGGGGGGACCTGATTTGATAGGAGGCTTCTGATGTGAAGGGGGGACCTCTGATGTGATAGGAGGCTTCTGATGTGAAGGGGGGACCTCTGATGTGATAGGAGGCTTCTGATGTGAAGGGGCAATCTCTGATGTGATAGGAGGCTTCTGATGTGAAGGGGCAATCTCTGATGTGATAGGAGGCTTCTGATGTGTAGGGGGGACCTGATGTGATAGGAGGCTTCTGATGTGAAGGGGCAATCTCTGATGTGATAGGAGGCTTCTGATGTGAAGGGGGGACCTCTGATGTGATAGGAGGCTTCTGATGTGAAGGGGCAATCTCTGATGTGATAGGAGGCTTCTGATATGTAGGGGGGACCTCTGATGTGATAGGAGGCTTCTGATGTGATAGGAGGCTTCTGATGTGAAGGGGGACCTCTGATGTGATAGGAGGCTTCTGATGTGAAGGGGGGACCTCTGATGTGATAGGAGGCTTCTGATGTGAAGGGGCAATCTCTGATGTGATAGGAGGCTTCTGATGTGATAGGAGGCTTCTGATGTGAAGGGGGGACCTCTGATGTGATAGGAGGCTTCTGATGTGAAGGGGGGACCTCTGATGTGATAGGAGGCTTCTGATGTGAAGGGGCAATCTCTGATGTGATAGGAGGCTTCTGATGTGTAGGGGGGACCTCTGATGTGATAGGAGGCTTCTGATGTGTAGGGGGGACCTGATGTGATAGGAGGCTTCTGATGTAAAGGGGGGGCCTCTGATGTGATAGGAGGCTTCTGATGTGAAGGGGGGACCTCTGATGTGATAGGAGGCTTCTGATGTGAAGGGGCAATCTCTGATGTGATAGGAGGCTTCTGATGTGAAGGGGCAATCTCTGATGTGATAGGAGGCTTCTGATGTGTAGGGGGGACCTGATGTGATAGGAGGCTTCTGATGTGAAGGGGCAATCTCTGATGTGATAGGAGGCTTCTGATGTGAAGGGGGGACCTCTGATGTGATAGGAGGCTTCTGATGTGAAGGGGCAATCTCTGATGTGATAGGAGGCTTCTGATGTGTAGGGGGGACCTCTGATGTGATAGGAGGCTTCTGATGTGAAGGAGGGACCTCTGATGTGAAGGGGGGACCTCTGATATGATAGGAGGCTTCTGATGTGAAGGGGCAATCTCTGATGTGATAGGAGGCTTCTGATGTGAAGGGGCAATCTCTGATGTGATAGGAGGCTTCTGATGTGTAGGGGGGACCTTATGTGATAGGAGGCTTCTGATGTGAAGGGGCAATCTCTGATGTGATAGGAGGCTTCTGATGTGAAGGGGGGACCTCTGATGTGATAGGAGGCTTCTGATGTGAAGGGGCAATCTCTGATGTGATAGGAGGCTTCTGATGTGTAGGGGGGACCTCTGATGTGATAGGAGGCTTCTGATGTGTAGGGGGGACCTGATGTAATAGGAGGCTTCTGATGTGAAGGGGGGACCTCTGATGTGATAGGAGGCTTCTGATGTGAAGGGGGGACCTCTGATGTGATAGGAGGCTTCTGATGTGAAGGGGCAATCTCTGATGTGATAGGAGGCTTCTGATGTGAAGGGGCAATCTCTGATGTGATAGGAGGCTTCTGATGTGTAGGGGGGACCTGATGTGATAGGAGGCTTCTGATGTGAAGGGGCAATCTCTGATGTGATAGGAGGCTTCTGATGTGAAGGGGGGACCTCTGATGTGATAGGAGGCTTCTGATGTGAAGGGGCAATCTCTGATGTGATAGGAGGCTTCTGATGTGTAGGGGGGACCTCTGATGTGATAGGAGGCTTCTGATGTGTAGGGGGGACCTTATGTGATAGGAGGCTTCTGATGTGAAGGGGCAATCTCTGATGTGATAGGAGGCTTCTGATGTGTAGGGGGGACCTGATGTGATAGGAGGCTTCTGATGTGTAGGGGGGGACCTCTGATGTGATAGGAGGCTTCTGATGTGTAGGGGGAATCTCTGATGTGATAGGGGGCTTCTGATGTGAAGGGGGTACCTCTGATGTGAAAGGGGGCTTCTGACATGAAGGGGGACCTCTGATGTGATAGGGGGCTTCTGATGTGAAGGGGGAACCTCTGATGTGATAGGGGGCTTCTGATGTGAAGGGGGGGCCTCTGATGTGATAGGGGGCTTCTGATTGGAAGGGGGGACCTCTGATGTGATAGGAGGCTTATGATGTGAAGGGGGACCTCTGATCTGATAGGGGGCTTCTGATGTGAAGGGGGGACCTCTGATGTGATAGGAGGCTTCTGATGTCAAGGTGGGAACCTCTGATGTGATAGGAGGCTTCTGATGTCAAGGGGGGGACCTCTGATGTTATAGGAGGCTTCTGATGTCAAGAGGGGCTTCCAATGTGATGGGGGGACTCTGATTAAAGGGGGAGCTCTGATGTAAAAGGGGAACTTTGATGTGTTGGGGGGGCTCCTGATGCGAAAGGGATATCTTCAGAGGCAAAAAGGGGAGGACTTCTGATGTGAAGTGATTTCTTGAAGCGTGTTCATTTATTTTATTTACATTTTATTTATTACAAACATTTTTTTTTTCTGGCCCATGAATATTTGTAAAATATTCATACTGAAAACATTGGAGACCCCCCTGGATTAAATGGATCAGGACTCAGGACCCAGTAGATGAAATCCCCGACATACAGCATTAATAAACGTGAGGCACGTATGGGAAACAATAGATCCATTTATTTGATACTGACTCTTCTGTATACAGTACATCCGAAATTAGAAACTTCATAATTCATTCTGGAGTTTAATTAATTCTTCATTTCCTTTTTATTTCATGATTTGTTTTTGTTAAAAATCCCCATTGCTGTAATTTAACTTATATATGAACTGCTTTACATATTTCATGAAATATTATAAAAAAAAATATATAGTTTCTTACAAACATCACTCATGTTTACATGGAAAAAAAATACAATAGATGTATCTGACATGCAGATTGAGTTGATAGAACATTTGTTGAATGAATGTCATGAGGCATTTGTGCAAGCTGAGCGTAATGTCTCCGATACAGAATAATAGTCGGTATCATCAACGCCATCTAGTGGCCAAAATGCAGAGTGGTTTTCTGCAAAACGATGCCGCATTATGGCCACTAGGTGGAGCTGACGGACAACAGCATTAATCTCTTCGAAAAATGATGGTGACATTTCCTTCCGCTTGCTTGAATGCTTCTGATATTCGTGCAACAAGTGTTATTTATTATTTATTTATTACAGGTATTTATATAGCACTGTCAATTTACACAGCTCTGTACATATATTATACATTAACATCAATCCCTGCCTTTAAGGAGTTTACAATCCAAGGTTCCTAACTCTCTAACATTCTTACATACTCTATATTACCAAAAGTATTGGGACATCGGCCTTTACACGCACATTAACTTTTATGGCATCCCAGTCTTAGTCCATAGGCTTCAATATTGAGTTGGCCCACCCTTTGCAGCTATAAATACTTCAACTCCTCTGGGAAGGCTGTCCACAAGGTTTAGGAGTGTGTCTATGGGAATGTTTGACCATTCTTCCAGAAGTGCATTTATGAGGTCAGGCACTGATGTTGGGCGAGAACACGTGGCTCACAGTCTCCACTATAATTCATCCCAAAGGTGTTCTATCGGGTTGAGGTCAGGACTCTGTGAAGGTCAGTCAAGTTCCTCCACCCCAAACTCACTTATCCATGTCCTTATGGACCTTGCTTTGTGCACTGGTCCAAATCATTTGGTATATTGAACCTCTGTACTCATGATGAGGATAACCAAGATGGTGTTGACAGTGTCAGGATCTTGATCTATTGTTGGCACTGTCATTCCCAGAGCAGAAGGTTATAGTTCCAATGTCCGCCAGCGGGTGTCTCCCAGCAGATCCCAGTAAAAAGTTTCCAGATGTGTCCATTAGAAGAATAACCAAGATGGCGGTGATGGTTTTAGGACTGGGATAACCTGCTGGTGGCACTTCGTTTCCCAGAGTGGAAGGTTGTAGTTATGGAGTCCACCAGCAGGGGTCTCCCAACAGCCAGAAGATCTCAGTAATCAGTTTCCACCTGTGTCCATGAGGAGGATAACAAAGATGGTGGTGATGGTGTCAGGACCTGGATCACCTGCTGGTGGCACTGTGCTTCCCAGAGCTGAAGGTTGTAGTTCTGGAGTCCACTAGCAGGTATCCCCCAGCAGATCCCAGTAATCCATTTCCACCTGTGCCCATGAGCAGGATAACCAAGATGGCGGTGATGGTATCAGGACCTGGATCACCTGCTGGTGGCACTGTGCTTCCCAGAGTGGAGGGTTGTAGTTCTGGAGTCCACCAGGAGGTATCCCCCAGCAGATCCCAGTAATCAGTTTCCACCTGTGCCCATGAGCAGGATAACCAAGAGGACAGTGATTATATCAGGATCTGGATCACCTGCTGGTGGCACTGTGCTTCCCAGAGTGGAAGGTTGTAGTTCTGAAGTCCACCAGCAGTTGTCTCCCAGCAGATCCCAGTAATCAGTTTCCACCTGTGCCCATGAGCAGGATAACCAAGAGGACAGTGATTATATCAGGATCTGGATCACCTGCTGGTGGCACTGTGCTTCCCAGAGTTGAAGGTTGTAGTTCTGGAGTCCACCAGAAAGTATCCCCCAGCAGATCCCAGTAATCAGTTTCCACCTGTGCCCATGAGCAGGATAACCAAGATGGCGGTGATGGTATCAGGACCTGGATCACCTGCTGGTGGCACTGTGCGAGCTGCATGGTGCGGTCCACGTGAGTGCGGGACCGAGTCAGCACTGTATATTTGGAGGAACATACTACTATATTGTAACCCCTACAGACCCAAAACCAGCACATCACACCAAAAATAAATTATATTTTTTCCACACTTTAAACAGAAAAATATTATTACCCTGTGTGAACTTTCTGGTGTGCAAGAGGTGGACTGAAACATTTTCCGCACACTTAAGATGAATAAGGACGCTCGCCCGTGTGACGTCTCTGATGTCTAACCAGGTCTCCTTTCTGAGCGAAAGATTTCCCACACTCTGAACAGGAGAAAGGACGTTCACTGGTGTGGCTTCGCTGGTGTCGATAAAGGGAATCCTTACGACAGAAACATTTGCCGCACTCTGCGCACGAGAAAGGACGCTCTCCAGTGTGAATTCTCTGGTGTATAAGAAGATCTATTTTGCGATAGAAACATTTTTGGCACTCTGAACACGAGAAAGGGCGCTCGCCCGTGTGAATTATCTGGTGTTTTAGAAGGTTTCCTTTCATAATGAACGATTTCCCGCACTCGGGACATGAGAAAGGACGTTCGCCTGTATGAATACCCTGGTGTTGAAGGAGTATTTGTTTCGTAGAGAAACATTTCCCGCACACTTCACATGAATAAGGCCGCTCACCCAGGTGACTTTTCTGGTGTTTTACAAGGTCTCCTTTTCCAATGAAACATTTCCCGCACTCTGAACAGGAATAGGGACGCTCACCTGTGTGACTTCTCTGATGAGTAATAAGGTCTCCTTTGTGAATGAAACATTTCCCGCACTCTGAACATGAGAAAGAACGTTCACCAGTGTGAACTCTCTGGTGTTTAGTTAGGTGTCCTTTTGTAATGTAACTTTTCCCGCACTCTGAACAGGAAAACGGGCGCTCGCCTGTGTGATTTCTCTGGTGGATGAGGAGGTCTGCTTTCTGAATGAAGCCCTTACCACATTCTAAACATGAGTAAGGGCGCTCGCCCGTGTGAATCCTCTGGTGTCTAATGAAAGTTACTTTTTCGGTAAAACTTTTCCCACACTCTGAACATGAGAAAGGACGCTTATTGTTGTGACTTTTCTGGTGTTTGAGAAACTCGGTGTTGTTTTTGAAAGACTTCCCACACGCTGTGCATGACAATGAATGTTCTCCTCTGTGAGCGCCTTCATGGCTTACAGAAGATCCCTCAAGATTAGATGGACCTGTTGATGGACCTGTACTGTGAGATCCCAGAGGGATATCTGGAGGAACTTTATGCGATTGGTCAGAAGATTTTACGGGATTAGAAGTTTCCATAGATCCATCCATATGGTAAGGTCTCTGATGTGTACTTTGAGTAATGGGATTTAGTCCTGAAGAATATTGGGCAATACCATTATCTTCTGCATTACAATACGGAGATACAAAAACAGCTCCCCCGGAGATTTTGCTGTTCTTAACGTACAGTCCATCTGTTGGAAAATATACATTTTTTAACACAATGTATTTTTTATTTCTTTCATTTAGTCATATACACTATAAGTTTCAAAAGTATTGGGACGCCTGCCTTTACCCACACATGAACTTTAATGGCATCCCAGCCTTATTCCGTAGGGTTCAATATTGAGTTGGCCCACCCTTTTCAGCTATAGCAGCTTCAGCTCTTCTGGGAAGGCCGTCCACATGGTTTAGGAGTGTGTCTATGGGAAGGTTTGACCATTCTTCCAGAGGTGCATTTGTGAGGTCAGGCACTGATGTGGGACTAGAAGGCCTGGCTCACAGTCTCTGCTTGAATTCATCCCAAAGGTGTTCTATCGGATTAAGGTCAGGCTTGTCAAGTTTCTTGCCAGTGGGAAAGAAAAATGGGAAGTCAGCAGCACTGCAGGGGTGGGGGGCCTGGGCAGCAGGGGTAAACATGTTGTGCACAAGGAGGGTGAATGGTGTGGCGAGAGGGAAATTACTGGAACTTTTCCCCTGTAAGGTAGAGCCCTGTGCGGGCCTGTTTTCTTAAACCCGCCCGCACCCGCTGAATGTATGACCAGGACCGCCCGCACCTTATGTGTTCCACACCCGCCCGCACCCGCAATGTTTGTGTCCACTCCCGCGAACTTTATCTCAGTGCTGGCCCTTCTCTGCAGTCAAAGCCCTTATCTTATAATGCTGTATAATGATGCTGAAAAGAGGTCTAAAGCCTCGTATACACGCGTCGAAAATTGGCAGGGAATTTTAGTCCGACGACCGATCTGCCGATTTTCGGCTTGTTAGTATGATGCTTTCGACAACCAACTCCGACTTTTCGCCCGAAAAAAATCTGGTGTGCAGACTATAACATTTTTGTTGGCCGTCAACACAACGGCCGATTTTCGTGCAGTCAGTACAGATTTCCACAGGGAAAAATCTGATGAGCAAGTCTGGGCATGCTCAGTGAAGAAAGAACACAAAGAAAGCAACCCAACACATGACATCACTTCTGAAGTAGAATTTAGTTGGGCGAGAAAATTTGTGTGCAGTCTAGGCACATTCCAACCAACAAAACACAACTCTGGACAAAAGACGGACGATCGGTCGGCCGATAATCGTTGCGTGTGTACGGGGCTTTAGAGTTAAGCCCCGTACACACGTGTCGAAAATTGGCAGGGAATTTTCGTCCGACGACCGATCTGCTGATTTTCGGCTTGTTAGTATGATGCTTCCAACAACCAACTCCGACTTTTCGGCCGAAAAAAATCTGGTGTGCAGACTATAAAATTTTTGTTGGCCGTCAACACAACGGCCGATTTTTGTGCAGTCAGTACAGATTTCGACAGGGAAAAATCTGATGAGCATGTCTGGGCATGCTCAGTGAAGAAAGAACACAAAGAAAGCAACCCAACACATGACATCACTTCTGAAGTAGAATTTTGTTGGGCGAGAAAATTCGTGTGCAGTCTAGGCACATTCCAACCAACAAAACACAACTCTGGACAAAAGGCGGACGATCGGTAGGCCGATAATCGTTGCATGTGTACGGGGTTTTAGAGGCTCATCATGCTCTCCCTGCAGCTATGGTTCCTCCTTCTCCTTCCCCAGCCAATAACCACATCATACAACGTTGCCTGATACAGTGCCAGACCAAACCATTACACACATGCTCTCCCCACAGCTATGGTTCCTTCCTTCCCCAGCCAATAACCTCATACAACGCCTGATACAGTGCCAGACCAAACCATTACACAGAAAAAGGAGGGGAGCAAAGAAGAAAAGTCTTCCCAGACCTCGCTCCGCCAGCTCTCGATACTCTTCTCGGGGTATGGTACACTGACAGTCATGTACTATACCCCGAGAAGAGTAACGAGAGCTGGCGGAGCGAGGTCAGGGAAGACTTTTCTTCTTTGCCCCCCTCCTTTTCCTGTGTAATGGTTTGGTCTGGCACTGTATCAGCATTGGTTATTGTCTGCGCTGTGGAAGGACGGAACCAAAGCTGCGGGGAGAGCGTGCACAAGTACAGTGAGTCTTTACATCACAGAGTTCCCCGCGGGTCTACTGCCCGCACCCGCCCACAGCAATGGGAAAACCGCCCACACCCGCGAGATTTGCAGAGGGTCCCGCGGGAGCCCGCACCCAATGCAGCCCTCTACTGTAAGGCTCTCTGCAGCGGCTGAAAGTGGACAGGAGGGAGAGAAGAAGCCAGGTTTCAGCTGCTGCAGAGAGGGCCATACAGGAGATCAGTTCCAGTAATTGCCCCCGCCCCTGCTTTGCGGATTACTTTCCCTGCCAACATTTGATTCACCCAGCTGCCTGGGCCCCGCACAAGAGGACCGGTTGTACCCCCTTGTCCATGACCCTTGCTATAGCTTCTTGTCTCTAAGTCTAACTCCAGACAGTGACAAAGTCCTTTTATAGAACTGTCCAGTATTAACTAAAAACAAAAGGACATAACCTAAAAACAATATACCACAAAAGAACGTATCAAAAGGGCAAGAACCTCGCTTGGACTAATTGCAAAATGAGTTCTCTATAAGCCTAACTCCAGTTTTCCAAAATCATCTTCCATGACAGCACATAAGAGGATGAGCAAGAATTAACCACTTAAGCCCCGGAAGATTTTTCCCCCTTCCTGACCAGGGCCTATTTTGCGATTCGGCACTGCGTGACTTTAACGGACAATTGCGCGGTCGTGCAGTCTGTACCTAAACGAATTTGGCATCCTTTTTTTCCCACAAACAGAGCTTTCTTTTGGTGGTATTTGATCACCTGTGCGATTTTTTGATCATGCGCTATAAACAAAAAAAGAGAGACAATTTTGCAAAAATAACAATATTTTTTACATTTTTTTATATGAAATTCCCCCCCAAAAAAATGTAAAAAATCAACATTTTTTAACATTTTCAGCCAATTTTTTTTTGCTACATATGTTTGGTAAAAAAAAAAACAAAAAAACGCAAAAAGCGTATTTTGATAGGTTTGCGCAAAAGTTATCGCGTTTACTAACAAAGGGAAAGATTTTTGTTGTTTTTTTTTTAACGCGTAATGGCGGCGATCTGCAATTTTTTTTTTGCGGTAATGCGACATTGCGGTGGACAGATCGGACCCTTGACTGACATTTTTGACACTTTTGGGCTTACCAGTGACATTACTACAGTAATCAGTGCTATACATATGTACTGTTACTGCAAAATTACACTGGCAGTGAAGGGGTTAACTTTTTATAGAGGGAGGGGTTATGTGTGTCCCTAGGGGCGTGATTCTAACTGTGATTGGCTGTGGCTTGAGGTGTAGGAACAGTGATCAACGGTCCTAAATAGTAGAACCGTATGATCACTGTTCCTACACAGGGGAGAATGACAGGCAGGCTTGTTTACATCAGCCGCCTGCCTTTCTCCCTCTCCACCCGACGATCGCGAGTGACCGGCGGACAACGGGTCCGCCAATCACACGCGCGGGGGGGACCGTGACCGCGCGGGAGCGCTCCTCCGGCGGCGCGCGCTCGCTCCCTAGACCCTCACAGGCTAGTGACGTAGCCCTACGTCGCTCTGCCTGTGAGGGGCTGACCACCGATGTAAATAGTCGTGCGGCGGTCGGCAAGTGGTTAACAAGGTTAGAGAGGGACATGGCACAAGGAGTTCTCCTCTAATGGGGCTATCCATAAGTTTTACAGACATGAAGGCTCCAGGTATATGAACCTCTGGAATGAGTGGCGTGACAAGGTCAAGAGACCCAACTACAGAAAAAGGTTTACACTATATTGAAAAAGGTTTTCCACGCAACAACCCTTAGACTAACTTCAAACAAAGTTACACAGGTCTGACGGTATAAGGAAGTACAACGTATTTATTGCAATAGCCAGCCCTTGGCCAATGAAATACATACAGATGAGAGCCCTGGGCTGAGTCACCTTCCACCAGGTTCCAAGAGATGCATTTGGTCTGGATGGAAGAAACACAAACACTGACCAAATTGTAGAATGACTTCCTTTTAAAGCTTGTACTACTAATGCGTTCCAGGTCCTGTTGTAAGAGACGCCTATGTCTTATGTGCTGTCTTGGAGGGCAATTTAAGAAACATACTTACAAGCCAGAAAATGATACAAAATGCCTAAAAAACATTGGGTAACAGAATGTGTGCATTGATGACATTGCTGTGGTGATAAAAAATGGAGATGGACCTCCACCTCGATTTTCTGAACTAGGACAACACATTAAAGAACACAGATTGACCTGTCTTATGGTGTACAGTATCTCCTCCCCACTGGTTGATAACATGACAATATATTGAGGAATGGAGATGGACCTTTCATATGGTGTACAGTATCTTCACCTCATTTGTTGGGAACATGACATTATATTGAAGAATGGAGATGGACCTTTCATATGGTGTACAGTATCTTCACCTCATTTGTTGGGAACATGACATTATATTGAAGAATGGAGATGGACCTTTCATATGGTGTACAGTATCTTCACCTCATTTGTTGGGAACATGACATTATATTGAAGAATGGAGATGGACCTTTCATATGGTGTACAGTATCTCCTCCTCATTTGTTGGGAACATGACGTTATATTGAGGAATAGAGATGGACCTTTCATATGGTGTACAGTATCTCCTCCTCATTTGTTGGGAACATGACGTTATATTGAGGAAAGTAGATGGATCTTTCATATGGTGTACAGTATCTCCTCCTCATTTGTTGGGAACATGACGTTATATTGAGGAATAGAGATGGACCTTTCATATGGTGTACAGTACCGCCTCCTCATTTGTTGGGAACATGACGTTATATTGAGGAAAGTAGATGGATCTTTCATATGGTGTACAGTATCTCCTCCTCATTTGTTGGGAACATGACGTTATATTGAGGAATGGAGATGGACCTTTCATATGGTGTACAGTACCACCTCCTCATTTGTTGGGAACATGACGTTATATTGAGGAATAGAGAAGGACCTTTCATATGGTGTACAGTACCGCCTCCTCATTTGTTGGGAACACGACGTTATATTGAGGAAAGAAGATGGATCTTTCATATGGTGTACAGTATCTCCTCCTCATTTGTTGGGAACATGACGTTATATTGAGGAATGGAGATGGACCTTTCATATGGTGTACAGTATCTCCTCCTCATTTGTTGGGAACATGACGTTATATTGAGGAATGGAGATGGACCTTTCATATGGTGTACAGCAGGGATCCTCAAACTACGGCCCTCCAGCTGTTGTGGAACTACACATCCCATGAGGCATTGAAAAACTCTGACATTCACAGACATGCCTAGGCATGATGGGAATTGTAGTTCCTGAACAACTGGAGGGCCATAGTTTGAAGACCCCTGGTGTACAGTATCTCCTCCTCATTTGTTTGTGAACACTGGCTAGCGATGGTATTACAACGATTACATTCTTCTAGGGAGGACTACATTTTTTTAAAGCAAACTTGATGCATGTGTCTTTTTTGAACCCATGTAACAGTGCTTCATTCTCAAGTAAAATAAAAATGTAAATTGTTTCTGCACTTAGCATTTGTTACTTACTCGTGTCTATATGCAGAGAAGATTCCGTCTCCATAGACTGCTGATCTCCACTCACCAACATCTCCTCCTCTTCCTCTTTAATCTCAACTTTGATGTCTTTCAGTTTTTCACCCTAAACCCCAAAGATGACAGAATACTTGTATTAAAAAAAAAAAAAAAAGAGAGAGATTTATAAGAATGTCCTTTCATAGCTTATAGTTGCTCAGTCCCAACTACCTGATCATCATGGTAAGGGATAGCGTGATCTTCCTGTGTGGAGTCTCTGGAATACAGAGAGCCATCCTCCGGAGATTGCTGCTCTTCTTTCGCAAATGTTTCTTCTTCTTTTTTAACCTCAACTTTGATGTCCATCAATTTTTCACCCTAAACCCCATAGATAATAGAACAAATGAACATGAGATTACATAGAGCAATGTAATTTTATAGTTTAGAATATACTGTAGTTATTTTGCTCTGCTCCGTTTACCTGATGATGGTGAGGGATGGTGTAATCTTCTTGTGTGTAATACAAGGAACTCAGAGGACCACCCTCCTCCATAGTCTCCCGATTGTCCATCACAAATGACTCTTCTTTTTTAACTTCAATTTTGATGTCTTTCAGTTCTTCCTCCTAAACCCCCAAAATGACAAAATATATAAAAAAAAAATAATTAAGGAGAAGAGATTCTTTTTCAAGAATGTTGTCTTTTAGCTAAGAATGATTTTCAAGTTCTATTGCTCAATCCCATCTACCTGCTCATGATAACGAATGTTTTGATCTTCCTGTGTGGAATCCAGAGAAAGCAGAGGAACATCTTGCTGCATAGATTGAAATCCCCTCACAAATGACTCTTCTTCTTCTTTTTTAACTTCAACTTTGATGTCTTTCAGTTCTTCACCCTAAGCCCCAAAGATGACCAAATACTTTTGTAAAATGGAGTAAGAGATTACTTGCCTAGAATACATTTTAGGTCTACCTGCTCAGTCCCACCTACCTGATGATGGTGAGGGATGGTGTGATCTTCCTGTGTGGAATCCCGGGAATACAGAGGTCGGGGACATCTCTCTGGTGGGTTCCCATTACTGGATCCATCTGTAGGAAACACACACACTGACTGAATACATTGTTTCTATTGGCACTTTTCCACTGCATGGAACCGGACGGTTCGGCTCGCTTTTGTGCTTTTCCACTGCTGGTACCGCATGGTACGGTGTAGGAACGGTTCGGTACGGTACGGCAGCACTTTTCCACTGCATGGAACCGAACGGTACGGCTCTCAAAAACAGTACCTACTCGATTGTGGTTCCAAGAGGTACCATACCCGGTACCATATCCCACAATCCTTTGCATGCAGTCACTACTAGCTACTGATTGGTCAGAGAATCCCACCCACCCCGTTGTTATCCCACCCACTTAACTTTAGTACTACTTTAGTGGAAAAGCAAAACATACCGTACTGAACCGTTCCAACACCGTACCATGCGGTACCAGCAGTGGAAAAGCAAACCGGGCCAAGCAGGGCCGAGTAGAGCCGAGCCGGAACTTGCAGTGGAAAAGTGCCATTAGTGTTTATCAGATGATGGGGGATCTAGGTGGACCCTCCGTACTGCTCTCTCCTTTACAATAAAGTCTCCTCTTACCCGGTGATGTGAGGGGCGGCTGATTCTCCATCATGACGTGCAATGAGATACTGTGATGGGTCTGTGAAGACGGCTGCTATGTGATAATGGGTCATCTATTTTCTTCACTACTTTACAATCCTGTGTAACAAGACAAAAGTAACAATTATCACTACATACTTCTGATGAATCGATCATGCCTAAATTAATTTCGAGTTGGGCTTGGCAAATAGGACAACATTTTAGATGCCGGATCTGAACCCCAATAATTATTGGTACTCTTACTCGCCAATAAAAAAACTGGTATTGGTGCAACCCTAGCTTGAAGCAAAACATTAAAAATGCAAAACTCCATTAAAAAATACGTCTCTGGGTTACCCTTAACCTGTCTGTGAAGTGGCGCACCTGAGCGATGTGTACAACCTACTACAGCAACACGGACATTTAGAGCTCACGCACACCGAGTGTAAGAATTTCTCCTCTGAAAACCATTTACTACGGGCAGGAAAAATCTGCTTTAAAAAACGTACCTAAAGCCATGCACTGCACACACGTTTAGGTGCATCAGTCGTTTATGGATTCCATCGGCCAGAATATTCATTTATTCTGCCCATTGCAGTGAATGAAAGCTCAAGTGCCTAATAGATGCATTCAGATGCGTTTAGGCACGTCAAGCGTTTTTATCTGCCCAAAAGCTCCTCTCCGGTGATGGCGTTTTTTTCAGCCTGTAAAGATTTACGTGTGCATGGACACATACGCTAACAGAGTTGCCTAAACAGGCATTAAAAAAAAAAAAAAAAGTTAAACGCCTGTAAAAAAACGTTTTTTAAGCCCTGTAAGCCCATACAACAAAAAAAAACGGGTGTTTAAATTATCTGTAAAATTACAACTCCCCATAGAAAAAACAGCTGGAGATTCCACTTATCCATACAAGACTACTATCCTAAATGAGGATCTGGATTGGATAGGGCCTGATTTTCTATAACTTAACAAAAGAAAGAAAGGCCATTCTATTCCAGACCCTTTGAGTCTGCTATGTATTTAAAAAAGTAACCCCATGCAGGTTCTGGATGGACAGTTGTATAAATGGCTCTATATTAAGGATGTATCTGGTCTATAAACCAGAGGCTCTTGATGGACAGTTGGATAAATGGCTCTATATTTAGGATGTATCTGATCGATAAACCAGAGGCTCTGGATGGACAGTTGGATAAATGGTTCTATATTTAGGATGTATCTGGTCTATAAACCAGAGGCTCTGGATGGACAGTTGGATAAATGGTTCTATATTTAAGATGAATCTGGTCTATAAACCAGAGGCTCTGGATGGACAGTTGGATAAATGGCTCTATATTAAGGATGTATCTGGTCTATAAACCAGAGGCTCTGGATGGACAGTTGGATAAATGGTTCCATATTTAGGATGTATCTGGTCTATAAACCAGAGGCTCTGGATGGACAGTTGGATAAATGGCTCTATATTAAGGATGTATCTGGTCTATAAACCAGAGGCCCTGGATGGACATATGGATAAAAGGCTCTATATTAAGGATGTATCTGGTCTATAAACCAGAGGCTCTGGATGGACAGTTGGATAAATGGTTCCATATTTAGGATGTATCTGGTCTATAAACCAGATGCTCTGGATGGACAGTTGGATAAATGGTTCTATATTCAGGATGTATACATTCTATAAACCAGAGGCTCTGGATAGACAGTTGGATAAATGGTTCTATATTTAAGATGAATCTGGTCTATAAACCAGAGGCTCTGGATGGACAGTTGGATAAATGGTTCTATATTTAGGATGTATCTGGTCTATAAACCAGAGGCTCTGGATGGACAGTTGGATAAATGGCTCTATATTTAGGATGTATCTGGTCTATAAACCAGAGGCTCTGTATGGACAGTTGGATAAATGGCTCTATATTTAGGATGTATCTGGTCTATAAACCAGAGGCTCTTGATGGACAGTTGGATAAAGGGTTCTATATTTAGGATGTATCCGGTCTATAAACCAGAGGCTCTGGTTTATAGGGCGGACATGACGGGGGGGATACTGGGTGTAAATATAATAATATCCTATTACCTCCCTTGTTCCCGTTGCCAGCAATGTCTCCTCTCTACTTTTTGTTAACACACCTTTAACCAGGAACTTCCTATTTATATCTGACATCGCTTCCTGTTTGGAACCCCATATGACTTCCTGTCTGCGTCTCACATGACTTCCTTTTTGTTTGCGTTCCACCGACAATAAGTGAGATCACCTCTTTGTGGCGAAGATTAAAAACTGCAGCCTGTGTTGTTTTTCGTACTTTGATCGTTGCATTCTTAATTTTTGATGCATAGATTATGCATATTTCAGGTTAAGCAATAAAAACATACTTAAAAAAATAAATAAATATGTGAAAATAAGTGCCTCAAAAACATTTATTAAAAACTGAGATACAGTGTTATAGAAAAAGTAAAATACGTCAAGTAAAAAAAATATATACATGATATACACAGTACTGTACGCAGAAAAGTCTTAAGCGCTGAAGACAGTTCCAAGAGTTAGGTTGTTACGTTGCGTCACTTGGTGTTTCAATCAAAAAGTGAATTTTTAGCATCTTAACTTTCGTTTTGGAATTAATTTAAAACTTTTTTTAAAGTCAATGTGTCAATAGACCACTTTTAAGGTAAAAATGTGAGATCTTGGTAGTCGTAGAGTCACAGGTGGTCCTCTTACATTTCTTCCAGGAAGACATTTATCAGCAGAAAGATCTCCTCAGTAGGTACCCATCGGCGGGCTTCCATTCTATTGCATCTGCACTCCACAAAACCAACCTTTGAAGATAATCTTCTGCTTACCCAGCTCTGTAGCTGGCCACTGAGAGCTGTGAGATATTGACTGGAACACTGGAATAAATGTTCAGTAGTCCATCCCTAACTGCACCGCTATATTAGGTTTTCCGCGCACATAGGTCTGTTACACCTGGTCACTCCATTCCTATATTGACTATATTGAATATGCCTGTCCATCACCTGACCTTGTGCTGCAGGGTTAGCTTTCATTGCCTCTGATACCAGTTTCTCGTTATCAGACTCTTCAGTGAAATCATTCATCTTAAAGATTTGGTGATCTTTTTTACTTCCCTTGCCAAACTCTTTGAGGGCCTAGGAGAGCTTGGAATGATGACACCACCCAGATCAAATATCAATGAGAACAAGATCCCTCCTGCATAGTCTATGAGGTTGTAATAATTGGCACGTAGTCTGGACACATAAATCTTTATTCGTTGATTTAAATTGTTGGGAAATATGAGGAGAACTTACAAATTCATATTTTTATTAATTTAGATTAGATGTTCAGTCACCGTTCTGCCTCCTCTGTCCTCCCTGTCCATGTTCCTCACCATTCTATCTCCTCTATCTTCCCTGTCCATGATTCGTCACCATTCTACTTCCTCTATTCTCCCTATGCATGATCAGTCACCAGTCTACCTCCTCTATCATCCCTATCCATGCTCTGCCACCAGTCTGCCTTATCTATCCTCCCTATCCATGATCAGTCACCATTCTACCTCCTCTTTCCCCCCTGTCCATGATTCGTCACCATTCTACTTCCTCTATTCTCCCTATGCATGATCAGTCACCAGTCTACCTCCTCTATCATCCCTATCCATGCTCTGCCACCAGTCTACCTTATCTATCCTCCCTATCCATGATCAGTCACCATTCTACCTCCTCTTTCCCCCCTGTCCATGTTCAGTCACCATTCTACCTCCTCTATCCTCCCTGCCCATGTTCAGTCACCATTCTTCCACCTTCATCCTCCCTGTCCATGTTCAGTCACCATTCCTCCACCTTTATCCCCCCTGTCCATGATTAGTCACCATTATACCTCCTCTATCCTTTCTACCCAAGTTCAGTCACCATGCTATCTCCCCTATCCCCCTGTCCATGTTCAGTCCCAGTTTACCTCCTGTATCCATGTTCAGTCACCATTCTATCTCCTCTGCTCCCCCCCCCCCCCCGTCCCCGTCCCCTGTCCATGATCAGTCACCATTCTATCTCCTCTATCCTCCCAGTCCATGTTCAGTCTCCATTCTACCTCCTCTATCCTCCCCTGTCCATGTTCAGTCACTGGTCTACCTCCTCTATCCTCCCCTGTCCATGTTCAGTCACCATTCTACCTCCTCTATCCTCCCTGCCCATGTTCAGTCACCATTCTTCCACCTTTATCCTCCCTGTCCATGTTCAGTCACCATTCCTCCACCTTTATCCTCCCTGTCCATGATTAGTCACCATTATACCTCCTCTATCCTTTCTACCCAAGTTCAGTCACCATGCTATCTCCCCTATCCCCCTGTCCATGTTCAGTCCCAGTCTACCTCCTGTATCCATGTTCAGTCACCATTCTATCTCCTCTGCCCCCCTGTCCCCCCCCCCCGTCCATGATTAGTCACCATTCTATCTCCTCTATCCTCCCAGTCCATGTTCAGTATCCATTCTACCTCCTCTATCCTCCCCTGTGCATGTTCTGTCACCATTCTACCGCCTCTATCCTCCCTGTCCATGTTCAGTCACCATTCTACCTCCTCTATTTTCCCCTGTACATGTTCAGTCACTGATCTACCTCCTCTATCCTCCCCTGCCCATGTTCAGTCACCGGTATACCTCCTCTATCCTCCCTGCCAATGATGTCACCATTCTACCTCCTCTATCCCTTTGTCCATGTCCACTCACCATCCTACCTACTATATCCCACCCTCCATGTTCAGTCACCATCCTCCTCTATCCCACTGTCAAATGTTCAGTCACCGATCTACCTCCTCTATCCTCCCTGACAATGATGTCACCATTCTACCTCCTCTATCCTCCCTGCCAATGTTCAGTCACCATTCTTTCTCCTCTCTTCCACTTTCCCTGTTCGGTTCCTCCTCTCTTCCGTCCATTAATGGTCAGTTACTATTCCGCCTCCTATATTCCACTCTTCCCTATTGTCAAGTTTAGTAAGATGACACAGATGACCATATAATAGGTATCTAGCTACGCCTCGCCATTTCCTCTGTGTTGCATTACAAATGTGAAGGTGTAAAAGTGATGAAACACTGCGTGGTGAACTCTCTGCTAATCCCTCTGTTTGTGTCTGTGTCAGATCTAATTACTATTTAGCTCTAAACTATAGATCACTAAACCGAGAGACCCAGGGATTGTGCAATATGTAGTTTCTTCACAGGAAGTGTCAGTTCTTAGACTTTAGACAGAGGTCATGCATTAACCTGTGCAGTGCCATGCTACATGCGTTATGTTTAAACGCAAACAGAAACTTCTTACACAGGAATGTGAAGATTTAATCTACTACAAGCTGTGCGTACAGGGCAACAAGTAACACCATAAAACTGCCTGATCAATGCAGGTCATTTGCTTGTGAAAAATACGAGGTGCAGGTAGGAAGGTTTGTAAGGTCTTTTAGGGTGCAATTTCATAAGATTTTGGTGTGAAGCCATTGGGAGAGAATCGATACTTCACAGATCATAGAGTGGAGATTTACTTGTGCAATGTTATTTTTGTATGGACTAAACATGAACTGTACAGCCATGACCAAAAGTTTGGAGAATGACACCATCCTTTATTTTCACAAAGTCTGCTGCTTCAATGTTGTCAGATGTTACTAAGGGATTCTGAAGTAAAATTACGAGCGTTTCATAAGTGTCAAAGGCTTTTATCGACAATTACATAAAATTTATGCATAGAGTCAATATTTACAGAGTTGATCCTTCTTTTTTCAAGACCTCCGAAATTCACTCTGGCATGCGGTCATTCAACCTGCCAGTCAGAGGTGGTGATCTAGGTTGTCTAACACTGCACCCACCGCTTTACCCCCACAGTAGTAATTCTTTAATCTATATTAGGAGAAAAGTAAAAACATGCAAATAGGGGGGCGCATTTACACAACTAAAATAACAATTAGCTACCAGTTAGCGGTCTCTGCAGCAGTGTTAATTTTGGCAGCAAATTTCAATTTAGTTTTAGTCTTAGTCTTAGGACTAAAATGGCATTTTAGTTTTAGTCCTATTTTAGTCTTCTGCAAGTGTTTTAGTTTTAGTCGTATTTAGTCGACTAAAACTCCAGTATATTTTAGTCGACTAAAACGCCCTACATTTTAGTCGACTAAAACTAATTTTAGTCATCTATAATCAAATGGGTGTAGTTCAATTGTAATTTGTAATGCATTATTTAAGCATTTCTCTACAATTTCCAAACTCATTATATACTACTGCTGGTCCTGGAGTGAAAAATCTAATATGTTATTATTTATGCTTTGAGCATGCACCAGTGTTCATTTTTGGCAGCAAATTTCGATCTAGTTTTAGTTATAGTCTTTTGACTAAAATGCCATTTTAGTTTTAGTCGTATTTTAGTCATCTGAATTGTGTTAGTCGACGAAAACGTTTTAGTCGGTTTTAGTCGACGAAATTAACACTGCTCTGCAGCACGGGACCATAGCATTTCAGATCTATAATACCTCGTTTCCACTGAGCAGATCAGTTCGGTACGGTACGCTATTTTCAGTGTTTTCATTATGAAAGTGGCCCATACATCCGAACCAAAAAGCACCATTCCTGGTCCTCCTTCAGATGTAGAGCCATAGGAAATGGTGCGGTATGGTTAGGGCAGAGCTACTGGCGTCACACGATACATTCCACTGATTGGCGGACAGGAAAACGTCAATGCTCAGGTCAAACGAAAGTGCAAAACAAACACCACGTTTGGTGTAAACCCCAAATGGCCCCTGTCGGTCCGACTTGCAGTGGAAACGCTCACCTGAATTGGCCAGACCATTCTAACCCTTCCAAACTGTACCGACCCGAACCGTTCCACTCCGTGGAAACGAGGCAATAGTGTCTCAATAAATGCACCCGACTCCCTCTGTCTATCCAATAGTTTGTATCCTACCGAACCCATACCTCATGTTTAAGAGGAGATTGCCACACCTCCCAGAACCGTATTTGTAACTAGTTGAACTGGGGCCAGCCCAGGAACATCAAGCCATGCTTCCCATATACGTTCAAATTTCTGTACACTTCTCCTATGTTTGTAGGCAAGATTTTCCCTTAATAATACCGCATTTACTTCCTTTACCCATTCTGCATGCGTGGGGGCTATAGACGATACTCCCCGGCTGTTAATAATAAATTGATACAACTATACATGCTACATCAGACATATCTGGCTCCATGCTATGAATCGTATACCTACCCCCAGTTGCACTAGATATGATTGTGCATGAGCCAACTTCACACGTTATATGGCTGTGTCCTGTGATTGCCAGATATTGGGATGGGGTAATTAACTTGCTCTCCACTGTTCTCTCGATGCCGGTACCAAAGACTCCACGGGTATGCCTTCTTGGGGTTCTAGATGAGGAACAGTGGCAGAGATATGATAGGACCATGTTGACGGAGACTTTATTCTTGGCACGGAAAATTATAGCAATCAAATGGATTCAGCCGGCTCCACCCTCTGTTGCCACTTGGATGAAGATGGTTAAAAATATACTACCTTTAGGAACAAATTGTATACGAACATAGGGGTTGCTCCGGGAAATATAATAAAATCGGGGATAAATGGTGTGCCTCTCCACTTACCATCTACCGTGATTAAAAAGGAGCTTGGAAGTGTACTGGTTTATATTTAGAGAAATCTCTCGGTTATTTTGTATTCTCACAAGTACCCAAAATGTCTAGTAGAAATTGCATCCAGTACAATGATCCGTAAGACAAACTATATGTAAAGACAATTTTACATGTATTGTGCCTTTTTGCGCCCACGTTGAGCATAATGTTGTACGTGACTACTGTGTTACTCAATAAAACGAGTTAAAAAAAAATTTAAAATGTTGATGTTTTGTTCCCCAAGCCACTTAGTTATCACTTTTGAATAAATAAAAGTATATATAGTAAATAAAGGAGTGTGTCTATGGGAATGTTTGACCATTCTTCTAGAAGTGCATTTGTGAGGTCAGGCACTGATGTTTGATGGGAAGGCCTGGCTCGCAGTCTCCTCTCCAATTTATCCCAAAGCTGTTCTGTCGGGTTGAGGTCAGGATGTGCAGGCCAGTCAAGTTCCTCCACCCCAAACTCGCTCATCCGTGTCTTTATGGACCTTGTTTTGTGCACTGGTCCAAATCATTTGCTGGAGAGGGGATTATGGTGTGGGGTTGTTTTTCAGGGGTTGGGCTTGGCCCCTTAGTTCCAGTGAAGGGAACTCTTAAGGCGTCAGCATACCAAGACATTTTGGACAATTTCATGCTCCCAACTTTGAGGGAACAGTTTGGGGATGGCCCCTTCCTGTTCCAACATGACTGCGCACCAGTGCACAAAGCAAGGTCCATAAAGACATGAATGAGTGAGTTTCGGGTGAAGGAACTTGACTGGCCTGCGCCTCAACCCGATATAATGCCTTTGGGATGAATTGGATCGGAAACTAATCCAATATCGACTTCACAAATGCGCTTCTGGAAGAACGGTCAAACATTCCCATAGACACACTCCTAAACCTTGTGGACAGCCTTCCCAGAAGAGTTGAAGCTGTTATAGCTGCAAAGGGTGGGCCAACTCAATATTGACCCCTACGGACTAAGACTGGGATGCCATTAAAAGGAGAAGCTCTCGTTTGCTCCCTCCCCAATCCACTGCCACATTTGGCAACTTTCAGGGGGGAGAGGGGTAGCTCCTACTTCTAGGGAAGATCGCCGCAATCCTTGTGTGGCGATCTATGAAATTTCTGGTCCCTTCTTCTGAAGGCCAGTCAGGTTCCTCAAAACTTGCTCATCCATGTCTTTATGGACCTTTCTTTGTGCACTGGTCCAAATCATTTGGTAGAGGGGGGATTATGGTGTGGGGTTGTTTTTCAGGGGTTGGGCTTGGCTCCTTAGTTCCAGTGAAGGGAACTCTTAAGGCGTCAGCATACCAAGACATTTTGCTGATGGCCCCTTCCTGTTCCAACATGACTGTGCACCAGTGCACAAAGCAAGGTCCATAAAGACAAGGATGAGTGAGTTTAGGGTGGAGGAACTTGACTGGCCTGCACCTCAACCTGATAAACACCTTTGGGATGAATTGGATCAGAAACGAATCCAATATCGACCTCTCAAATGCGCTTCTGGAAGAATGGTCAAACATTCCCATAGACACACTCCTAAACCTTGTGGACAGCCTTCCCAGAAGAGTTGAAGCTGTTATAGCTGCAAAGGGTGGGCCAACTCAATATTGAACCCTACGGAGTAAGACTGGGATGCCATTAAAGTTCATGTGCGGGTAACGGCAGGTGTCCCAATACTTTTGGTAATAGTGCATCTAAGGGTCATTTATGAGAGCCAGTGACTCTGATACCAGATTGGATTTCCTCTGCATGGACCAGATTCATTTTGTATGTTTTTTTTTTTTCTACTATTCTTTTTTTTTTTTTCTTAATTGTTGAGAGCCAATGACTCTGATACTAGATTGAACCCTACAGACTAAGACTGGGATGCCATTAAAGTTCATGTGCGTGTAACGGCAGGTGTCCCAATACTTGTGGTTATATAGTGTATATATCCCATAGTGGGTGGACTCTAGAACTTTCCTACAGACTAAATAATATACTTTGTACACGGATTTGGGTTATTCTCACCAAAGAAATGCAGCAGAATAAATTTTGGGTTCAATTTTATGAAAAAAGTTTATTTGCAAAATTTTATAAACAGGAATGAAGAAAAACATTTTTTTTCAAAATTTTCGGTCTTTTTTTCATTTATTTAGCAAAGAATAAAAAACTCAGCGGGGATTAAATATTTCCAAAAGAAAGCATATTTGTGTGAGAAAAATTATCATTTTGATTGGGTACAGCGTTGCAGGACTGAGTAATTGTCATTCAAAGTGTGACAGCTGAAAATTGGCCTGGGCAGGAAGGGGTTCACTCACTTGTGTGACTTCTCCCGTGTACAATAAGTCATTTTACGGGTGAAACATTTCCCGCACTCTGTACAGGAATACCGACGCTCACTCACGTGAATTCTCTGGTGTGTAATAAGGCCTCCTTTCCAACTAAAAGATTTCCCGCACTCTGAACACGAAAAGGAAAGCTCACCCGTGTGAATTCTCTGGTAATGATGATGGTTTATTTTATCAATGAAACCTTTCCCACACTCTGAACATGAAGAGGGAAGCTCACCCATGTGAATTCACTGGCAATGATGAAGGTTTCTTTTATCAATGAAAGATTTCCCGCACTCTGTTCATGAATACGGACGCTCATTCACGTGAATTCTCTGGTGTGTAATAAGGCCTCCATTCCAACTGAAAGATTTCCCGAACTCTGAACACGAAAAGGAAAGCTCACCCGTGTGAATTCTCTGGTAATGATGATGGTTTATTTTATCAATGAAACCTTTCCCACACCCTGAACATGAAAAAGGATGCTCACCCACGTGAATTCTCTGGTAATGATGAAGGCTTCTTTTATCAATGAAACTTTTCCCGCACTCTGTACATGAATATGGAAGCTCACTCACGTGAATTCTCTGGCCTTTAACAAGGCGTTTCTTCAGACTCCAAGGTTTCCCACACTCTAAACATGAATAGGAATTCTCACCTGTGCAAGTTCATCGGGGAATATTAATCCTTCTTGTGTCCTTAAAACATTTCCCGCACTCTAAACATAAATAGGAAGCTCACCCGTGGGAATTCTCTGGTGATGTAGAAGGTTTCTTTTCTCAATGAAGCTTTTCCCGCACTCTAAACATGAATAAGGATGCTCACCCGTGTGTTTTTTTTTTTGATGTTTAAGAAGGCCTGCTTTCAAAGTGAAAGATTTCCCGCACACTAAACAAGAATAGGGACGCTCACCTGTGTGACTTCCCTGGTGTAGAAGAAGCCTTCCTTTCCAAATGAAACATTTCCCGCACTCTGCGCATTAAATAAGGACGCTCCCCTGTATGAATTTTTTGGTGATTAACAAGACTTGGTTTCTTGGCAAAACATTTCCCGCACTCCAAACATGAGTAAGGACGCTCACCCGTGTGAGTTCTCTGGTGTTTAAGGAGGGCTGCCTTAGAAATGAACGATTTCCCGCACTCTGAACAAGAAAAGGGACGCTCACCCGTGTGAATTTTCAGGTGTGTAACAAGTGTTTCCTTCTGAGTGTAACATTTTCCGCACTCTGAACATGCATAGGGACGATCACCCTTGTGAATCCTCTGGTGCTTTTGAAGTTTACCTTTCTCTGCAAAACATTTCCCGCACTCTGAACAGGAATAAGGACGCTCACCAGTGTGAGTCCTTTGGTGTATGAGTAGTTCTCTTTTCCGTATGAAACATTTCCCGCATTCTGAACATGAGTGTGGACGCTCACCAGTGTGGCTTCTCTGGTGAATAATAAGGTGTCCTTTCAGAACGAAACATTTCCCGCACTCTGAACATGAATAAGGACGTTCACCTGTGTGATATTTCTGGTGCATACGTAGTTTCCTTTTTTCAGTGAAACATTTCCCGCACTCTGAACAAGAAAAAGGACTTTCACCTGTGTGAATTCTCTGATGTGCATTAAGTTCTCTTTTGTAAGTGAAACACTTCCCGCACTCTGAACATGAATAAGGACGCTCACCTGTGTGACCTCTCTGGTGTGTAACAAGGCCTGTTTTCCGAGTGAAACATTTCCCGCACTCTGCACATGAAAAGGGACGCTCACCCGTGTGAACTGTCTGGTGATGATGAAGGTTTCTTTTATCAATGAAACCTTTCCCGCACTCTAAACATGAATAGGGACGCTCTCCTGTATGTTTTTTCTGGTGATCAAGAAGGTATCTTTTCTGAGTGAAAGCCTTTCCGCACTCTGAGCAAGGGAAAGGACACTCTCCTGTGTGAATTCGCTGATGTTTAAGAAGGCTTTTTTTCATGGTGAAAGATTTCCCGCACTCTAAACAAGAATAGGGCCGTTCACCCGTGTGACTTCTCTGGTGTATAAGGAGGTCTGAGTTCTGAATGAAACCTTTCCCGCAATCTAAACATAAGAAAGGACGCTTGCCTGTGTGAATTCTTCGGTGTTTAGTGAGATGCGCTTTCTCTGCAAAACATTTCCCGCACTCTGAACATGGGAAAGAACACTCACTCTTTTGACTTGTCTGGGGTCGAAGAAGTTTTTCATTTTTTTTGGAAGATTTCCCACGCCTCGAAAAAAAGGATTCCTTGGGATTAGGTGGGTCTGTTGTGGTGTCTGTACTGCGAGACCTCAGGTGGATATCTGGATGAACGGTATGTGATTTGTTAGAAGGTTCCTCAGGATTAGAGGGATCCATGGATCTCCTCCAAGGGGAAGGTCTGGGACGTGTTTTGGGATTTACTCCTGGAGAACATTCTTCGATGGTATTACCATCTGCTTTATATTCTGGTGAGAAGTTATCCAAGACATAGTGTCCACCTGTTGGAAAACAATTTTTAAGTGTTAGAAGTATTCCTCGTGGCCTTCATCCAGAAGTCATACATCTTGACATGGCCTTCAACAGTTCTTCATAGCTATGGCATGGAATCGGAATGGATTGCAGTCATAACATACAGTGCATCCAGAAAGTATTTACAGCACTTTTTCCACATTTTGTTACGTTACAGCCTGATTCCAAAATGGATTAAATTCATTATTTTCCTCAAAATTCTCCAAACAATCCCCCATAATGACAACGTGAAAGAAGTTTGTTTGAAATATTTGCAAATTTATTAAAAATAAAATCCCATGTACATAAGTATCACAGCCTTGGCTCAATATTTTGGTGAAGCACTTTTGGCACCAATTACAGCCTCAAGTCTTTTCGAGTATGAAGCTACAAGCTTGGCACATTTATTTTTGGGCAGTTCCTCCATTCTTTTCAGGACCGCTCAAGCTCCATCAGGTTGGATGGGGAGCCGTTTTCAGATCTCTCCAGAGATGTTCAAGTCTGGGCCCTAGCTGGGCCACTCAAGGACATTCACAGAGTTGTCCCGTAGCCACACCTTTGTTATCTTGACTGTGTGCTTAGGGTCATTTTCTTGTTGCAAGATGAACCTTCGCTCAAGTCTGAGGTCCAGAGCGATCTGGAGCAGGGTCTGATCAAGGATGTCTCTGTACTTTGCTGCATTCATCTTTCCTTCAATCCTGACTAGTCTCCCACTTCCTGCCACTAAAAAACTTTCCCACAGCATGATGCTGCCACCACCATGCTTCACTGTAGGGATGGTATTGGTCAGGTGATGAGCAGTGCCTGGTTTCCTCCAGACATAATGCTTGCCATTCAGGCCAGAGTTCGATCTTTGTTTCATCAGACCAGAGAATTTTGTTTCTCATGGTCTGAGAGTCCTTCAGGTGCCTTTTGGCAAACTCAAGGTGGGCTGTCATGTGCCTTTTACTTAGGATTGGCTTCCGTCTGGCCACTCTACCACACAGGCCTGATCGGTGGAGTGCTGCAGAGATGGTTGTTCTTCTGGAAGGTTCTCCTCTCTCCACAGAGAAGCGCTGGATCTCCGTCAGAGTGACCATCGGGTTCTTGGTCACCTCCCTGACTAAGGCCCTTCTCCCCCGATCGCTCAGTTTGGCCGCCGGACGCTCTAGGAAGAGTCCTGGTGGTTCCAAACATTTCCATTTACAGATGATGGAGGCCGCTGTGCTCATTGGGATCTCCAATGCTGCAGAAATGTTTCTGTACCCTTCCCCAGATCTGTGCCTCCATACAATCCTGTCTCGGAGGTCTACAGACAATTCCTTGGACCTCATGGCTTGGTTTGTGCTCCGACATGCAATGATAACTGTGGGACCTTATATAGACAGGTGTATGCCTTTCCAAATCATGTCCAATCAACTGAATTTACCACAGGTGGACTCCAATCAAGTTGTAGAAACATCTCAAGGATAATATCTCAATGATATTTTTAATAAATTTGCAAAGATTTCAAATCAAGCATCTTTGACGTTGTCATTATGGGGTTTTGTTTGTAGAATTTTGATGAAAATAATACATTTAATCCATTTTGGAATAAGGCTGTAACATAAAAAAATGTGGAAAAAGTGCAGCGCTGTGAATACTTTCCAGGTGCACTGTATAAATATAAATACAAGCCATATCAAGGATATACTTTAATACATATAAACCATACATTAGAACAGTGTTGGTACATTGATGACATTTTTAACGGGGAAACTGGAAATGGACCTTCCTCCACCTCATTTCTTGGAAACATGACAACATACTGAAGAACAGAGATATAAACCTTTCATATGAAGTACTGCAGTGATGGACAATATTGGTTTACCATCTACTGCATGTCTCTTCAACCTAAAGCTGACTGAACTGCTCTGATCGTTGGTTTACCATCTACTGCATGTCTCTTCAACCTAAAGCTGAGGGAATTGGTCTGATGGCTGGTTTACCATCTACTGCATGTCTCTTCAACCTAAAGCTGAGGGAATTGGTCTGATGACTGGTTTACCATCTACTGCATGGGTCTTCAACCTAAAGCTGAGGGAATTGGTCTGATGACTGGTTTACCATCTACTGCATGTCTCTTCAACCTAAAGCTGAGGGAATTGGTCTGATGACTGGTTTACCATCTACTGCATGGGTCTTCAACCTAAAGCTGAGGGAATTGGTCTGATGGCTGGTTTACCATCTACCACATGTCTCTTCAACCTAAAGTTGAGGGAATTGGTTTACCATCTACTGCATGTCTCTTCAACCAAAAGCTGGGGAATTGGTCTGATGGCTGGTTTACCATCTACCCGTCTCTTCAACATAAAGCTGAGGGAATTGCTCTGATGGTTGGTTTACCATCTACTGCATGGGTCTTCAACCTAAAGTTGAGGGAATTGGTTTACCATCTACTGCATGTCTCTTCAACCAAAAGCTAGGGGAATTGGTCTGATGGCTGGTTTACCATCTACCACGTCTCTTCAACATAAAGCAGAGGGAATTGCTCTAATGGTTGGTTTACCATCTACTGCATGTCTCTTCAACCTAAAGCTGAGGGAATTGGTCTGATCGTTGGTTTACCATCTACTGCATGTCTCTTCAACGTAAAGCAAAGGGAATTGCTCTGATTGTTGGTTTACCCTCTACTGCATGTCTCGTCAACCTAAATCAGATGGAATTGCTCTGATCGTTGGTTTACCATCTACTGCATGTCTCTTCAACCAAAAGCTGGGGGAATTGCTCTGATCGTTGGTTTACCATCTACTGCATGTCTCATCAACGTAAAGCAGAGAGCTGCTCTGATTGTTGGTTTACCATCTACTGCATGTCTCTTCAATGTAAAGCAAAGGGAATTGCTCTGATTGTTGGTTTACCCTCTACTGCATGTCTCGTCAACCTAAATCAGATGGAATTGCTCTGATCGTTGGTTTACCATCTACTGCATGTCTCTTCAACCAAAAGCTGGGGGAATTGCTCTGATCGTTGGTTTACCATCTACTGCATGTCTCATCAACGTAAAGCAGAGAGCTGCTCTGATTGTTGGTTTACCATCTACTGCATGTCTCTTCAACCTAAAGCTGAGGGAATTGGTCTGATCGTTGGTTTACCATCTACTGCATTTCTCGTCAATGTAAATCAGAGGGAATAGCTTTGATTGTTGGTTTATCATCTACAGGATGTCTCTTCAATGTAAAGCAGATGGACTTGGTCTGAATCATTGGTTTACTATCTACTGCATTTTTCATCAACGTAAAGCAGAGAGCTGCTCTGATCAATGGTTTACCATCTACTGCATGTCTAGACTCTTATAATGTGGAGTCTATTGATCTGGTTAGCAAGCATTTTGTATAATCCACGGTGGAGGTGCACTCGGGTGAAGTTTTATACAGTATTCCATTCTTTCATTTGGACACCTAACAAGAGACTTTTTGCTTATTATGAATATTGAAACTTTTTTTGAGCATCACATGAACTGTTTGCACATTGATTTGATACTTGTTTTACTTCTTGATTATTTAGCGTGGCAACGTATGTTGTATATAGTGGTGTTAATACAATAATAACATTTTTCTAGGGAGTACTAGATTTTTGAAGGCATAAAGTGATGCCCATATAACAGTGCAAACATATACTTCATTCTCATGAAAAAATGAAAATGTGAATAATTTCTGGCTTTAGTGTGTATTACTTACCTGTGTCTATAAGTAGAGAAGATTCCCCCAGTTCACTTTTCATAATCATCTCCCCCTCCTCCATAGACTGCTGATCTCCACTCACCAACGTCTCTTCTTCTTCTTCTTTGATCACAATTTTGATTTCTTGTAGTTCTTCACCCTAAACCCCAAAAGATGAAAGTTGTCATTTATATAAAAAAAAAAAAAAACACGAGATTCAATTGAGAAATGTCATCTTATAGCTTAGAATAATTTTTGAGTCCCATCTACCTGATCATGGTGCATGATGGTGTGATCTTTTCTTGTGGAGTTCAAAGAATAGAGAGCACCATCTTCCTCCTTAAATTGCTGATTTCCCCAGACTAATGACTCCTCGTCTTCTTTTTTTAATTCAACTTTGATAACCTTCAATTCTCCATCCTAAACCCCAAAGATAACAAAATACATTTGTAAGGGTTTACTTGCCCAGAAGGTTTCTTCGATGGACATGCTCAGTCCCACCTACCTGATGATGGTGATGGATGGTGTGATCTTCCTGTGTGGAATCCCGGGAATACAGAGGACGGGGACATCTCTCTGGTGGGTTCCCATTACTGGATCCATCTGTAGGAAACACACACACTGACTGAATACATTGTTTCTATGTGTTTATCAGATGATGGGGGATCTAGGTGGATCCTCCGTACTGCTCTCTCCTTTACAATAAAGTCTCCTCTTACCCGGTGATGTGAGCGGCTGATTCTCCATCATGAAATACAGTGATGTGGAGGCACTGTGATGGGTGATGTCCTGTGAAGACGGCTGCTGGATGATAATGGATCACCAAATATTTTCTTCACTACTTTATAATCCTGTGTAAAGAGAGAAAGTAACAATTATCACTACAGACCTCCCAGAATCCTCCTCACCCCTCCAGTAAAGTCTGTGTCTTAGTTGTTGAGATTTCCTATTACTTTTGTCCATGTGAGAGTTGTCAGAAAGGACAGTTGTGAGGGGAAATCAGCCCAATGGGGACACAAATAAATAATAATCTGAAACAGATTTCTTACTAATCCTTTCTTCATTTGAACAAATTTAGAATAGAAGTATTACCTGATAAATATCAAACTGGAGAGGATACAATTTTACTAAATAGTACTGACCATGTATGGAGGATATGTGGACATGACATTGTTCTATGTGCACAGTGCCTGGGAATGTCTATATTGTCAGCCCCGTCCTATAAATATTACTGAACTGGCTCTGGATGGATGGTTGGATAAATTGCTCTATAGTTAGGATGTATCTGGTCTATAAACCAGAGGTTCTGTGTGGACAGTTGGATAAATGGCTCTATATTTAGGATGTATCTGGTCTATAAACCAGAGGCTCTGGATGGACAGTTGGATAAATGGCTCTATATTTAGGATGTATCTGGTCTATAAACCAGAGGTTCTGTGTGGACAGTTGGATAAATGGCTCTATATTTAGGATGTATCTGGTCTATAAACCAGAGGCTCTGGATGGACAGTTGGATAAAAGGCTCTATATTTAGGATGTATCTGGTCTATAAACCAGAGGCTCTGGATGGACAGTTGGATAAACGGCTCTATATTTAGGATGTATCTGTGTACATATTTAAATCCTCTATATATACGTTTATCAGTATCTGTTGGGGATCAAAGACGTCACAGTGACTATGGAGGAAGAGGACGGGGGCGTTTACTGGGTGTAAATATAAAATAATATCTTATTACCTCCTTCGTTCCCAGTTCCAGCAATGTCTCCTCTTCACTTCCTGTTAACCCACCTTTAACCTGGAACTTCCTATTTATATCTGACATCACTTCCTGTCGGCATCTCAAATGACTTCCTGGCTGTGCGTTCCACTGACAATAAATGAAATCCCCTCTTTGTGGCGAATATAAAAACTGCAGCCTGCGTTGTTTTTCACACTTTCATCATTGCATTCTTCGTTTTGGCTGCAAAGATTATGCAAGTTCAAAGTCAAACAATGAAAACTTACAATGAAATGTATTTGTTTTTGTAGTATAGTTAATAAAATGTGAAATTAGAGCATTAAAACATATATTAAACTTTAGGATACAGTGTTATGTTAGAAATAAAGTACACCAAGTAAAAAATAAAAATAATATACACAGTGCTGTGCGAAAAATGTCTCGGCTCTGGCACTGAGGATATTTCTGAGAAACTCCTAAGTGCGCCAGATTGTATGCAAGATGTGTATCTGCTGTGTGTCCAGCCAGCTACATTTCGGGTGAGTCCCCCTAGGGTGGTGGCCAAAGGTATTGCAGCCTGTGATAGGTTCATCCCACCTGGTTTTACTTCGCCTCCGCCATCCAACAAAGTCCTTGCCTTGGTTTGCAAGTCGCTGTGGTTGGGCGTACTTGGCAAGAATACAATGACAATATGACATGGACAGGCTCTGTAAGCCACTTGTAGACCCTTCAGGTCGGGGAGTGTACGGAGTGTACCAAGGGGCATGATATCACGAAGCCGTTGTATACCACACCAGGCGCACACCTGTGGCTCGGGAAGCATCCGCAGGTAGGGCAGCGATGGGTTGCCCCATAGAGACTGATAGGGAGACCAGGTATTAGGTTGGAGAAAAGTGCCCGGGCTGCCATCCAAACCCACAGGGTTGCTCTAGTGGGGAGAGGAAGGGACGGATACGCACCCGAGCCCCGATAGGCCAGATTGCCATAATCATTAAAGTTAAAAGAAAGAAATGCTTAAAATATTTCACTCTGTGTGTAACACATCTATATAAAATATATGAGTTTCACTTTTTGAATTGAATTACTGAAATAAATTAACTTATTGATGATATTCTAATTTTACGAGATGCACCCGTATGTAGCACCCTCCTAGGTTGCTAGTGGGAATAAAGTAAATTTAGTTTTTTCTCCTCTGTAGTCAGAGGTGCAAGGTTTGATTGCTTTGCTTGCTTTTATCCGGCCCTTGGGGCATTTATCTCCCTACTGTATGCAGCAGTGGTGCATAGTTCCTGCCACTAACACCAACAATGGGGCACTATTCCTCCCACTAATACCACTGATGGGGCACTATTCCTTCCACTGATACCAATGATGGGAAACTATTCCTCCCACTGACACCAATGATGGGGCACTATTACTCCCACTGACACCAATGATGGGGAAACTATTTCTCCCACTGACACCAATGATGGGAAACTAGTCCTCGCACTGATACCAATGATGGGGCACTATTCCTCCCACTGACACCAATGATGGGAAACTATTCCTCCCACTGACACCAATGATGGGACACTATTCCTCCCACTGACACCAATGATGGGGCACTATTCCTCCCACTAATACCAATGATGGGGCACTATTCCTCCCACTGATATCAATGATGGGGCACTATTCCCCCCACTTATACCAGTGATAAAAGCACTATTCCTCCCACTGACACCAATGATGAGGCACTATTCTTCCCACTGACATCAATGATCAGGCACTGTTCCTACCACTGACACCAGGACAATTTTTACTCCTGCTGGCTACAGTCCCCCCCCCCCCCCTAAATTTTAAAGGGCAGTAAACATTTCATTTAGAAGGTTTGGAGACCTCTGATCTACGACAGCCACAAACACAGCATGTTTCCCATTTTCACCCATCTCTTTTCCTCTGTGTCGCCATTTGTATGTCTATGGCTGGCTCACCTCCACCACCTGCTATCTTGCATCCCTCCAGGAGAACACCTCTGCTATGGGGGTGCAGCCAGTCTGCCCTCTCCATCTCGTGCAGGGTGCAGCAAGGAGCCTGGTGTTTACATGTGTTTAGCCTTGTAAAACCAGGATAAACAGTCCTGTGATGCAGAAACTTCTAGACTGGCTGCACCTACACACTACTGAATGTCTACGTGTTCATTCAGCCATAGCAAAGCATTTTCATGTTAATTAGCTCCAAATGCATCTGGATACCTGTATGTTAATTTCTGTGTGCATTGGGGCCCTATTGTCCTCATGTTCACTCCTCTACTCTACCTGCAGCATACTTTCTACGCCACAATCTCTGATGTAGACCTAGACGTTGCAGCTCTAAAGCTCCCACCTTCACGACTTCACGTTTCCAGCAGTATTTATTATATATCATAAATTTGTTTATAATCCTACACACTCACCTCTAGGCTGACATCTGGCCCATTGGCACCACAGCCTGCCACACTGCTCCCGAACTGTATATGTCAGCTCCGACGGCAGAATTCTCAGCTTGGTGGAAATTTAGCTCCACCAGCTTCTCTGCAAATCGCATCCGTTGACGCATTTTGCCTGGTGGGTGGGGTGAAATGCTTGACTAAGCTGAGGTGGGTGGGGTGAAAAGAGGTGGGTGGGGTGAAAAGGTAAAGAGCCTCAGCCTACGCTTCTCCACAAACCACATCCCCTGATGCATTTACCACCACCTACAGAAGGGGGGTTAGTCATGACTAAGCCCTGTGGGTGGGGCAAAATGCATGACAGTGCTGATTAAGCCAAGGTGGGTGTGGTGAAACGCGTCGATGAGAGTGCATAGGGTGAGGCCGTTCTTTACTTCTATCCTATACCGGCTGGCTGGGAGAGCGACTTCCATTCTGTTCCTATGTAATAAAATAGAGGTGTGCTCCCGCTGTGTTCCTAAATATGAGTGCCACATCCCGATATGAGATATGCCAATAATTTTACTAGTTTTCACTGTCATTTGTGTATGTTTACCTTTTACCATTTTTGTAATAAAACCAATATATATTCAATATAATTTTTTGTATATTTTTTGAGTGACCTTCAAAGTCCCACCCCAAGGGGAATGCTTCTGTTCCTATGTATGTTGATTTTTGAAGGAGTACATTAAGAAGCTGACGCTCTGTTTCCTGAAGATCGAGGAAAGAGTCTCCTCTTCAGCTTAGAACGGGGCTTTCAGCTTGTTACGATAAAATGAAGTTTGAATTCATTCAAATAAAATCTTGTATAACAGAGGTAAAAATATTTATTTATTAAGAATTCTACATTGGCTGAACCATGAAAATAACAACCTATAAAAAACTCCATTGATGAAAGATGCATCCTGAATGGATGTTCCTGTATTGGTCATAGCTATGTACTGTTGTCATTCCTTCTTTGTTGTCCACATTGTGGGAGAGTTTTCCCTTGCATTGCCATGTTTGCCCAACTGTTGTTGCTGTTCAGTGTTGTTGTGTTATCTATGCGAGTAGGGGTCTATTTTACTATAATTTGATGCATGCACACCCAAAATGTTTAAACCGCAACCTGAAAAATTTTGACTTGCATAATGCAATACATGGGCTCTTGCACTGGCATAATTGCCCAAGTGTTGCCATATGTATGGTCATAATTGCCCAAATGTTGTTCCATGTTCGGTCATGATTGCCAAACTGTTGCCTCAGGTATGGCCATGATTGCCCAAATGTTGCCCCACGTATGGTCATGATTGCCCAACTGTTGCCTCAGGTATGGTCACGAGTACCCAACTGCTGCCCCATGTATAGTCACTATTGCCCAACTTTTGGCCTATGCATGGTCATGATTGCCCAACTGTTGCCCCATGTATGGTCATGATTGCCCAACTGTTGCCTCTTGTATGGTCATGATTGCCCAACTGTTGCCTCTTGTATGGTCATGATTGCCCAACTGTTGCCTCATGTATAGTCACGTGTTAAACGAATTTAAAACAGCGCTAGCAATCCATATAAAAATTATAAATAATGATTAGTGCAAAATATTTTATGAATAAATATTCCAAATATGATAAAAAAGTCCTTAGTGGTGATAAGTCCAATAAAGTGCTCAGGTGCAGAAATGGTTATCCAAACGGTGCTCAGGTGATAATCAAACCTTCTAGGTCCCCTACTCACCACAATGATGAGCCTCAAAAGCTTGTAACATCCGTTGGATTATTGCACTCTGGCTGTAGTTATGGCTGATCCAAGAACAGGGTGTCTTGCAAGGGATCGTTCCAAGGAAGACCTCAGTGAGCCCTTCTCCCCGGAGCTGCACAACACCCTGAACCCCTCAGGGATCAGAGCTAAAATGGAGGAAAGTCAGATTTTCCACAAAGATGTTACCCGACTTGAATGGAAGCTGAATGTGCATGAACTGTGCCTCATGTATGAACTGTTGCCTCATGTATGGTCATGATTGCCAGTGTGTTACCCACCTTTGTGGTTTCAGTGTTGTTGTGTTATATATGTAAGTAGATGTATAAATTACTATAATTTGATGCATGCACACCCAAAACGTTCAAACCACTCAAAAATCTTGACTTGCATAATGCAATACATGGGCCCTTGCACTGCCATAATTGCCCAACTGTTGCTCCAACTATAGCCACGACTGCCCAACTGTTGCCCCAACTATGGTCACGATTGCCCAACTGTTGCCCCATCTACAGTCACGATTGCCCAACTTTTGCCCCATCTATGGTCACGATTGCCCAACTTTTGCCCCATCTATGATCACGATTGCCCAACTGTTGCCCCATCTATGGTCACGATTGCCTAACTGTTACACCATGTATGGTCACAATTTACCAACTGTTGCCCCATGTATGGTCACGATTTCCCAACTGTAGCCCCATGTATGGTCATGATTGCTCAACTGTTGCCCCATGTATGGTCACGATTGCTCAACTGTTGCCCCATGTATGGTCATGATTGCCCATCTGTTGCCCCATGTATGGTCACGATTGCTCAACTGTTGCCCATGTATGGCCACGATTGCTCAACTGTTGCCCCATGTATGGTCATGATTGCCCATCTGTTGCCCCATGCATAGTCATGATTGCCAGTGTGTTACCCACCGTTTTGGGTTCAGTGCTGTTGCGATATCTGTGAGTGGCGGGGTCTATATTACTCTAATTTGATGCATGCACACCCAATACTTTTAAATCACGCCCTGCAAAATCTTAAATTGCAGAATGCAATACTTGGGCTCTTACGCATCCTCACCTCTGGAGAACCTGAGGCCCACTCAGTCACAACTCTAGTATGCTAAAAGTTTGAGTTCTCGAGTCTGCCTTCAAGCTATGCCCATTATGAGGGGCCCCCTTTCCCTGCTGGACTTGTATTTAATATTATGGAGAGGAAAGGGGACCCCCAATGTGGGCAGGAAGAGAGATATAAACTGTAGCAGGAAGATTTTACCACCGGAGTCTCCAAGAAAAAAAAAGGATTCCAAAAGGTGACTCAGTCCACCAGTTGTTCTATGGCCTGAAAAATTCCACCGGCTGTAAGCCTACGTACACGTTTCAACAGCATCAGCAGGTTTGTGCCTTCTCCTCACGTGAATTCTCTGGCCTTTAACAAGGCCTCCCTTCAGACTCCAAGGTTTCCCACACTCTGAACGTGAATAGGAATGCTCACCTGTGTGAGTTCGATGGGGATTATTAATCCTTCTTGTGTGCTTGAAACATTTTCCTCACTCTGAACATGCATAGCGACGATCACCCTTTCTCCACAAAACATTTCCCGCACTCCGAACAGGAATAAGAACGCTCACCAGTGTGACTCCTTTGGTGTATGAGTAGTTCTGTTTTCTGTATGAAACATTTCTCGCCTACTCTGAACATGAATAAGGACGCTCACCAGTGTGGCCTCTCTGGTGAATAAGAAGGTGTCCATTCAGAACTAAACATTTCCCCCACTCTGAACATGACTAAGGACGTTCACCTTTGTGATATTTCTGGTGTATAAGTAGTTTCCTTTTTTCAGTGAAACATTTCCCGCACTCCGAACAAGAAAAAGGACTTTCACCTGTGTGAATTCTCTGATGTACATTAAGTTCTGTTTTGTAAGCGAAACACTTCCCGCACTCTGAACATGAATAAGGACGCTCACCAGTGTGGCTTCTCTGGTGAATAATAAGGTGTCCTTTTAGAACAAAACATTTCCCGCACTCTGAACATGAATAAGGACGTTCACCTGTGTGATATTTCTGGTGTATAAGTAGTTTCCTTTTTTCAGTGAAGCATTTCCCGCACTCTGAACAAGAAAAAGGACTTTCACCTGTGTGAATTCTCTGATGTGCATTAAGTTCTGTTTTGTAATTGAAACACTTCCCGCACTCTGAACATGAATAAGGACGCTCACCTGTGTGACTTCTCTGGTGTGTAACAAGGCCTCCTTTCCGAGTGAAACATTTCCCGCACTCTGAACATGAAAAGGGACGCTCACCCGTGTGAACTGCCTGGTGATGATGAAGGTTTCTTTTATCAATGAAACCTTTCCCGCACTCTAAACATAAATAGGGACGCTCTCCTGTGTGTTTTTTCTGGTGATCAAGAAGGTATCTTTTCTGAGTGAAAGCCTTTCCGCACTCTGAGCATGAGAAAGGACACTCTCCTGTGTGAATTTGCTGATGTTTAAGAAGGCTTCTTTTCATGGTGAAAGATTTCCCGCACTCTAAACAAGAATAGGGCCGTTCACCCGTGTGACTTCTCTGGTGTATAAGGAGGTCTGAGTTCTGAATGAAACCTTTCCCGCAATCTAAACATAAGAAAGGACGCTTGCCTGTGTGAATTCTTTGGTGTTTAACGAGATGCGCTTTCGCGGCAAAACATTTCCCGCACTCTGAACATGAGAAAGCACACTCGTTCTTTTGACTTCTCTGTGGTCCAAGAAGTGTTCCAGTTTTTTTGGAAGATTTCCCACACATCGAAAAAAAGGATTCCTTGGGATTAGGTGGGTCTGTTGTTGTGTCTGTACTGCGAGACCTTAGGTGGATATCTGGAGGAACGGTATGTGATTTGTTAGAAGGTTCCTCAGGATTAGAGGGATCCATGGATCTCCTCCAAGGGGAAGGTCTGGGATGTGTATTGGGATTTACTCCTGGAGAACATTCTTTGATGGCATTGCCATCTGCTTTATATTCTGGTGAGAAGTTATCCAAGACATCGTGTCCACCTGTTGGAAAACAATTTTTAAGTGTTAGAAGTATTCCTCGTGGCCTTCATCCTGAAGTCATACATCTTGACATGGCCTTCAACGGTTCTTCATAGCTCTGGCATGGAATCGGAATCGACTGCAGTCATAACATACAGTGCATCCAAAAAGTATTTACTTTTCCAAATTTTGTTATGTTACAGCCTTATTCCAAAATGGATTAAATTCATTATTTTCCTCAAAATTCTCCAAACAATCCCCCATAATGACAACGTGAAAGAAGTTTGTTTGAAATATTTGTAAATTTATTAAAAATAAAAAACAAAAACAAAAATCCCATCTACATAAGCCTTGGCTCAATATTTTGGTGAAGCTCCTTTGGCACCAATTACAGCCTCAAGTCTTTTTGAGTATGATGCTACAAGCTTGGCACACCGATTTTTGGGCAGTTTCTCCCATTCTTCTTTAAAGGACCTCTCAAGCTCCATCAGGTTGGATGGGGAGTGTTGGTGCACAGCCGTTTTCAGATCTCTCCAGAGATGTTCCAAGTGTGGGCTCTGGCTGGGCCACTCAAGGACATTCACAGAGTTGTCTCGGCTGTGTTCTTAGGGTCGTTGTCCAGTTGGAAGATACATCTTCCCCCCAGTCTGAGGTCCAGAGCGCTCTGGAGCAGGTTTTCATCAAGGATGTCTCTGTACATTGCTGCATTCATCTTTCCCTCAATCCTGACTAGTCTCCCAGTTCCTGCCGCTAAAAAACATTCCCACAGCATGATGCTGCCACCACCATGTCTATTGGCCAGGTGATGAGCGGTGCCTGGTTTCCTCCAGACATGACACTTGCCATTCAGGCCAAAGAGTTCAATCTTTGTTTCATCAGACCAGAGAATTAGGTTTTTCATGGTCTGAGAGTCCTTCAGATGCCTTTTGGCAAACTCAAGGCGGGCTGTCATGTACCTTTTACTGAGAAGTGACTTCCGTCTGGCCACTCTACCATACAGGCTTGATTGGTGGAGTCCTGCAGAGATGGTTGTTCTTCTGAAAGGTTCTCCTCTCTCCACAGAGAAATGCTGGAGCTCTGTCAGAGTGACCATCAGGTTCTTGGTCACCTCCCTCACTAAAGCCCTTCTCCCCCGATTGCTCAGTTTGGCCGTCGGCTTTTCTAGGAAGAGTCTTGGTGGTTCCAAACATTTCCATTTACTGATGATGGAGGCCACTGTGCCATTGGGATCTTTAATGCTGCAGAAATATTTCTGTACCCTTCCCCAGATCTGTGCCTCCATACAATCCTGTCTCTGAGGTCTACAGACAATTCCTTGGACTTCATGGCTTGGTTTGTGCTCTGACATGCACTGATAACTGTGGGACCTTCTATAGACAGGTTTCCAAATCATGTCCAATCAACTGAATTTACCACAGGTTGACTCCAATCAAGTTGTAGAAACATCTCAAGGATGATCAGTGGAAACAGGATGCACCTCAGCTCAATTGTGAGTGTCATGGCAAAGGCTGTAAATACTTATGTATATGTGATTTTTTCGTTTTTTTTGTTTTTAGAATTTTGAGGAAAATAATAAATTTAATCCATTTTGGAATAAGGCTGTAACATAAAAAAAATGTGGAAAAAGTGCAGCGCTGTGAATACTTTCCGGGTGCACTGTATACATTTAAAATACAAGCCATATCAAGGATATACTGTAATACATATAATCCATACTATAGAACAGTGTTGGTACATTGACGACATTGTTACCGGGAAACTCGAGATGGACCTTCCTCCATCTCATTTCTTGGAAACATGACAACATACTGAAGAACAGAGAACTAAACCTTTCATATGAAGTACTGCAATAATGGACAATATTGGTTTACCATCTACTGCAAGTCTCTTCAACCTAAAGCAGAGGGAATTGTTGTGATGGTTGGTTTACCATCTACTGCATGTCTCTTCAATGTAAAGCTGAAGGAATCACTCTGATTATTGGTTTACCATCTAATGCATGGCTCTTCAACCTAAAGCAGAGAGAATTGCTCTGAATCGTTGGTTTACCATCTACTGCATGTCTCTTCAACCTAAAGCTGAGGGAATTGGTCTGATGGCTAGTTTACCATCTACTGCATGTCTCTTCAACGTAAAGCAGAGGGAATTTCTCTGATGGTTGGTTTACCATCTACTGCAAGTCTCTTCAACCTAAAGTTGAGGGAATCGCTCTGATCGTTGGTTTACCATCTACTGCATGTCTCTTCAACCTAAAGTTGAGGGAATCGCTCTGATCGTTGGTTTACCATCTACTGCATGTCTCGTCAACGTAAATCAGAGGGAATTGCTCTGATGGTTGGTTTATCATCTACTGCATGTCTCGTCAACGTAAATCAGAGGGAATTGCTCTGATGGTTGGTTTATCATCTACAGCATGTCTCTTCAATGTAAAGCTGAGGGAATTGCTCTCATGGTTGGTTTACAATCTACTGCATTTCTCTTCAACCTAAAACGGAGGGAATTTCTCTAAAGGTTGGTATACCATCTACTGCATGTCTCTCCAACCTAAAGCTGAGGGAATCGCTCTGATCGTTGGTTTACCATCGAATGCATGTTTCTTCAACCTAAAGCCGAGGGAATCGCTCTGATCGTTGGTTTACCATCTACCACATGTCTCTTCAACGTAAAGCAGAGAGAACTGCTCTGATTGTTGGTTTACCATCTACTGCATGTCTCTTCAACCTAAAGCTTAGGGAATTGCTCTGATGGTTGGTTTACTATCTACTGCATGTCTCTTCAACGTAAATCAGAGAGAATAGCTTTGATTGTTGGTTTACCATCTACTGCATGTCTCTTTAACCTAAATCAGAGGGAATTGCTCTGATTGTTGGTTTATCATCTACAGCATGTCTCTTCAATGTAAAGCTGAAGGAATTGCTCTGATCATTGGTTTACCATCTACTGCATGTTTCTTTAACCTAAAGCTGAGGAAATTGGTCTGATGGCTGGTTTACCATCTACCACATGTCTCATTAACGTAAAGCAGAGAGAATTGCTCTGATTGTTGGTTTACCATCTACAGCATGTCTCTTCAATGTAAAGCTGAGGGAATCACTCTGATTGTTGGTTTACCATCTACAGCATGTCTCTTCAATGTAAATCAGAGGGAATTGCTCTGATGGTTGGTTTACCATCTACTGCATGTCTCTTCAACCTAAAGTTTAGGGAATTGCTCTCATGGTTGATTTACAAACGTCCACTCCTAGGGAGAGTAGCAGCAGTGATGAACTTTCTCCATATATAGACAATTTGTCTAACCGTGGACAATGACAACCGTGGACAAGTGATGAACAGCAAGGCTTTTGGAGATACTTTTATAACCCTTTCCAGCTTTATGCAAGTCAACAATTCTTAAGCCCCGTACACACGCATCGAAAATTGTCAGGGAATTTTCGGCCAACGTCCGATCTGCCGATTTTCGGCTTGTTAGTATGATGCTTCCGACAACCAACTCCAACTTTTCGGCCGAAAAAAATCTGGTGTGCAGGCTATAAAAATTTTGTTGGCCGTCAACATAACGGCCGATTTTCGTGCAGTCAGAACAGATTTCGACAGGGAAAAATCTGATGAGCAAGTCTGGGCATGCTCAGTGAAGAAAAAACACAAAGAAAACTAACACATGACATCACTTCTGAAATAGAATTTTGTTGGCTGAGAAAATTCGTGTGCAGTCTAGGCACATTCCAACCAACAAAACACAACTTGGACAAAAGTCGGACGATCGGTCGGCCGATAATCGTTGCGTGTGTACGAGGCATTAATCGTAGGTCTTCTGAGAGCTCTTTTGTGCGAGGCATCATTGACATCAGGCAATGCTTCTTGTGAAAAGCAAACCCAGAACTGGTGTGTGTTTTCTATAGGGCAGAGCAGCTGTAACCAACACCTCCAATCTCATCTCATTGATTGGACTCAAGTTGGCTGACATCTCACTCCAATTAGCTCTTGGAGATGTCATTAGTCTAGGGGTTCACATACTTTTTCCACCTGCACTGTGAATGTTTACATGGTGTGTTCAATAAAAACATGGCAGCATTTCATTCTTTGTGTGTTATTAGTTTAAGCAGACTGTGATTGTCTATTGTTGTGACTTAGATGATGATCAGATCGCATTTTATGACCAATTTGTGCAGAAATCCATATCATTCCAAAGGGTTTGCATACTTTTGCTTGTAGCTGTACTTCATTCCCATGAAAAAATGAAAATGTGAATAATTTCTGCCTTTAGTGTGTATTACTTACCTGTGCCTATAAGTAGAGAAGATTCCTCCAGTTCACTTTTCATAATCATCTCCCCCTCCTCCATAGACTGCTGATCTCCACTCACCAACCTCTCTTCTTCCTCTTTAACCACTTTACCACCGGAGGATTTTCCTGCTAAAAGACCAGGGGTTATTTTGCGATTTTTTACTGCGTGACTTTAACGGACAATCGCGCGGTCGTGCGACGCTGTACCTAAACGAATTTCACGTCCTTTTTTTCCCACAAACAGAGCTTTCTTTTGGTGGTATTTGATCACCTGTGCGATTTTTTGATCACGCGCTATAAACAAAAAAAGAGCGTAATTTTTGCAAAAACAACAATATTTTTCACTTTTTTTTATATGAAATTCCCCCAAAAAAAAATGTAAAAATCAAAATTTTTTAAAATTTTCGGCCAATTTGTTTTACGCTACCTATGTTTGGTAAAAAAAATCGCAAAAAGCGTATTTTGATTGGTTTGCGCAAAAGTTATCGCGTTTACTAACAAAGGGAAAGATTTTTGTCATTTTTGGTGTTTTTTTTTTTAACGAGTAATGGCGGCGATCTGCGATTTTTTTTGCGGTACTGCGACATTGCGGCGGACAGATCGGACCCTTGACTGACATTTTTGACACTTTTGGGGGTACCAGTGACATTACTGCAGTAATCAGTGCTATATATATGCACTGTTACTGCAAAAATGACACTGGCAGGGAAGGGGTTAACAGTATTGGACAGGGAGGGGTTAAGTGTGTCCTAGGGGCGTGATTCTAACTGTGTAGGGACAGGTCTACTAGTGTAAAAACAAAGATCAACAGTTCTACATAGTAGAACTGTTTGATCTTCACTTTTACACAGGGAGAACTGACAGGTGGCTTGTTTACACAAGCCGCTCTGTCTTTCTCCCGCTGTAGCGGCGATCGTAGTGTGACCGGCGGACATCGGGTCCGCCAGTCACACTCCCGCACTCCTCCGTGAACGAGCCGAGGCGGGCGCGCGCCTCGGCGGGCGCGCGCCCGCCCGCTATTGGCTCTGGAAGGAGTGACAGGCGAGCGACGTAGACCTACGTCACTCTGCCTGGCCGGGGCCGACTGCCGCAGTAAATATACTGTGCGCAGTCGGCAAGCGGTTAATCTCAGTTTTGAATTCTTTTAGTTCTTCACCCTAAACCCCAAAGATGAAAGTTTTCATTGATAAAAAAATACACAAGACTCAATCAAGAAATGTCATCTCATAGCTTCGAATAATTTTTGAGTCCCATCTACCTGATCATGGTGAATGATGGTGTGATCTTTTCTTGTGGAGTTGAAAGAATAGGGAGCGCCATCTTCCTCCTTAAATTGCTGATTTCCCCAGACTAATGACTCCTCGTCTTCTTTTTTTAATTCAACTTTGATATCCTTCAATTCTCCGTCCTAAACCCCAAAGATGACAAAATACATTTGTAAGGCTAAACTTGCCCAGAAGGCTTCTTCTATGGACATGCTCAGTCCCACCTACCTGATGATGGTGAGGGATGGGGTGATCTTCCTGTGTAGAATCCCGGGAATACAGAGGACGAGGACATCTCTCTGGTGGGTTCCCATTACTGGATCCATCTGTAGGAAACACACACACTGACTGAATACATTGTTTCTATGTGTTTATCAGATGATGGGGGATCTAGGTGGATCCTCCGTACTGCTCTCTCCTTTACAATAAAGTCTCCTCTTACCCGGTAATGTGAGGGGCGGCTGATTCTCCATCATGAAATACAGTGATGTGGAGGCACGGTGATGGGTGATGTCCTGTGAAGACGGCTGCTGGGTGATAATGGATCACCAGATATTTTCTTCACTACTTTATAATCCTGTGTAAAGAGAGAAGGTAACAATTATCACTACAGACCTCCCAGAATCCTCCTCACCTCTCCAGTAAAGTCTGTCTGTGTCTCAGTTGTTGAGATTTCCTCTTACTTGTTGTCCATGTGAGAGCTGTCAAAAAGGACAGTTGTGAGGGGAAATCAGCCTAATGGGGACACACATAAAAAATAATCTGAAACAGATTTCTAGCCGATCCTTTCTTCATCTGACCAAATTTAGAATAGAAGTATTACCTGATAAATATCGAACTAGAGAGAATACAATTTTACTAAATAGTACTGACCATGTATGATGGAGGATATGTGGACATGACATTGTTCTGTGTGCACAGTGGAGGGAAATGTCTATATTGTGAGCCCCATCCTATAAGTATTCCTGGACTGGCTCTGGATGGACAGTTGGATAAATGGCTCTATATTTAGGATGTACTGTATCTGGTCTATAAACCAGAGGCTCTGGATGGACAGTTGGATAAATGGTTCTATATTTAGGATGTATCTGGTCTATAAACCAGAGGCTCTGGATGGATGGTTGGGTAAATGGTTCTATATTTAGGATGTATACAGTCTATAAATCAGAGGCTCTGGATGGACAGTTGGATAAATGGCTCTATATTTAGGATGTATCCGGTCTATAAAGAAGAGGCTCTGGACTGACAGTTGGATAAATGGCTCTATATTTAGGATGTATCCGGTCTATAAAGAAGAGGCTCTGGACTGACAGTTGGATAAATGGCTCTATATTTAGGATGTATCTGGTCTATAAACCAGAGGCTCTGGATGGACAGTTGGATAAATGGTTCTATATTTAGAATGTATCTGGTCTATAAACCAGAGGCTCTGGATGAACAGTGGGATAAATGGTTCTATATTTAGGATGTATCCGGTCTATAAACCAGAGGCTCTGGATGGACAGTTGGATAAATGGTTCTATATTTATGATGTATCTGGTCTATAAACCAGACGCTCTGGATGGACAGTTGGATAAATGGTTCTATATTTAGGATGTATCTGGTCTATAAACCAGAGGCTCCGGATGGACAGTTAGATAAATGGCTCTATATTTAGAATGTATCTGGTCTATAAACCAGAGGCTCTGGATGGACAGTTGGATAAACGGCTCTATATTTAGGATGTATCTGTGTACATATTTAAATTCTCTATATATACGTTTATTAGTATCTGTTGGGGATAAAAGACGTCACAGTGACTATGGAGGAAGAGGACGGACATGACGGGGGGGGGGTTACTGGGTGTAAATATAAAATAATATCATATTACCTCCTTCGTTCCCAGTTCCAGCAATGACTCCTCTTCACTTCCTGTTAACCCACCTCTAACCTGGAACTTCCTATTTATATCTGACATCACTTCCTGTCTGCATCTCAAATTACTTCCTGGCTGTGCGTTCCACTGACAGTAAAGGGCCATACACACTTGACGAAAATCGGACAAAATATCCTCTGAATTTTCTCTCTCATGCTCGCATTCACAACCGTTTTTAGTTGACAGGGCAATAATGTTCACAAAATTTCTCGTCCGATTTTTGTTTTTTTTCGTTGACGTTTTGTTCGTAGAGTGTGATGTAAGTACGTATACGTTGACCCCCGAGGCCACGCCTTCCTTCTTCCGGATGTGACGTGGCTTTTGTTCTCGGATCATTCGTGAAACTGCGCCTCGGATTTTTCAGAATCTTTGAGATTTATCACCTTTTTCGTTATACAACGATCTTGGAAGATGGATATCGAAACATCCGAGACCCTTGCTATACTTGGTCTTGGAGTCCTGGCTATCCAAAGGCAGCAGAAAAGGAAGATGAAGAGGAGGAGAGCATGGTGCAAGAGGTGGCTGCTGAACCGTGACCAGTTCTCTCATATGTCACTACTGAGGGAATTGAAAGAGAACAATCCTGATGACTTCAGGAACTATTTACGGATGACTGACGAGTGCTTCCAAGTACTCCTGAGTGCAGTGCGGCCATACATCCAAAAGCAGAACACCATTCTGCGGAAGGCTATCACTGCTGAACAGCGATTAATCGCCACCTTGCGTTACCTGGCCACGGGCAGAAGCTTACAGGATCTAAAGTTCACGCCAGGCATCTCTCCGCAAGCCCTTGGAGTTATAATACCTGAAACCTGTAATGCCGTCATCCAAGTCCTCCAGGAAGAGTACATAAAGGTATATATACATGTATTTTAGACTAAATTGATAATTGTTGAGTATGCCTGTTCAATTTGCAAAAACCTAAAAACATATGTATTGATCCTAAAAATGTTTATATTTTTTGTATGTTATCAGTTCCCTACAACTGCAGAGGATTGGAAGGAGATCGGAGTCCGATTTAACCAGCAGTGGAACTTTCCAAACTGTGGAGGAGCTGTGGACGGTAAACATGTTCGAATTAGCCCTCCCCCAAAATCGGGTTCCTATTATTATAACTACAAAGGCTTTTTTAGTATAATTTTGATGGCTGTGGTAAATGCCAACTATGAATTTATATATCTGGACATCGGGAAGAACGGTCGTAATTCGGATGCCGGGGTTATTGATCAGACCGAATTTTATAAAAGGTTGATGACCGGAAATCTAAATTTGCCTGCACCTGAGGATAACATTGAAAAATTGAATTTCGTATTCGTGGCAGATGACGCCTTTGCACTCTCGGAAAATGTATTAAAACCATTCCCTATGCGCAATCTCACACGAGAAGAGCGAATATTCAATTATCGACTGTCTCGGGCTAGGGGCGTAGTGGAGAACACCTTTGGAATTATGGCAAATCGGTTTCGGATTTTCCTGACTACCATCAGCCTGGACATAGACAAAGTGAACAAACTTGTTCTGTGTTGCTGTATTCTACATAACTTTCTTCGGAGACATGCAGCTAAATACATTTCTACGCATCAATTTGATGAGGATCCAGCAAGGGCAGGGAACACATCTGGCGATGTCATGACATCCATTGGCATGGGCTGTTCTGGACTAGCCACTCAGAGCGCTAGACAAAACAGGCTAAACTACATGAATTATTTCAATGGGGTTGGTGCAGTGGAGTGGCAAAATGACATGTAACCGTCAGGATGTGCATATTCTTTAAACTGTTATTGTTTCCCTATTATAATTACCCAGCAGAAATTGTTGTTTTTCATGTTATATGCCTGTTGCATCACATAGTTTGTTACATTTTTACAGTTCATTTCATATTTCTTCTTGTTCAGAGTGTTATAATTTAATAATAAATATTTTTGTATATTGATACACACGCCACGATTCTCTTGTCTTCTATATTTGCATCTAGACATACCAATTCATTGATCAGTTAACGTAAGCCTATTGACTACTATAAAAGACCATATCTGATGTTCGAATGATTAGACAGAAAATGTACTTCCAGTAACAGAAAAATATACTTTATTGGCACATTTTTACATAACCAAAAAATGTAGTATAATGATAAAGTGGGCATCATTTCCCTGGTGCAAATTGTTTCATTATTTTGTTAACATTTTCAAATATTAAAGCGGAGTTCCGGGCACAAAATCGACCTAATCGATTTTGTGCCCATCCGCTGGCTCTTCTTCACCTGAAAAGGAATTGGATAGTTAGGTATATATTTTTTTTTTTACTCACCTTGTAATTGTAGATAGAAAATACTCACCTATTCTCCACTTCCCCCCTCTGTGCCGCGGCTCCGCCGTCACTTCCTGGCTTGCAATGATTCCTGGGAGCTGAACATCATCGCTCCTAGGAATCAATGCGACGGCACCGGCCCCGCTCGTCACTTCCGGGGCGACGCCGCATTCCCTGCTAAACAGCTTCTGGGCATGCCCAGAAGCTGTGGAGGAATGCGGCGCCGCACCGGAAGTGACGAGAGGGGCCGGTGCAGGCGCATTCTGGGAGAAGACACGGAAGAGGACGCAGAAGAGGATCGCGCCGGCTTCAGCTGCCCACAACAGAGATGGCAATGCTGTAGAAGAAATTTTATAAGTAAGTATTTCTTCTTGCAGGTAAGTGCGAACCGGGACAGATCAGAGGCTATCCATTGTGGAATGTACTAGCCCTGACTGTCCCGGGGGTATGTTTATTGAAAAACTGTTTTTGTGCCCGGAACTCTGCTTTAAAGTGCCTACAAAGTGCTATATAGTACAGTAACGTTGTGCAATGTCATCTTGAATTCAGCTCTAATATTAGAAGAAAAGTGAACACTTTTTATTAGGCAAACAATGTCATTTTTACATAATTACAGTACGTAGGAGTGTCATTGTCTTCCATCTTGATTCCAGTTGAGGAGATAGTAGCACAATATAAATGAACCTTACTTTTACTAAGATTAATGAAATGTACTAACAGAGGGGGGTGGGAGGGTATTTGAGGGAAGGGGATGTACTGGGTTTGGCAGACAACTGCATCCCTGTGTCAGAGCACAATATTGGAGATGATTATCTCTGTGAAAACATGCATATAACTTCAAAAAATTCTATGCAGCCTGCAAAAAATATAACAGACCTCATAGAATTACTGTGGAAGGTCAATGACGTGTTTAACCACTTGCCGACCGCCACAAGTACATATACTGCGGCGGTCAGCCCCTCACAGGCAAAGTGACGTATGGGTACGACGCTAGCCTGTGAGGCTCTGGGGAGCGAGCGCACGCTGCCGGAGGCGCGCTCCTGCGCGGTCACGGACTCCCCCGCGCGTGTGACCGATGGACCCGATGTCTGCCGGTCACTTGCGATCGTCGGGTGGAGAGGGAGAAAGGCAGACGGCTGATGTAAACAAGGCGCCTGTCATTCTCCCCTGTGTAGAAACAGTGATCATACGGTTCTACTATGTAGGACCGTTGATCACTGTTCCTACAGCTCAAGCCACAGCCAATCACAGTTAGAATCACGCCCCTAGGGACACACACCACCCCTCCCTCTCAAAAAAGTTAACCCCTTCACTACCAGCGTCATTTTACAGCAACAGTGCATATGTATAGCACTGATTACTGTAGAAATGTCACTGGTAACCCCAAAAGTGTCAAAAATGTCAGTCAAGGGTCCGATCTGTCCGTCCAATGTCGCAGTCCCGCAAAAAAAATCACAGATCGCCGCCATTACGCGTTAAAAAAAAAAACAACAAAAATATATATATATATACACATACATCTTTTTACATATATGTCAAATATGCATTGCTCATTGGATAGGACACAAATCATACATTATGCGCACCTACCTGTACTGCTCTGAAGGGTGTCTGAGTCCACGTTTTCAATTATTATCGTTGAACACTGCTCACTTTTCCCATTTGTGCTGTTAGCATATCTTTTCCTAGATATTTTCCGTTTAGAAAGGTGCTTCTTGATTTTTCCTGAAAAGAAGAACATGTCATGTCAATTCTATATGCTTACAACAGGTGCACAGTTCAACCACATTGCAAAAAACACAAGATTGAAAAGCCCCAATACTTACTTTTCTTTAGGATTTTGTGGATACTTGCAAGCTTCTCAGGTTCTCGATGTTTGAGATCTGACCATCTCTTTCTGACTTGCTCTTTGGATCTTTCAACCCCACACTTTTGCAGAATTTGCAGAATTTTCGTAAGAATCTGGTCCTTTCTGGCGTTTGGTTTGAGGTAGTTCTTCAACCGTCCATCATAATCGTATTTTTCGAGCAGGTGCACCATCTCCACCATTTCTTCAATGCTCATGGCTGTTGCCTTTGCTCTACCTCCTTGGTTCCTGCTCTTGCGGCCTTCTCCGGTGTCCTCCATCTTTCCTGTAGCCCTGTGTCGCAGATGGCGTCTGGCGGGCACATACCGACTCCGCGTGATATGGAAGGGCGGAGCCACGCACAGAACGCACGAGACGTTGGTCATGAACCTTTTTTAACTGGAACTTTCGCCATTGTTCCCGAAGTTCTCCTGGAAAATTCCTCTATACTACGGAAGTTTCTCTTTGAGACTGATTTTTCTTTGTGATACGGATTTTTCCCCATGAAGACGGCCGAAAAAAATTTTGGTGTTCGTCCCTCCGTTTTTTTTTCGTTGAAAATGTCGGGATCGGCTGCCGAAAGTTGTGTACACACTAGGCGAAAATCGGACGATTTCACATCGGGCGGAAATTTTCGGCAGATTTTCTACTACTGCTTAAGTGAGACCCCCTGATTTTGGCGAATATAAAAACTCCAGCCTGCGTTGTTTTTCACACTTTCATCATTGCATTCTTCATTTTAGCTGCACAGATTATGCAAGTTCAAAGTCAAACAATGAAGACTTACAATGAAATGTATTTCTTTTTGTAGTATAGTTCATAAAATGTGAAATTAGAACATTAAAACATATATTAAACTTTAGGATACAGTGTTATGTTAGAAATAAAGTACACCAAGTAAAAAATAAAAATAATATACACAGTGCTGTGCGAAAAATGTCTCGGCTCTGGCACTGAGGATATTTCTGAGAAACTCTTAAGTGCACCAGATTGTATTCAAGATGTGTATCTGCTGTGTGTGTCCAGCCAGCTAGATTTTGGGCGAGTCCCTCTAGGGTGGTGGCCAGAGGTATTGCGGTCTGTGATAAGTTGATCCCACCTGGTTTTACTTCACCTCCGCCATCCAACAAAGTCCTTGCCTTGGTTTGCGAGTCGCTGTGGTTGGGCATACTTGGCAAGAATACAATGACAATATGACATGGACAGGCTCTGTAAGCCACTGATGGGGATTACCCGTGTATCACTGATGAAGGTAATTTTGAAGTTATAGAACCTATCACTGCAGCCATGAAGAAGACAACTGAGATGGCAGTGTTGGGAATATTCTATCTGGAACTTGTAGAGGCTCCATGTATCCCTAGTATATCAGCTGACAAACATGTGGAACTGAACCTTCTGGACTCTGTGAAACTGAACCTTCTGGACTCTGTGAAACTGGACCTTCTGGACTCTGTGAAACTGGACCTTCTGGACTCTGTGAAACTGGACCTTCTGGACTCTGTGAAACTGAACCTTCTGGACTCTGTAAAACTGGACCTTCTGACTCTCTGAAACTAGTCCTTCAGGGGTCTCTATAACTGGACCTCCTGGACTCTCTAGAACTGGACCTTCTAGACTCTCTAGAACTGGACCTTCTGGACTCTCTGAAACCTGGTTTGTTGATCATGGTATCACTGTGCTTGATTGGCCAGCAAACTTGCCTGACCTAAACCCCATAGAGATGGGGTATTGTCAAGAGGAAGTTGAGAGACACCATACCCAACAATGCAGTCAAGCTGAAGGCCGCTATCAAAGCAATCTGGGCTTCCATAACACCTCAGCAGTGCCACAGGCTGATTGCTTCCATGCCACGCCTCATTGATGCAGTAATTCCTGCAAAAGGAACCCCGATCAAGTATTGAGTGCATCCTATACTGTACATGGACAGACTTTTCAGTAAGCCAACATTTCTGTATTAAAAATCCCTTATTTATTGGTCTTATTTAACCCCCTCCCATCCGCGCTACAGCCTATATACGGCTGCAGCGCGGACTCGAATTTTCGGGAGGCCGTTTTTAAACGGCCTCCAGTGACACGCCCCCCCCGCGCGCTCCTGCGAGCGCGCAGCGGGGAGAATCTGTGTCGGCCTTGTCCCTTGGACACGGCCGATCACAGATCGTGGTGAATGGCCAATCACAGCGGCCATTCACCACGTGATCAAGCCGTCCAATGAGAGATGATCTCATATGTAAACATATGAGATCATCTCTCATCGCCGGCGCTCCTTCCTCACACAGACACTGCAGTGTGAGGAAGGAGGGGGAGCCGACAGCCGCTGGGGACACACACAAATGTAATCAGGGCACTGATCACCAGTGCCCTGATTACTAAAGGTAAAAAAACCACACACATTGCCCCCCCATCAGTGCCCACAGTGCCCGCCATCAGTGCCCCCATCAATGCCCACAATCAGTGCCCATAGTGCTGCCAGTCAGTGCCCATCAGTGCCTGCTCATCTAGGCACTGATGAGCACTGACTGGCAGCACTATGGGCACTGAGTGTGGGCACTGATGGTGCTGCCCATCAGTGCTCATCAGTGCCACCCGTCAGTGTCCATCAGTGCCACCCGTTAGTGTCCATCAGTGCCGCCTATCAGTGCCCATCAGTGCCACCCGTCAGTGCCACCTCTCAGTGCCCAGCAGTGCCACCTCTCAGTACCCAGCAGTGCCACCTCTGTGCCCAGCAGTGCCGCCTATCAGTGCCGCCTATCAGTGCCGTCTATCAATGCCGCCTATCAGTGCTCATCAGTGCAGCATATTAGTACCTCCTCATCAGTGCCCATAAGTGCCACCTCATCAGTGCCCATAAGTGCAGCCTATCAGTGCCCATAAGTGCAGCCTATCAGTGCCCATCAGTGCCGCCTCATCAGCGCACATCAGTGAGGGAGAAAAATTTATTTTCAAAATTTACTCGCAGAAAATAAGAAAAACTTTTTTTTTTTTTTTTCAAAATTTTCTGTCTTTTTTCTTTTTTTTTGTAAAAAATAAAAAACCCAGAGATGATTAAATACCACCAAAAGAAAGCTCTGTTTGTGTGAAAAAAATGATAAAAATTTCATATGGGTACAGTGTAGCATGACCGCGCAATTGTCATTCAAAGTGTGAGAGCGCTTAAAGCTGAAAATTGGCCTGGATGGGAAGGGTGTTTAAGTGCACAGAAGGCAAGTGGTTAATATTCTAATTTTCCGAGATACTGAATTTTGGGATGTCACTAGCTGTAAGCCATGATCATTAAAATTAAAAGAAAGAAATGCGTAAAATATATCACTCTGTGTGTAACACATTTATATAAAATATAGGAGTTTTCCTTTTTGAATTGAATCACTGAAATAAATTAACTTTTTGATGATATTCTAATTTTACGAGATGCACCCGTATATAGCACCCTCCTAGGTTGCTAGTGGGAATAAAGTACATTTAGCTTTGGCTCCTCTGTAGGCAGAGGTGCAAGGTTTGATTGCTTTGCTTGCTCTTATCCGTCCCTTGGGGCATTTATCTCCCTACTGTAAGCAACAGTGGTGCATAGTTCCTGCCACTAACACCAACAATGGGGCACTATTCCTCCCACTAATACCAATGATGGGACACTATTCCTCCCACTGACACCAATGATGGGAAACTATTCCTCTTACTGACACCAATGATGGGGCGCTATTCCTCCCACTGACACCAATGATGGGACACTATTCCTCCCACTGACACCAATGATGGGGCACTATTCCTCTTACTGACACCAATGATGGGAAACAATTCCTCATACTGAAACCAATAATGGGGCACTATTCTTCCAACTGTCACCAATGATGGGAAACTATTCCTCCCACTGACACCAATGATGAGGCACTATTCCTCCCACTGACACCAATGATGGGGCACTATTCCCTCCACTGACACCAATGATGGGGCACGATTCCTCCCACTGACACCAATGATGGGGCACTATTCCCTCCACTGACACCAATGATGGGGCACTATTCCTCCCACTGACACCAATGATGGGGCACTATTCCTCCTACTGACACCAATGGTGGGAAACTGTTCCTCCTACTGATACCAATGATGAGGCACTATTCTTCCCACTGAAATCAATGATCAGACACTGTTCCTACCACAAATAGCAATGATGGGGCACTATTCCTCCCACTGACACCAGGACAATTTTCACCCCTCCATGCCACAGTCCGCCCCCCCCCCCCCCTAAATTTTAAAGGGCAGTAAACATTTCATTTAGAAGGTTTGGAGACCTCTGATCTACGACAACCACAAACACAGCATGTTTCCCATTTTCACTCATCTCTTTACCTCCTTTGTATGTCTATGGCTGGCTCAAGTCCACCACCTGCTATCATGCATCCCTCCAGGAGAACACCTCTGCTATGGGGGTGCAGCCAGTCTGCCCTCTCCATCTGGTGCAGGCTTCAGCAAGGAGCCTGGTGTTTACATGTGTTTAGCCTTGTAAAACCAGGATAAACTGTCATGTGATGCAGAAACTTCTGGACTGGCTGCACCTAAACACTACTGAATGTCTACATATTCATTCAGCCATAGCAAAGCATTTTCATGTTAATTAGCTCCAAATACATCTGGATACCTGTATGTTAATTTCTGTGTGCATTGGGGCCCTATTGTCCTCATGTTCACTCCTCTACTCTACCTGCAGCATACTTCCTACGCCACAGTCTCTGCTGATGTAGACCTAGACGTTGCAGCTCTAAAGCTCCCACCTTCACATTTCCAGCAGCATTTATTATATATCATATATACATTTTTTTATAACCCTGCACACTTACCTCTAGGCTGACATCTGGCCCATTGGCACCACAGCCTGCCACGCTGCTCCCGAACTGTATATGTCAGCTCCGACGGCAGAATTCTCAGCTTGGTGGAAATGTAGCTCCACCGACTTCTCTGCAAACCGCATCCGCTGACGCATTTTGCCTGGTGGGTGGGGTGAAATGCATGACTAAGCTGAGGTCGGTGGGGTGAAATGCACGACTAAGCCGAGGTAGGTGTGGTGAAATGTGCCATTGGGAGTGGTTTGTGGAGCAGCATAGTGGCATCTATTCTCGTCCTTAGTTTTATTGTGTCCTAATTTGGCATTCTGATTTTTTTTTTCTGATAGAGGTAAAGAGCCTCAGCCTATGCTTCTCCACAAACTACATCCCCTGACGCATTTACCACCACCCACTGGGGCTTAATCATGACTAAGCCCGGTGGGTGGGGCAAAATGCATTACAGTGCTTAAGCCAAGGTGGGTGTGGTGAAACGCGTCGGTGAGAGTGCATAGGGTGAGGCCGCTCTTTACTTCTATCCTATACGGGCTGGCTGGGAGAGCGACGTCCATTCTATTCCTATTTATGTTGATTTTTGAAGGAGTAAATTAAGAAGCCGGCGCCCTGTTTCCTGAAGATCAAGGAAAGAGTCTCCTCTTCAGCTTAGAGCGGGGCTTTCAGCTCTTTGCGATAAAAGGAAGTTTGAATTCATTCAAATAAAATCTTGTATAACAGAGGTAAAAATATTTATTTATTAAGAATTCTACATTGGCTGAACCATGAAAATAGCAACCTATAAAAAAGCTCCTTTGATGAAAGATGCATCCTGAATGGATGTTCCTGTATTAGTCATAGCTATGTACTGTTGTCATTGCTTCTTTGTTGTCCACATTGTGGGAGAGTTTTCTCTTTAATTGCCATGATTGCCCAACTATTGCCCCATGTATGGTCATGATTACACAATTGTTGTCCCATATAGGGTCATGATTGCCCGACTGTTGCCCCATGTATGGTCACGATTGCCCAACTTTTTTCCCAGGTATGGTCATGGTTGCCCAACTGTTGCCCTATGGTATGGTCATGATTGCCAGTGTGTTACCCACCTTTGTGGGTTCAGTGTTGTTGTGTTATCTATGCGAGTAGGGGTCTATATTACTATAATTTGATGCATGCACACCCAAAATGTTTAAACCATACCCTGAAAAATCTTGACTTGCATAATGCAATACATGGGCTCTTGCACTGACATAATTTCTCAACTGTTGCCCTATGTATGGTCATAATTGCCCAACTGTTGTTCCATGTGTGGTCATGATTGCCAAACTGTTGCCTTAGGTATGGCCGTGATTGCCCAACTGTTGCCTCGAGTATGGTCATGATTGCCCAACTGTTGCCTCACGTATGGTCATGAGTGCCCAACTGTTGCCTCATGTATGGTCATGAGTGCCCAACTGTTGCCTCACGTATGGTCAGGGGGGCCCAACTGTCTCCTCACGTATGGTCATGAGTGCCCAACTGTTGCCTCACGTATGGTCACGAGTGCCCAACTGTTGCCTCACGTATGGTCACGGGTGCCCAACTGTTGCCTCACGTATGGTCACGGGTGCCAAACTGTTGCCTCACATATGGTCACAATTGCCCAACTGCTGCCCCATGTATGGTCACTATTGCCCAACTTTTGCCCTATGTATGGTCATGATTGCCCATGTATGGTCATGATTGCCCAACTGTTGCCCCATGTATGGTCATGATTGCCAGTGTGTTACCCACCTTTGTGGTTTCAGTGTTGTTGTGTTATCTATGTAAGTAGATGTATAAATTACTATTATTTGATGCATGCACACACAAAACGTTTAAACCACACCCTAAAATATCTTGACTTGCATAATGCAATACATGGGCCCTTGCACTGCCATGATTGTCCAACTGTTGCCCCATGTATGGTCACGATTGCCCAACTGTTGTCCCATCTATAGCCACGACTGCCCAGCTGTTGTCCCATCTATAGCCATGACTGCCCAAATGTTGCCCCAACTATGGTCACGATTGCCCAACTGTTGCCCTATCTATAGTCAAGATGGCCCAACTTTTGCCCCATCTATGGTCACGATTGCTCAACTGTTGCCCCATGTATGGTCATGATTGCCCCATGTATGGCCATGATTTCCCAACTGTTACCCCATGTATGGTCACAATTTCCCAACTGTAGCACCATGTATGGTCACGACTGCTCAACTGTTACCCCCATGTATGGTCACAATTTCCCAACTGTTGCCCCATGTATTGTCATGATTGCTCAACTGTTGCCCCATGTATGGTCACGATTGCTCAACTGTTGTCCCATGTATGGCCACGGTTGCTCAACTGTTGCCCCATGTATGGTCATGATTGCCCATCTGTTGCCCCATGTATGGTCATGATTGCCAGTTTGTTACCCACCTTTGTGGGTTCAGTGCTGTTGCGATATCTATGTGAGTGGGGGGTCAATATTACTCTAATTTGATGCATGCACACCCAATACTTTTAAACCACGCAATGCAAAATCTTAGCTTGCAGAATGCAATACATGGACTCTTACGCATCCTCACCTCTGGAGAACCACACAGTCACAACTCTAGTATGCTAAAATTTTGAGTTTGAGTCTGCCTTCAAGCTATGCCCATTATGAGGGGCCCCCTTTCCCTGCTGGACTTGTATTGATTATTATGGAGAGGAAAGGGGACCCCCAGTGTGGGCAGGAAGAGAGATATAAACTGTAGCAGGAAGATTTTACCACCGGAGCCTCCAAGAAAAAATAAAAAAAAAGGATTCCAAAAGGTGACTCAGTCCACCAGTTGTTCTATGGCTTGAAAAATTCCAGCGGCTGTAAGCCTACGTATACGTTTCAACAGCATCAGCAGGTTCGTGCCTTCTCTGATGTCTTATTAGGCTTCTTTTTTGTGTAAAACATTTCTCGCACTTTGAACATGAATAAGGGCGCTCACCCGTGTGAGTTCTTTGGTGGCTAAGAAGGTCTTTTTTCATAGTGAAAGATTTCCCGCACTCTACACATAAGAAAGGACGCTCACCGGTGTGGATTCTCAGGTGTTTTAGAAGGTCTCCTTTCATAGAGAAAGTTTTCCAGCACTCCGAACAGGAAAAGGGACGCTCGCCCGTGTGACTTCTCTGGTGATTGAGGAGGTCTCTTTTATCGATGAAACATTTCCCGCACTCTGAACATGAGAAGGGGCGCATACCCGTGTGAATTCTCTGGTGTTTAAGAAGGTCTCCTTTTTGAACGTAAGTCTTCCCGCACTCTGAACACGAGAAAGGACGCTCACCTGTGTGACTTCTCTGGTGATTGAGAAGGTCTCTTTTGTCAATGTAACATTTCCCGCACTCTGAACATGAGAAGGGGCGCATGCCTGTGTGAATTCTTTCATGTTTAAGAAGGTCTGCCTTCATGGTGAAAGATTTCCCGCACTCTGAACATGTGAAAGGTCGCTCACCAGTGTGAATTTTCCGATGTCTAAGAAGGGTAGCACTGTCAGTGAAGGTTTTTCCGCACTCTGAACATAAGAAGGAACGTTCACCGGTGTGACTTCTCTGGTGTCGATATAGGCATGATTTGCGATAGAAACATTTCCCACACTCCGCACATGAGAAAGGACGCTCCCCCGTGTGTATTCTTTGGTGTATAAGAAGTTCTGATTTGCGATAGAAACTTTTCCCGCAATCTGAACACGAGAAAGGACGTACATTCGTGTGAATTTTCTGGTGTTGAAGGAGGTCTCTTTTCATGGTGAAAGATTTCCCGCACTCTGAACATGAGAAAGGACGTTCACCCGTGTGAATTCTCAGGTGTTCAAGAAGCCTTCCTTTCGTCATGAAACACTTCCCGCACTCGTCACATGGGAAAGGTCGCTCGCCCTTATGAATTCTCTGGTGCATAAGAAGTACTTTTTTCTTTATGAAACACTTCCCGCACTCTGAACATGAGAAAGGACGCTCTTGTGTGTGACTTCTCTGGTGTATAAGAAGGGCATCATTTTCAGTAAAGGATTTCCCACACACCAAACATGGGAATGACTTATCTCCTGTGCGAACTCCTTCGCGGCTTAAATACATTTCTGTGGAATTAGATGGATCTGTACTGTGAAATCTCAGAAGGATATCTGGAGTAACAGTATGTGATTTATCAGAAGATTCCTCGGGATTAGAGGGATCCATTGATCCTTCAGAACGGTAAGGTCTACGGTGTGTATTTTCAGTAATAGAATTGAATCCTTGAGAATATTGTGCAATACCATTATCTTCTGCATTATAAGGTGGAGATAAAATAAGATGTCCCTCAGAGATTTTCCCATTCCAAATATAGTGTCCATCTGTTGAAAAGCAATTGTTTTGTAAACAATTAGTGATTTTTATTCCGTTCACTCAAATAAATAATTTTGCTTTAGCAATTAATGATCTTAAAGCTCTGGCATTGAACAATAAAGGACCTTTCATATGGTGTACAGTATCTCCTCCTCATTTGTTGGGAACATGACGTTATATTGAGGAATGGAGATGGACCTTTCATATGGTGTACAGTATCTCCTCCTCATTTGTTGGGAACATGACGTTATATTGAGGAATGGAGTTGAACCTTTCCAATGGTGTACAGTATCTCCTCCTCATTTGTTGGGAACATGACGTTATATTGAGGAATGGAGTTGAACCTTTCCAATGGTGTACTGTATCTCCTCCTCATTTGTTGGGAACATGATGTTATATTGAGGAATGGAGATGGACCTTTCATATGGTGTACAGTATCTCCTCCTCATTTGTTGGGAACATGACGTTATATTGAGGAATGGAGATGGACCTTTCATATGGTGTACAGTATCTCCACCTCATTTGTTGGGAACATGACGTTATATTGAGAGAAGGCTATGGAGGAATGTTTGGGAAGGACTTGAAAGGTGCATTGTGCGGACAAAAGGATTCCAACTGCACCTCTCTTTCATCCACTGGGTCTGGGTGAGTAAGTCCAGTGGAAACCACTATGGGAAAGGGCAGCTGGAGAGGCAGTGTCAGATTCCTGAAGCCAGATTTCAGTAACAGCAAGTAGGTTAAAGGAGTTGGTAAAAAAAAAAAAAAAGGTTGATGTCAGAGGTGAGCTTGTTACAGAATGAGTAGGCATTCCATTGGGCACATGAGAAGGTTAGGGTGGGTGTTGAAAGCTGAGGATGCTGCCAGGGGACGTCGGAATAAATCATTCTTTTATCTTTGCTGGTGAAAATTGGGCCAAGTTTTATAAGGGTTTTCTGCCTTCCTCTGGATCAGCTGCCACACTAGCTTTTTTTTTTAGGGTTGTCATGTCTTTTTGAATGCAAATACTTTACATTCTTAGAAGTAAAAAAAAAGTGAACGGTTTCTACATCTAATGTTTATTACTTACTTGTGTCCATATGTAGAGAAGATTCCTCTGGTTTAATTTTCATAATCATCTCCCCCTCCTCCATAGACTGCTGATCTCCACTCACCAACATCTCTTCTTCCTCCTCTTTAATCTCAACTTTGATGTCTTTCAGTTCTTCACCCTAAAACCCAAAAAGGTAGAACAAAACATCTGAAAAAATTGAGTGGCGATAACATACATCAAAACATATTCTCTTAATGTTTAGCCGCCTGAGGATTTTTAATGTAGGATACCGCCTGAAAAACTTCAACAGCGGCTTCTCTACTCCTGCCGCCGCTCCCTCATGTTGCTTGCGTTTACTAGCTGTCATAATGAAGAGAGGGGAATAGTACTTTTGTCATTACTTAGCGTATGTAAAGTCTAAATTAATCACAGAATAAACAGGCTAATACTGGAAATGTAAACATTGCTCTATAGGGGTTTTTCAAGGTCGATACCTGAAGTGGTCAAAATAATTTTTACGCTCAGTCCCACCTACCTGATGATGGTGAGGGATGGTGTGACCTTCCTGTGTGGAATCCCAGGAATACGGAGGACGGGGACATCTCTCTGGTGGGTTTGTGCCACTGAATGATTCCATCATGAAGGGGTCTTTCTGTCTTTCGGAAAACCTCTCCATCACACCAACCTCATCATCCTCTTCTTTTATCCCTTTTTTAACAACGTTATTGGAATCACTCTGGTTTATAACCTGTATAATTGATAAAAATTAGTTCAGCTTTAACCACATAGCTATCGAACAGGTCAAAATGTAAATATCAGCTAAAAATTAGCTTTCTTCCTAACCTTAGGTGAGATGGTGTGATCTTCCTGTGTGGAATCCCGGGAATACAGAGGACGGGGACATCTCTCTGGTGGGTTCCCATTACTGGATCCATCTGTAGGAAACACACACACTGACTGAATACATTGTTTCTATGTGTTTATCAGATGATGGGGGATCTAGGTGGATCCTCCGTACTGCTCTCTCCTTTACAATAAAGTCTCCTCTTACCCGGTGATGTGAGGGGCGGCTGATTCTCCATCATGACGTCCTTGTAGAGATCCTTGTGTCCTTCTATATACTCCCACTCCTCCATGGAGAAATAGACAGTGACATCCTGACACCTTATAGGAACCTGACACACACAATGATACAGTCACCATCCAGACACATCCCTTGTCTGTTACTGGATAATGTCCCAGAATTCCCAGCACCGCTCACCTCTCCTGTCAGCAGATCAATGATCTTGTTGGTGACCTCTAGAATCTTCTTGGCACTGGTTATCTCTGTTGTCAGGCATTGAGGTGAAGGCACTGTGATGGGTGATGTCCTGGGAAGACCGCTGCTGGGTGTTATTGGTTCACCAGATATTTTCTTCACTACTTTATAATTCTGTGTACAGAGAGAAAGTAACAATTATCACTACAGACTTCCAAGAATCCTCCTCACCTCTCCGGTCAGGTCTGTATTTTATTAATAGAGATAAGAGTGATGTCATATGACCTCCCAGAATCCTCCTCACCTCTCCGGTCAGCAGGTAGATGATCTCCAGGGTGAGGTTCAATATCCTTTCAGTCATGTGATTTCGGCCCTTCTCCATCTTCATTGATGTGGTCATGTGATCTATACAGGACTCTCCTATCTGTAGACGGATGATAAACTGAGAATTATCTGGACTGTACTGGGATGAAAAAAAAAAAGTCATTTTTTTTTTTCATAATGAAAAAAAAATGGGCCCTTTAAGGCCGTTGGGAGGAAGCGACGTATGACGTCGCTCCAGTCCTCCCAGGCCATAGAGTAGAGTGGGGGCCAGCTTGCCCTCACCTTCCTGCCTAGAAAAGAGAGAACCGGATTGTTTTCCCGCTACCGACGGCTCCGGTAAGCGGGGAAAACGACCAGGAAGCCGGGGGGGGGGCACCTCTCTCGCCGCCCATTAAAGTGATCTTGCGGCAAATCCGCTGCTGGGACCACTTTTATGCGGGCCGCCCGTCGTTTAAAAAAAATACCGGGGTTATGGCAGCTATATGCTGCTTTTTAGATGCATTTACATGTTGGGCATTTTTTCTGCCCAAATGCTCCTCTCCTGAACGCGATTTTGGTGCATTCAGATTTCTGCCTCTATGGCTCCATTCACCAATGCTCTTTCTTCATGCTTTTTGCAGAAACGCAGGACATATTTTTTTAACCACTTGCCTACCGGGCACTTTCACCCCTTTCCTGCCCAGGCCAATTTTCAGCTTTCAGCGCTGTCACACTTTGAGTGACAATTGCGCAGTCATGCAACACTGTAGCCAAACAAAATTTAGATCATTTGATGGGTGGCACTGATGGGTGGCACCGATGGGCAGCACTAAAGGGCACTAATAGGTGGCACTGATAGGCAGCACTGATAGGTGGCAATGGTGGACATTGATAGGTGGCACTGGTGGGCACTGATGAGGCAGCAGTGGCTCTCTGTCTTCGGGACCGATGTCCCTCTGACAGAAGCCTGTGATCTGCTTTTTTCCCCCCGGCTCTGTTTAAATCACGTGATCAGCTGTTATTAGCTGACAGCTGATCATGTGGTAAGGAGCCGGTGTAACGTTAGAATTCCATACCTCGTTAGATTTCCATACCCTCGTCACTTCCTGTCCGAAACAGCTGAGCAGCGTAACAGTGCGCATGCTCAGAGCCCCGAAAACACCATTGAACAGCTGTGAAGTTGAGGAGTGCGCATGCTCGGAGGGAATGAAATAATCACGGTATTGTGTATAATGTTATACTTGCCGCGGTTACATAAAACAGTTCGGCTGCAACATCAATCATCTCCTCTGCTATCCCTGTCACCTCCCTGATGTCGGATAGTAAATATAAAAGCGGCGGCGGGTGTATGAATTCGAAATGACGGAGATCTCGGCTCCGTGATGCGCTTTTATATTTATTATCCGAGAGCAGGGAAGTGAGAGGGGAAGGAGCGGAGATGATTTATGTTGCAGAGGAGCTGTTTTAATGTAATCGCGGCAAGTGTAAGTACCGTGAGAAATCCATACCCTCCGTAGGTGCACCGGAAGTGACGAAGGGTATGGTTTTCTCACGGGTATGGTTTTTTCACGGAACACCGGAATCAGACCCTTACTCCGATCTATGATCAGCCGAGTCTGGTGGACTCGCTGATCACAGAGTGCGCAGGGAGCATATACGCCCTCCCGGCAATTTAGGCCTGCGATTGTAGCCATTAAAAACGTGAGTCCGAAAGTGGGGAAAGCACACTAAAAACACTGCAGAAACGCTCAAATGCAACATGCATTGGTGTAAATCGAGCCTTAATGTCTATCTGTGCATGGACACATAGGCTAAAAAGGCAAAAAAAAGTCAAACGCGACAGCTGAACTGTGCATGAGGCCTATAGAGGAAGAAAACAGATGGAGTTACTGGGTGTAAATATAAAATAATATCTTATTACCTCCTCTGCTGCCAGTTCCAGTAATGTCTCCTCTCTACTTCCACCTGACTCACCTCTGACCCGGAACTTCCTTTAGCAGTGTTAAAATCACTTCCTGTATTACGCAGTATTACTTCCTGTCTGTGCTTTATGCTCACAATTAACCTCCAGTGTCTATGGAATCGCTCATACAAGCTTTTTTTGTACACATATACACATTTTTTTCTTTATTTTCTTTTTGTTATACAATAATTTTTGCAAGGGTATGCGACCTGGGTGAAAAGAAGAGCAGGAGGAGAGTAATATTCCTTTCAATTTTAAACACCAATCAAATAACAAATTGGATGGACAGTTGGATAAATGGTTCTATATTTAGGATGTATCTGGTCTATAAACCAGAGGTTCTGGATGGACAGTTGGATAAATGGTTCTATATTTAGGATGTATCCGGTCTATAAACCAGAGGCTCTGGATGGACAGTTGGATAAATGGTTCTATATTTAGGATGTATCCGGTCTATAAACCAGAGGCTCTGGATGGACAGTTGGATAAATGGTTCTATATTTAGGATGTATCCGGTCTATAAACCAGAGGCTCTGGATGGACAGTTGGATAAATGGTTCTATATTTAGGATGTATCCGGTGTTGTAAAATTTTGTCGGACCCGTGAAAAAATCGGACCTCGTCACTTCCGGTGATAGAGCATCACAAAACAGCGGGTGGGAGTCGTCCGTGCGCATGCGCAGAAGACATTTTTCGAGGTTTGGCAAAATTATAACAGAGAGCGGACAGCTGATTGAGAGGAGGCGGGGCTGAGGTGCGACGGAGGACGGAGGACACCGCCGCGTCATCGAGACATTAGGGACGGAGGCACATATGCAGAGCTGGTGTAGGAGGCGGGACGGAGGTGCGGCCGTGTAATATATGCAGGACTTTAGCAACTCCTTATGTTTTATTATCTTTACATTTAGTATTTCTTATTTTGTATTATATAAATAGTAAATGTAATGAAATCCTAAGGATAAATAATATGATAATTGCTAAAGATAATAAAACAAGGAGTCGCTAAAGTCCTGCATTTATTACACGGCCGCACCTCCGTCCCGCCTCCTCTATTCAGCTCTGCAGATGACGCGGCGTTGTCTTTCGTCCCACCTCAGCCCCGCCTCCTCTCATTCAGCTGCCCGCTATGTGTTATAAGTTTACCAAACCAAGATAATGTCTTATGCGCATGCGCACTTGAGACTCCCATCACCTGAAGTGACGAGGTCCGATTTTTTCACGGGTCCGAGAAAATTTTAGAACACCGGTCTATAAACCAGAGGCTCTGGATAGACAGTTTGGTTTATAGACCAGATACATCCTAAATATAGAACCATTTATCAAACTGTTCATCCAGAGCCTCTGGTTTATAGACCGGATACATCCTAAATATAGAACCATTTATAATATATATAAATATAGATATCTATAAACCAGAGGCTCTGGATGGACAGTTGGATAAATGGTTCTATATTTAGGATGTATCTGATCTATAAACCAGCAGTTCTGGATGGACAGTTGGATAAATGGATCTGTAGTTTTTATATATCTATCCGTATGTGTGTAGCAGTATCTGCTAAGGACTAAACATAAATCAATATCTTATTACCTCCTCTGCTGCCAGTTTCAGCAATGTCTCCTCTCTACTTCCTTCAAAGTGACCTTTCACCCAGAACTTCCTATTTATACGTGATATCACTTCCTGCCTGTGCGTTCCATGGACAATACTTGGGATCCTCCACCTTGTGGAGAAAATAACAACAGCAGCTTACGTTGTTTTTCAATAGTTTGACAACTGCTTTGAAACCATGAAAAAATACAATGGAAGTGGAGAGAGTGCGGAAAAACTGGCACACTTCAACACATCCTTTAGGAATGCCCCTCTTTAACAATCTTTTGGAATGCCATATTTAAATGTATAGCGTCCACCACAGGTATGTTATCCCCACCCAGACCAGAATTAGCCCTGTTGAACCTCAACTTAGAATACTATCCGCCCAATTTCCGACAAATAGTTCTTCACCTCCTCCTAGCTGCCAGAACTTTAATAGTGCGTAAATGGAGAACCATTGAAACACCAAACATTTCTGAAACTATACGTTTAGTGAATGAGAATTCTAAACTAGAAAAAGCTCTTTCTCTGAATAACTTATCCTACCACAAATTTAAAAAAGCCTGGCTGGCGTGGCCCTATAGACCACAGTAATTATTTAGCAATTTCTTACTCAATAAATGACTAAGCTTTTTACAATGCTGCCCGTGCGGGGGGAGGTGGCTTCGCCACCCGACTCGGTGACATTGTTCCCCTTGGGGCTCTGGGCTGGGTAGGCGGGAGCTACCCCTTCCCTTCTCTTCCCATTTGGAAGTCTAAACCATAATTCCACCATTAACCGCTTGCCGACTGCTCACAGTATATTTACTGCGGCAGTCAGCCCCTCACAGGCAGAGCGACGTAGGTCTACGTCGCTAGCCTGTGAGGCTCTGGGGAGCGAGCGCGCGCCCGCGGAGGCGCGCTCCCGCTGCCGTGCAGTCACGGACCCCCCCGCACGTGTGACCGGCGGACCCGATGTCCGCCGGTCACTCGGCGATCGTCGGGGGAGAGGGAGAAAGTCAGGCGGCTAGTGTAAACAAGCCACCTGTCATTCTCCTCGGTGTAAAAACACTGATCACACGGTTCTACAATGTAGAACCGTTGATCAGTGTCCCTACAGCTCAACAGACAGCCAATCACAGTAAGAATCACGCCCCTAGGGACACACACAGCCCCTCCCTCTCAAATAAAGTTAACCCCTTCACTACCAGTGTATTTTTACAGTAACAGTGCATATGTATAGCACTGATTACTGTAGAAATGTCACTGGTAACCCCAAAAGTGTCAAAAATGTCAGTCAAGGGTCCGATCTGTCCGCCGCAATGTCGCAGTACCGCAAAAAAAACCGCAGATCGCCGCCATTACGCGTTAAAAAAAAACAACAAAAATGACAAAAATCTTTCCCTTTGTTAGTAAACGCAATAACTTTTGCGCAAACCAATAAAAATACGCTTTTTGCGATTTTTTTTTACCAAACATATGAAGCATAAAACAAATTGGCCGAAAATGTTAAAAAATTTAGATTTTTACATTTTTTTTTGGGGGAATTTCATATAAAAAAATGTGAAATATTATTTTTGCAAAATTGACGCTCTTTTTTTGTTTATAGCGCGTGATCAAAAAATCGCACAGGTGATCAAATACCACCAAAAGAAAGCTCTGTTTGTGGGAAAAAAAGGACGTCAAATTCGTTTAGGTACAGCATCGCACGACCGCGCAATTGTCCGTTAAAGTCACGCAGTGCCGAATCGCGAAATACCCCCTGGTCGTTTAGCAGCCAAATCCTCCGGGGCTTAAGTGATTAAATATATATTTTTTCTTATGTATATGTTTTCTCTTGCTTATATATTTACTATTGTCATCTACTATTGTAACACTTTAATGATAATCTTTGAAATGAAGCTCCACTATTCTATTACTACCCCTGTTTTCTACAATAAAAATCTATTGATTGAAAAAAAAAAAAAAATACAATAGAAGTCATTCAATTGTTTTTTTAAAAATCAGAAACATCTGAGATTGTGGACTATTTGAACATATTTCTTCTGCTGTCACGGTTTAGGGATGAGGTGAAATTGTGGTCTAAGCTACTGCTGTCAGTGGCGGGTAGAGCTTATTTAGCAAAAATGATGTTAATGCCCAAGCTGCTCTATTTCCTCTACAATACAACTGTGGTTATAACCCCTTAAAATATTTTGAATGGTAAATTCCATATTTCGCTCGCTACTATGGAGATCGGGTCCTGCTAGAGTCAGGCTGGAGCAACTCCAGAGGTCTGAGGATACTGGGTGGCCTAGCTTTCCCGAACCCCTGGCTGTACTATCTGGCAGCCCAGCTGCAGAAGCTTCTAAACGGCATGAATGACGTATCGGCCGAGTGGGGAGACACACACCGATTCCACATTAGCTGTGACATTACACTGTGTAGAAGCTCAGACTCTCCTGGAAGCCCTTGAGGCCCAGCTCTTCTTAAAGTGCAACAAAAGGTGCCTCACGTGAGGTAGGCTACTACATAAGATTTGGTTCAAAGAAAAACAACTACAGAGTAGAGCTGCACGATTAATCGTATGAAAATCACGATCTCGATTCACCCCCCCTGACGATCTAACCCTGAAATATGCTCGATTCTTTGCATAGCTGCATAGCAGAGAGAACAGCTGTGGAAAAAAAAAAAAAAGCCTCCTGGCAAATGGCTATCAGCAAAGTCTCCCAGTAACTATAAACAAAAATGATTACATTGTATCTTTTCCGTCCCTCTGCCAGGGAGAAATGAAGTTTAACCTCTTAAAGACTGGATCTTTTTCTGACATTTGTTGCTTGCAAGTTAAAATCATTTTTTTTTGCTAGAAAAGTACTTAGAACCCCCAAACATTTTATATATTTTTTTTAGCAGAGACCCTACAGAATAAAATGGCGATTGTTGTAATATTTTATGTCACACTGTATTTGTGCAGCAGTCTTTCAAACGCAATTAATAGACTTTAATGAATAAAAAAAAAAACGTAACAGTAAAGTTATCCCAATTTTTTTTTGTTACACAGAGAATCGTGATCTTTATTCCAAGCTAAAAAATCGTGATTCTCATTTTGGCCAGAATCGTGCAGCTCTACTACAGAGTGTCAGGATTTACTAGTTACGGTCCTGTCTGGAGTAACATTACTTAACCGGAACTGGCAAAGCTGCAGTGTGCGGCCCGGTGGCTAACATAGGGTGTTACTCACCTCCGTCACATGTTAACCACTCGCCCGCTGCGCTGGCTCGGCTGCGCGAAAGAACGTAGGGGTACGTCGTTCGCGGGACTGGTGCTGGGGGGCGACCGCATCCCGCCTCCTCTAGGCAGCGGGGATAGCGATCCATGTGACCGGCGGCCGTGATTGCCACCTGGCACCCGCGATCGTTCTCCGCTGAGAGAGAACGACGGGCAGCTGTTGTAAACACAGCCAACCGTTCTTCTCTCTGAAATGATCACAGAGGTCCTGTGATCCTTCCAAATAGGATCACAGGTCTCTGTGTTCATTTCACAAGTCCCCCATACAGTTAGAAAACACTCCCCTAGGCCCACGTTTAACCCTTTCATCACCACTGGTCTAACCCCTTCCCTGCCAGTGTCATTATTACAGTAACAGTGCATATTTTTAGCACTGATTACTGTAGTAATGTCATTGGTTCCCCCCAAAAGTGTCAAAAATGTCAGTTAGGGGTTCGATCTGTCCGCTGTAATGTCGTAGTCCCGCTAAAAATCGCTGATCGCCGCCATTACCAGTAAAAATTGAATAAATAAATAAAAATGACAAATCTTTCCCTTTGTAGACACGATAACTTTTGCGCAAACCAATCAAAATACGCTTATTGTGATTTTTTTTTTCTATTACCAAAAATATGTAGCAGAATACAAATTGGCCTAAAAGGATGAAAAATTTAGATTTTTAAATATTTTTTGGGGGGGAATGTTATATAGCAGACTGTTAAAAATTATTTTTTTTTTTCCAGAATTGTCGATATTATTTTTGTTTATAGCACAAAAAATAAAAATCAAATACCACCAAAAGAAAGCTCTATTTGTGGGGAAAAAAAGGACATCAATTTTATTTGGGTACACATGACCGCAAAATTTTCCATTAAAGTAAACGCAGTGCCGAAACGCAAAAAATAGCCTGGTCATTAAGGGGGCAGATCCTTCTGGTCCAGAAGTGGTTAAGCAATAGCAGGTTGCTCCAATTTGCCTAAATACAAGCCAGATATGGATTGTCAAACAAAATATACTTCCCCTACCTTCAATTGTAGCACGCCATTAAAGTGCATGCATTCTTAGAGCAGGCGGTGTTATCTCTCACTCCTCTTTCCAATATGATGCAGCAATCCACATCCACTAAAGCAATGATGGTGAACCTTCGAACCCCAGATGTTTTGGAACTGCATTTCTCATGATGCTCTATCCAACTTCAAGAGCATCATGGGAAATGTAGTTCCAAAACATCTGGGGTACCAAGGTTCGCCATCCCTGCACTAAAGGGTTCATCTCCAGGTGCTATGCGATGCTGCTGCCAGAGTACATGTAGAATTTTCCCTACACGGCTATGGGAAAATGGGTGGAGGATGTGGATGATATAGATGGGGATCAGTGGTCGGAGGCCCTGGAATCTGTCCATGGTTGTTCTTTAGATGTAACCCAAAGACTGTCCCAACTATATATACTATTGTGGGTTTGTGACGGTACTCACCATTACTGGCAGTGAAAGACAGATACTTAATGGTTTGGATTGCTTCAAGTGGGACAGTAATATTTGTCAGCAATAGCTCTGAAGAAACATGAAGATTTAATCCCACTTTACACTGTGAGACCTATAGCCTGTTGCCATGAAGTCTGACTCCCAAATAATCATAGCAATGCGTAGATGTGTATCCCATGGTCTTCAATGTAGGAGACGGACAGACTGTCATTGGCAGTCTTGTCCTATTGTCTATCTATTGAAGTGGAATGTGGATTGTGTTAAGTCTGCCTGTCCCATTGTTAAATGTTAATGAGCCCACATTGTTCTGTCCAGATGGCTAGATAATTAGTTCAGGTTAATTCTGTTTCTGTATACAATTTCATCTGCATAGGATAATGTAATCAGGCAACCCCTGACCAGTGTGTGGTAATATGATCAGGAGGGGGAGGTCATGCTGTATATAATTTCTGTGTGACTGTTCAATAAAGAGAGATTCCAGTACAAGCTAAGTTGTTGGCTAGCTTTGTATGAGGGTGGCTGGGAAAATCTGGTATATATGTTCATGACTGCAAGGAAGCCGTATACTGACAGAAGACCACAAACACAGTGTGGGTCGGTGGTTCCGTTACAGGGTTCATCATACCCCACTTTAATTGTTTACTCTTGGACTCCACCCAGACCCATTGTGTAGGAGATGCAAGGGAGCCCTGATACATCTCCTTTGGCGGTGCCCAAAGTTGCACCGCTTTTGGGCTGGCATAGTAAACTCCATTAACAATACTTTTCAAGTAACCTTCTCTCTTGACCCTAAACCTTGCTTATTGGGTATACTGGATGAGGTTATAATGGACATACACTGCCTGGCCAAAAACAAAGGTCAAACACGTTGGACCGCCTTTAGCTTTGATTACGGTACGCATCCGCTGTGGCATTGTTTCGATAAGCTTCTTCAATGTCATAAGATTTATTTCCGTCCAGTGTTGCATTAATTTTTCACCAAGATCTTGTATTGATTATGGGAGAGTCTGAGCACTGCGCAAAGCCTTCTCCAGCACATCCCAAAGATTCTCGATGGGGGTTAAGTTCTGGACTTTGTGGTGGCCAATCCATGTGTGACAATGATGTCTCATGCTCCCTGAACCACTCTTTCACAATTTGAGCCCGATGAATCCTGGCGTTGTCATCTTGGAATATGCCCGTACCATCAGGGAAGAAAAAATCCATTGATGGAATAACCTGGTCATTCAGTATATTCAGTATTCAGGTAATCAGCTGACCTCATTCTTTGGGCACATGCAGTAACTATCCAATAGGATAGTTACTGCATGCTTAGGGTAATTAGTTGCTTAGTTAATTCCAGGTGGCGACTTTTTTTTTTTTGCCAGAGAGGGGGTGTCCAGAGCACTGTTCCAAGCTCGAAAGCTGATCTTGCAACATTGGATCTCTCAATCCTTTCCAACTTTGGAGATGTGGTTAGCCATCATGGGAATGACTTTGAGATATGAGTGCTTGATATATCAGCATAGAGGCAACCCGACCCGGTTCAATAAGATCTGGGGATGCTGGCTAACTACCCCTGGCTTGGCTCCATTGGACCTAATTCTTGATAGGCTAATAGTTCAAAGAGGGAACTCAACCGCTCTGTGTGTCCCCTTGGAATGAGTTTAATTCAAAGTACTTGGGAAGAGATATGATGAGAAGTCTTCTTAACCACTTGCTGACCGCCCCACGCAGCTTTACTGCGGCAGGGCGGCTCCACTGCGCATAATCGCATAGATCTACGTGATTATGTGCACGCGGTCTCGGCTGCATGCACATGGCGTCGGAGCCACGCTACCGCTGTGATTGGACACAGCGCGAGCCAGACCGTGGGAGGAGCGGGCTCGATCGCCGCCGGCCTCCCGCAATCTTCGGGGACACTGACAGAAGAGCCGCCTGCCCATGTAAACAAAGCAGGTGGCTCTCCTGTCAGACAGGTACAATGGGATTGTGTTTGTCATCTAACACCGATCTCTGTGTGCCTGTCACAGAGCCCACCCCCCCCCCCCCCACAGTCAGTAAGCACAATTAGGCATACATTTAACCCTTTGATTACCCCCAGTATTAACCCCTTCCGTGCCAGTGTCATTTCTACAGTAACAATGCATATTTTTAGTAGGGATGCACCGATCCGACTTTTTTGGTCCCGATACCAATCTTTTGCTTTGTGAAATCGCCGATCCCGAGTCCCATTCGGAAGTACTGTTTTGTGAGCTTATAACAAAATAATACTTCCGAAACGGTATCGGCAGATACCTTTATAATAATTGTGCATTTAAGAGGTTAAACTTCCCTCCTCAGGCAGAGGGAATGAAAAGATACATTGTATTCATTGTGTTTACTTAACTGGGAGCCTGACAGGCATTTGCAGGAGGCTCTTTTTTTCTTTGACAGCTGTTCTCTGCTCCCTCACAGCTATGTAAAGAGCAAAACCGGATCGGCCCGTGGATCTGTTAATTTTACTGATCCCCCGATCCAGCATTTATGGCCAAATCGGCGCCGATATCCGATCCTAATATCGGATCAGTGCATCCCTAATGTTTAGCACTGATTACTGTATTAATGTCACTGGTCCCCAAAAAGTGTCAAAAATGTCAGTTAGGGGTCCAATCTGTTCGCCGCAAAGTCGCAGTATCGCTAAAAATGGCTGATCACCGCCATTACTAATAAAAGCAAAAAAAATTAATAAAAAGTCAGTTTTTAAACGCGATACCTTTTGCGCACAGCCAATTAATATACGCTTTTTTGTTTTGTTTTTTTTTTTACCAAGAATATGTAGCAGAATAAAAATTGGCCTAAAAGGATAAAAAAAATCAGATTTTTTAATTTTTTTATTGGGAATATTTTATAGCAGAAAGTAAAAAATATTGTTTTTTTCAAAAGTGTCCCCTTTTTTTTTTTTTGTTTATAGCGCAAAATCTAAAAACCGCAGAAGTGATCAAATACCACCAAAAGAAAGCTCTTTTTGTGGGGAAAAAAGGACATATTTGGGTACGGCGTCGCACGATCGGGTAATTGTCAGATAAAGTAACGCACTGCCGAATCGCAAAAAATGGTCTGGTCGTTAAAGGGATAAAACCTTCCGGCGCTGAAGTGGTTAAACCATACCTAGGGATGCATACTACTAATGACATCTCAGGTTCAATTGGTTTTATAAACCTGCTTTGTCTTTGTACAAGAACATTATTCTACGACAATATTGTATAATGTAATACTTTGGCATGTGCATTGTTTATTGTACTGTTAAAAGTTGTTAATAAACTTTATTCTGATTAAAAAAAAAATGTAATATATTAAATTAAATAATTAAAAAAACAAATTGAATGTTGACATTGGAAATATATTTTGGAAAGCTATACCATTAAATTACATCATATACACAGTGCTGGGCAGAAAGTCCTAGGCACTTTTGGATAGTACAGAATAACAATCGTCTTCATTGATTTATTCATTTTTTTTTTTCATATCTTGTGCATTGGGATGTCTATAGAACAGTTCATTTTTGAGCTTCAAAATTTCCTTTTGGAAATTGAGACTTGTTTTCCTTTGAAACTGGAAGATGTCCAGCATCACTATTGGATCAGAATTGGTGGAACCTATTGGGACTCTGGTGCACCCATCCACAGTCCTATCAGAAGTGGTCTTCAGAGCTGCAACCAAATCATCGTTTCTTCCAGGCGGAAGCCAAGCCAAAGGACTCATCGATGCACAAAAATACAAAAACTGGCTTTTCCGGTTTGCTTCTTTGTTGCCTGCACATTGGAATGGTTCTACTTGCCCCATCTTGAATGCTCTATTTGTTTCCCCGTGATTGTGAGTGTGTTAGGACTTAGGCTGGCCATACATGGGTCGAATTTCAAAAGAATATTAGTTACACAGTAGTTGAGGTTGAATAAAGACAATAGTCCATCCAGTTCAACCTGTGTAGGTGTGTGTGGCCGTAATCATCTCTCATACCCCGGAATGTTCTGATCATTGAGATGTATGTCCAAGAGTCTTTTGAAAACAACCATACTTTCCGCAGAAACCACCTCTTGTGGTAGAGAATTCCACAATCCTGTAGCCTGTAGAATGTTATTCTTTCCACAAATCAGAAATTTCATGCGTTTTGTGATTCAATAGTGCCACCATTGATTTCGAAATTCGACCAACCAAGCCTCATGTTGCAACCAAACTCATGTTTCTACAGAAAATAATTTTGAGATTCAATGGTGCCACCATTGATTTCAAAATTCGACCAACCAAGCAAGCCTTCAATTTCAACTTATGTTGCTACAGAAAAGAACTTTGTGATTCGATGGTGCCACCATTGATTTCGAAATTCGACCAACCAAGCCTTCAATTTCAACTCATGTTGCTACAGAAAATAATTTTGTAATTCGATGGTGCCACCGTTGTTTTCGAAATTCGACCAACCAAGCCTTCAATTTCAACTCATGTTGCTACAGAAAAGAATTTTGTGATTCGATGGTGCCACCGTTGATTTCGAAATTCGACCAACCAAGCCTTCAATTTCAACTCATGTTGCTACAGAAAAGAATTTTTTGATTCGATGGTGCCACCATTGATTTCGAAATTCGACCAACGAAGCCTTCAATTTCAACTTATGTTGCTACAGAAAAGAACTTTGTGATTCGATGGTGCCACCATTGATTTCGAAATTCGACCAACCAAGCCTTCAATTTCAACTCATGTTCCTACAGGAGGGAATTTTGTGATTCGATGGTGCCACCTTTGATTTCGAAATTCGACCAACCAAGCCTTCAATTTCAACTCATGTTCCTACAGGAGGGAATTTTGTGATTCGATGGTGCCACCATTGATTTCGAAATTCGACCAACCAAGCCTTTAAGGTCAACTCATGTTACTACAGAAAATAATTTTCGTGGCTGGGAATCTGCTTTTCTTTCCGGGGATTTTCTTTTCTTGCACTCATGCGCATTTCTTTATCAGTTATATTTCTCGCACAATTCTCCCATCATTGATTAGAAAATCGTTCGTTTTTCAAAAAACTACCAACATCCCCGATCTCTCAAATTCGATGACCACACGAAAATCGGCTGTTGCTGTGGCCCACTAATGGTGCGAAATTCGAATGAAAATTCTTAGATAAGATTTTCGAAAGAAAATTTTTTTAATGAAATTCGACCAATGTATGGCCAGCCTTATTCACATTGGGTACATGGGTCCGTAAAACCAGGCTCAGGGCCATGTTCATCTGCCTGGGAGGCTCAGGTGGTCCGGGATGCTGTCCTGCTAAAATTAATGACAGCTTGACGACTACATGGGTCTTCACGGACATTTCTGAGTGTACATCTGAGCAGGACCGATGCACGGCTCTATACACAAGACAGACTGCATTGCGAGCTGTGCATCAGTTCCGCCTTGATGTAAACTAAGGAAAAGGTCACCTGGAGCCCAGGGCAAACATACCAAAACTACTCCCCCCCCCCCAGATATATGGAATGTAGTCAGTGTGAGAGCTCAAGATAATGGCGCGTCCCTAAAATATGAAGAATATGGAAAATCCTGTATGGGTGGGACTTTAATTGCACCAAAAAATAGTAAATAGTATATGGATAAAAACGTTTTTATCCATATTCTTTTTACTATTTTTTGTTGCCATTAAAGTCCCACCCATATGGGATTGTCCATATTCCCCCGAGATATATGAGCAATATGTGTCATCAGAAATCCCCCACCCCCCAAAAAATATATTGAGCACTAATTTGCATGCTTACCCCAGAAGCATAACCTCCCCCTTCTCCTAGTACAAATATGCCCCCTCATCCCCTCTTGAAGCTCAAGTCCTCTCTCCATATCTCCTCAAGCACAAATAACACCCCCCCCCCCCAGCACAAATATTCCCCACTTCAACTTTCCCCTGCAAGCACAAATCCTTTCCCCCACTCCATATTTCCCCTCCAAGTACAAATCCTCTTCCCCCACTCCAAATTTCCCTTTCAAACACAAATCCTTTCCCCCCTACTCCAAAATTTCCCCCAAATTTCCCCTCCTAGCACAAATACCCTCCAATCATCCCTACTAGCACAAATACCCCCAAATCACCATTCCTGGCACACACCCCAAATTTCCCCACCTAAAACAATTCTTACCCCCCAGTACTCTCCTAATTCCCCCCTCCTAGCAAAATTCTCCCCTCAATCCCTCATCCTAGTACAAATCCTCCCCCCAAATGTCCCCTTCTAGAACGATTCTTATTCCTTGCCACCCTCCAAATTCCCCCTCCCAGCACCAATCCTCCTCCAAATTGCCCCTCCTAGCACAAATACCCTCCAATCATCCCTACTAGCACAAATACCCCCAAATTACCATTCCTGGCACACACCCAAAATTTCCTCACATAAAACAATTCTTACCCCCCAGTACTCTCCTAATTCCCCCTCCTAGCAAAATTCTCCCCTCAATACCTCATCCTAGTACAAATCCTCCCCCCAAATGTCCCCTTCTAGAACGATTCTTATTCCTTGCCACCCTCCAAATTCCCCCTCCCAGCACCAATCCTCCTCCAAATTGCCCCTCCTAGCACAAATACCCCCCAGACATCCCTACGAGCAGAACCCCCCCCAATAAAAGTCTCCTAGCACAAATTTACTTCCCCCGCTACCATATAACTTCTAGCACAAATCCTCTCCCTCCATCTCCCCCTAAATCACCACACCTAGCCCACCAAACAAATTTCCCCTCCTCAAACAATTCTTATCCCCTTCCACCCTCAAAATCCCTCTCCCCAATCTCCTCGCAGTGCCCCCCCCCTTTCACCTCACATGATACCACAATGCCCAGGGCAGCCGCACCTCCTGCCCACCCCTTGCTCAGGACATTGCTTGAGGAGCAGTAAAGATCGGTGCAGAAGTCAGTCTGGACACAAGGACCAGTTGGGGCTCCCAGCCAGGTAAATGCGGGCACTTGCAGATTCGTGTTCCCATGTGAATAACGCTTACCCACCCTTGTGGGTTCAGTGCTGTTGCGTTGTCTGTAGGATTGTGTTGTGTCATCTATGTGAGTAAAATGTAACGAGAATTGAAATTGAAGTGCCACACCACTGCTAAAACAGGTACAACTTTATTCCATTAAAAGTCAGGGGCACAATCTAAAATAATGTATCCAATGCGCTTTTGGGGGAGGGTGTCTCAGCAACCCCCCACCCCTCCCCTTCATCAGGGCCAAACAAGTGCTTGTAATTCTCACTGGAAAAAATACCATCATAGGTCCAGATCCTTTCTGGTTTGTTTACATTGTTGCCAGTTAAGCCCCAATGAAAGGGGGAGCGGAGTCTCCCGAAAGGGATTGGATACTTTTTTTGGATTGTACCCCTGACTTTTATGTGGAATAAAGTTGTATCTGGGCCTCTTAGGGGTGGTGTGGTGCTCCAAATTTCAATTCTCGTTACATTACACTGCAAGCCAAGGAGACCATAGAGATCATCTGGGGTGTAGAAGCCACCTGGCCACGTTCATATACACGAATATCAATACCTAAAGATAACAATACTAGTAAGATAACCCTACAGGTTTTTCTGCTTTCCTCGCCTATGTGAGTGAGGGATTGATTTAGTGCTGTAAAAAAGTATTTGCCCCCTGCCTGATTTTTTTTTTTTTCATATTTGTCCACACCTAAATGATTCAGATAAGGGGTCCTCAAACTATGGCCCTCCAACTGTTGCGTAACTACACATCCCATGAGGCATTGTAAAACTCTGACATTCACAGACATGACTAGGCATGATGAGAATTGTAGTTCCCGAACAACTGGAGGGCCAGAGTTTGAAGGCCCCTGATCTAAACCATTTCATTGTAGCTCTGGCTGTATGTTTAGGGTTCGTTGTCCTGCTGGAAGGTGAACCTCCGCCCAAGTCTCTTGCCGACTAACAGGTTTTCTTCTAAGATTGCCCTGTATTTGGCTCCATCCATCTTCCCATCAACTCTGACCAGCTTCCCTGTCTCTGCGGAAGAAAAGCATCCCCACAACATGATGCGGCCACCACCATGTTTCACGGTGTGGATGGTGTGTTCAGGGTGATGTGCAGTGTTAGTTTTCCACCACACATAGCATTTTGCTTTTAGTTCAATTTTGGTCTCATCTGACCAGAGCACCTTCTTCCACATGTTTGGTGTGTTCCCCACCAGGCTTCTCTGTAAACAGGTCTGGCTTTCTTTCACCAATGGCTTTCTTCTTTCCGCTCTTCCATAAAGGGCAGATTTGTGGAGCGCACGACTAATAGTTGTCCTGTGGACAGATTCTCCCACCTGAGCTGTGGATCTCTCCAGCTCCTCCAGAGTTCCCATGGGCCTCTTGGCTGCTTCTCTGATGAATGCTCTCCTTGCCCGGCCGGTCAGTTTAGGTGGACGGCCATGTCTTGGTAGAATTGCAGTTGTGCCATACTCTTTCCATTTTCAGATGACGGATTGAACAGCGCTCCTTGAGATGTTCAAAGCTTGGGGTATTTTTTTTTATAACCTAATGCCTCGTACACACGCAACGATTATCGGCCGACCGATCGTCCGACTTTTGTCCAGAGTGGTGTTTTGTTGGTTGGAATGTGCCTAGACTGCACACGAATTTTCTCGGCCAACAAAAATCTACTTCAGAAGTGATGTCATGTGTTGGGTTGCTTTCTTTGTGTTCTTTCTTCACTGAGCATGCCCAGACTTGCTCATAAGATTTTTGTCTGCCGAAATCTGTACTGACTGACAGAAAATCGGCCGTTGTGTTGACGGCCAACAAAGATTTTATAGCCTGCACACCAGATTTTTTTCGGCCGAAAAGTCGAAGTCGGTTGTCCGAAGCATCATACTAACAAGCCGAAAATCGGCCGATCGGACGTTGGCCGAAAATTCCCGGCCAATAATCGATGCGTGTGTACGAGGCATTATCCTGCTTTATACTTCTCCACAACTTTATCACTGACCGGTCTGGTGTGTTTCTTGGCCTTCAGGATGCCGTTTGGTCACTAAGGTTTTCCAACAAACCTCTGAGGGCTTCACAGAACAGATTATACTAAGACTATACTAAGATTATACTAAGATTAAATTCCACACAGGTGGACTCTATTTAGGGGACTTCTGAAGGCAATTGGTTATACTAGATTTTATGTAGGGGTATCAGTGTAAAGAGGGGTGAATACAGATGCACGCCACACTTTTCACAGATTTATAAGAAAAATTTGAAAACCATTTATCATTTTCCTACCAATTATGTGCCACTTTGTGTTGGTCTATCACATAAAATCTCATGGTTGTAACATGAAAAAATTTATAAAATTCCAAGGGGTATGAATATATTTCAGGGCACGGTATGTTACGGAGAAAAATAAGGACCGTGTATTGTGGCCAAGAAGGAAGGAAGACGTGGTAGCCAGTAGATTTTACCACTACAGAGTCCAAGATGCCAAAAGGATACCCAGGCCACCAGACTCCACCTTTATATAAAATGCCATTTGACCAGGATGTTCCTTTTATTAGTGTCCTGCGTGCTGGAAATGTGTTCTGTTTGAACCATTTTTTGCCATACTTTGGGCATCTCACACTGGGAAGAAGGACTTTCTTTAACCACTTCCTACCCGCCCGCCGTCAAATGACGGCAGAGCGGTGCATCTATTGTTCTGGGACGGCGTCACATGACGGCACACCAGAACGGCCTCTCTCGCGCGCCCGTGGGGGTGCGCAGAGCGGTGATTGTGGCCGCCCCGTGTTGCTAGGTCACGGCGCGACCCCGATCTTGGTAAAGAATCAAAGACATGACTCTTTACCCATGTGATCGGCTGTGTCCAATCACAGCCAGTCACATGTAAATAAGTGCTGTTATTCGGCTCTCCTCGCCTCACACTGACAGGAGAGCTGATCAGCGGCTCCTCCTCACAGGGGAGGCAAGGACATGTAATCAGGGCATCACTGCCCACCAACACAAAGGGGCATATAGTTGTGAAGTGGAAGGAAAATGATAAGGAAAATATTTGTAGAATCACCTTTCGCTGCAACTACAGCTGCAAGTCTTTCTGGGGATGTCTCTACCCAGCTTTGCACATCTAGAGAGGGACATTTTTGCCCATTCCTCTTTGCAAAATATCTCAAGCTCTGTCTGATTGGATGGAGAGCGTCTGTGGACAGCAATTTTCAAGTCACAGATTCTCCATTGGATTTAGGTCTGGACTGTGACTGGGCCATTCTAACACATGAATATGGTTTTATCTAAACCATTCCATTGTAGCTCTGGCTATATGTTATGCCCACCATCAGTGCCTATAGTGCTGCCAGTCAGTGCCTGCTCATCTGAGCACTGACTGGCAGCACTGTGGGCACTGATGGTGCTGCCCATCAGTGCCACCTCTCAGTGCTGCCTATCAGTGCTCATCAGTGCCCATCAGTGTGGCATATTAGTACCTCCTCATCAGTGCGGCATATTAGAACCTCCTCATCAGTGCCCATAAGTGCAGCCTATCAGTGCGGCATATTAGTACCTCCTCATCAGTGCCCATAAGTGCTGCCTATCAGTGCCCATCAGTGCAGCATATTAGTACCTCCTCATCAGTGCGGCATATTAGTACCTCCTCATCAGTGCCCATAAGTGAAGCCTATCAGTGCCCATCAGTGCAGCATATTAGTACCTCCTCATCAGTGCCCATAAGTGCAGCCTATCAGTGCGGCATATTAGAACCTCCTCATCAGTGCCCATAAGTGCCACCTCCTCAGTGCCCATCAGTGCAGCATATTAGTACCTCCTCATCAGTGCGACATATTAGTACCTCCTCATCAGTGCCCATAAGTGAAGCCTATCAGTGCCCATCAGTGCAGCATATTAGTACCTCCTCATCAGTGCCCATAAGTGCAGCCTATTAGTGCGGCATATTAGTACCTGCTCATCAGTGCCCATAAGTGCCACCTCATCAGTGCCCATCAGTGCGGCATATTAGTACCTCCTCATCAGTGCCCATAAGTGCAGCCTATCAGTGCGGCATATTAGTACCTCCTCATCAGTGCCCATAAGTGCAGCCTATCAGTGCGGCATATTAGTATCTCCTCATAAGTGCCACCTCCTCAGTGCCCATCAGTGCAGCATATTAGTACCTCCTCATCAGTGCGGCATATTAGTACCTCCTCATCAGTGCCCATAAGTGCAGCCTATCAGTGCCCATCAGTGCGGCATATTAGTACCTCCTCATCAGTGCCCATAAGTGCCACCTCATCAGTGCCCATCAGTGCGGCATATTAGTACCTCCTCATCAGTGTCCATAAGTGCAGCCTATCAGTGCGGCATATTAGTACCTCCTCATCAGTGCCCATAAGTGCCGCCTCATCAGTGCCCATCAGTGCCGCCTCATCAGCGCCCATCAGTGCCGCCTCATCAGCGCACATCAGTGAAGGAGAAAAATTATTTATTTTCAAAATTTACTTACAGAAAATAAAAAAAAATAAAAAAAGGTTTTTGTCTTTTTTTTGTAAGAATTAAAAACCCCAGCTGTGATTAAATACCACCAAAAGAAATCTCTATTTGTGTGAAAAAAAATTATAAAAATTTCATATGGGTACAATGTAGCATGACCGCGCAACTGTCATTCAAAATGTGAGAGCACTGAATGCTGAAAATTGGCCTGGGCAGGAAAGGGGTGAAAATGCCCGGTATTGAAGAAGTTAGGACACCTGGATGCTGTGGGAGCTTCATAATCCCTTGACACGGTCTTCTTCCTTGGTTTTTGGAGGCCAGTTTCGAGATCCTCTCTTTTCTTTCCTCTACTTTTGAGATTCCTCCTTTCTTGTGGTCCTTCTCCTTCCATGTTTTTCCTTTTTAATATTTATACTTTTTTCAACAGCATCAGCAGCTGCGTGTGTTTTCTGATGACTAGTAAGGTTTCCCTTATGCGTAAAAGATCTCCCGCACTCCAAACATGAAAAAGGACGCTCGCCAGTGTGAGTTCTTTGGTGGATAACAAGGTCCCCTCTCTTAATAAAACATTTCCCGCACTCCGAACACGAGAAATTGCGCTCCCCCGTGTGAATTTTCTGGTGTATCAGAAGGTCGGCTTTGCGAAAGAAACATTTCCCGCACTCCGGACACGAGAAGGGACGCTCCCCTGTGTGAGTTCTCTGGTGTTCGAGAAGCTTTCCTTTCCTGTGGAAACATTTCCCGCACTCTAGGCACGAAAAAGGATAACAGCCCGTGTGAATTCTCCGGTGCTTAAGAAGGTCTGCTCTTTGAATGTAGGTTTTTCCGCAGTCTGAACAGGAGAAGGTACGCTCGCCGGTGTGACCTCTCCGGTGATTGCGAAGGTCTCTATTGTAAATGAAACATCTCCCGCATTCTGAACAGGCGAAGGGTCGCTCACCGCTGTGAATTTTCTGGTGCTTTTGAAGGGTTCCTTTCGTTAGGAAGCATTTCCCGCACTCTGAACATGAAAAGGGACGCTCGGTTTTCTGGTTTCCTAGAAGCGTTATGTAGTCGTTGAATGATTGCTCGCACTCCGAAAGTGGCAATGAATTTTGTGCTGTGTAATCCCCTTCATTGCTCACGGGAGAGGTCACGGGATTATAGAGGTCTGTGGATCCATATGTACTCCCAGATCTCAGATGTATATCTGGAGTAACAGTATGTGGGTTATCGGAAGATTCCAGAGAATTAGACATATCCATTGTTCTCCTTGAAGGGTAAGGTCTGCGTTTCATACCTCGAGGTTTGGGATTTCCTCCTAAACGATATTCTACAATGCCATCATCTTCTGATTTACAATACGGAGGTAAAATAAGAAGTCCATCAGAGCTTTTCCGATTCTGACCATTGCGTTCATCTAATGGAGAGAATTTTTTTTTGTTTAAAAGATTATACTTTTAAAAAAAATGTTTGATGCAGTCATATACACAATGTTACCAAAAGTATTGGGACACCTGCCTTTACACGCACATGAACTTCAATGGCATCCCAGTCTAATGCCTCGTACACACGCAACGATTGTTGGCCGTGAATTTTCGGCCAACGTCCGATCGGCCGATTTTCGGCTTGTTAGTATGGTGTGCATGCTATAAAATTTTCAGAACAGACCGATTTTCCGTCAGTCAGTACAGATTTCGGCAGACAAAAATGTGATGAGCAAGACTGGGCATGCTCAGAGAAGAAAAAACACACGGAAAGTTAACCAGCACATGACATCACTTCTGAAGTTGGTTTTTGTTGGCCGAGAAAATTCGTGTGCAGTCTAGAGCACATTTCAACCAACACAACAACACTGGACAAAAGACGGCCGATCTGTCAGCCAACAATCGTTGCGTGTGTACGAGGCTTTAGTCCGTAGGGTTCAATATTGAGTTGGCCCACCCTTTGCGACTATAACAGCTTCAACTCTTCTGGGAAGGCTGTCCACAAGGTTTAGGAGTGCGTCTAATGTTTGACCATTCTTCTAGAAGAGCATTTGTGAGGTCGATATTGGATTGGTTTCCGATCCAATTCGTCCCAAAGGTGTTCTATTGGGTTGAGGTCAGGACTTTATTCAGGCCAGTCAAGTTCCTCCACCCGAAACTCTCTCATCCATGTCTTTATGGACCTTGCTTTGTGCACTGGTGCGCAGTCATGTTGGAACAGGAAGGGGCCACCCCCAAACTCTTCCCACAAAGTTGGGAGTATGAAATTGTCCAAAATGTCTTGGTATGATGACGCCTTAAGAGTTCCCTTCACTGGAACTAAGGGGCCAAGTCCAACCCCTGAAAAACAACCCCACACCATGATTCCCCCCCTCCAAATGTTTTGGACCAGTGCACAAAGCAAGTTCCATAAGGACATAGATGAGCAGGTTTTGAGGAACTTGACTGGCCTTCAGAAGAAGGAGCCAGAAATTTTGTAGATCGCCGAACAACGATTCCGGCGATCTTACCTGGAAGTGGGAGCTACCCCTCTGTCACTGATGTTGGAAAATAAGGCCTGGCTCGCAGTCTCAGCTGTAACTCATCCCAAAGGTGTTCTGTTGGGTTGAGGTCAGGACTCTGTGCAGGTCAATCAAGTTCCTCCTCCCCAAACCCGCTCATTTATGTCTTTATGGACCTTGCTTTGTGCACTGGCCAAGCCCAATCCCTGAAAAACAACCCCACATCCCAATCTCCCCTCCGCCAAATGATTTGGGTGGCCTGCCCAATACTTTGTGCAAGCCAGTCAAGTTCCTCCACACCATATTGCCAAAAGTATTGGGCCAACCCTCCAAATCATTTGGTGGAGGGGGGATTATGGTGAGGGCTTGTTCTTCAGGGGTTGGGCTTGGACCCTTAGTTCCAGTGAAGGGAACTCTGAAGGTGTCAGCATACCAAGACATTTTGGACAATTTCATGCTCCCAACTTTGTGGGAATAGTTTGGGGATGGCCCCTTCCTGTTCCAACATGACTGCGCACCAGTGCACAAAGCAAGGTCCATAAAGACGTGGATGAGCGAGTTTGGGGTGGAGGAACTTGACTGGCCTGCACAGAGTCCTGACCTCAACCTGATAGAACACCTTTGGGATGAATTAGAGCGGAGACCTGATAACCAGCTTGTGTTTAAGGGACGCCAACACTGATAATCATGGCACTAGTTATCAGTGTCCTGATTATCAGTGCAGTCTCAACAGTGCCAAACAGTCAGTGCCCACCAATGCTGCCAATAAGTGCCTCGTCATGAGTGTCACCTTTCAGTGCTGCCCATCATTGCCATCTCTCAGAACTCGTCATTGCCACCTATAAATGCCACCTCATCAGTGTAGCCCATCAGTGCTGCCTACCAGTGCCATCTATCAGTGCCCATCAGTACCACCTCATCAGTGTATCCTATCAGTGCCGATTAGCGCACATCAATGAAGGAGAAAAATTCCCCGTTTACAAAATTTTATAACAAACTATAAAAAAAAAAAAATTCTCAAAATGTTCAGTCTTTTTCATATGTTTAGCAAAAGATAACAACCCCAGTGGTGAGTAAATACCATCAAAAGAAAGCTCTATTTCTGTGGGGAAAATAAAAAATGATCAAAATTTAATTTGGGAACAGTGTTGCATGACTGCGCAATTGTCATTCAGAGTGCGACAGCACTGAAAGCTAAAAGTTGCCCTGGGCAGGAAGGGGATAAAAGTGCCCGGTAGGCAAAATATATATTTTACTTATTAATATAATGAAAATGTAAATTCTCTCTGCATTTAGTGTTTATGACTTACCTGTGTCCATATGTAGAGAAGATTCTTCCTGTTCACTTTCCATAATCCCCTCCTCCATAGACTGCTGATCTCCACTCACCAACGTCTCTTCTTCTTCCTCTTTAATCTGAGTTTTGATGTATGTCAGTTCTTCATCCTAAAAACAGCACATACCACATTAAGACAGTTCAGAGAAATTAACGTTGGATGTTTTGGAGCAGAACATGGAGTAGGAAGAACAATTTTCTGGTTAAGGTGGAAGGAAGAGACCACCTCACGGAGGAGAAAGAGAGAAAAAGATCAAGAGATCCTGGCAAGATCAACAAAATGCTTCCAATGGTAAATTAAACAGACCAAATGGGAGCAAATAAGAAAAGACCATTACTCCGGTCCATAGGGGTATAGAAGTAGGAGACCTCAAGTGGTCAAGATAAATTAAACTCAAACCCATCTACCTGATGATGGTGATGGATGGTGTGATCTTCCTGTGTGGAATCTCGGGAATACAGAGAACGGGGACATCTCTCTGGTGAGTTTGTACCACTGAATGGCTCCATCACGACAACCTTGAAGGGGTCTCTCATTCCTTCTGAAAACTCCTCCATCATTCCAACCTCATCATCCTCCTCTATTATCTCTTCCTTAACAGCATATTTCCAATCACTTGGGATTACACCCTAAATATTCAATAAAAATAAGATTAGCTGAAAACATGAGCATGTCAAAATTTATCAGATATTAATGATAATTTTTCTACTAAACCTCATGTGTGATGGTGTGATCTTCCTGTGTGGAATACAAAGGACGGGGACATCTCTTGGGTGGATTTCTGTTACTGTATCCATCTACCTGTTGGTGGGGGATGGTGTTATCTTCCTGGGTGGAATCCCGGGAATACAGAGGACGGGGACATCTCTCTGGTGGGTTCCCATTACTGGATCCATCTGTAGGAAACACACACACTGACTGAATACATTGTTTCTATGGGTTTATCAGATGATGGGGGATCTGGGTGGATCCTCCGTACTGCTCTCCCCTTTACAATAAAGTCTCCTCTTACCCGGTGATGTGAGGGGCGGCTGATTCTCCATCATGACGTCCTTGTAGAGATCCTTGTGTCCTTCTAAATACTCCCACTCCTCCATGGAGAAATAGACAGTGACATCCTGACACCTTATAGGAACCTGACACACACAATGATACAGTCACCATCCAGACACATCCCTTGTCTGTTACTGGATAATGTCCCAGAATTCCCAGCACCGCTCACCTCTCCTGTCAGCAGCTCAGTGATCTTGTTGGTGACTTCTAGAATCTTCTTGGCACTGGTTACCTCTGTTGTCAGGCAGTGAGGTGGAGGCGATGTGATGGGTGATGTCCTGTGAAGACGGCTGCTGGGTGTTGATGGATCTCCAGATGTTTCCTTCACTACTTTATAATTCTGTGTAAAGAACCAAAGTAACAATTGTTATGAACAGACTTCCTAGAATCCTCCTCACCTCTCTGGTCAGGTCTGTGTTTTAATAATAGAGATAAGTTTGATGTCATGTGACGTCCCAGAATCCTTCTCACCTCTCCGGTCAGCAGGTAGATGATCTCCAGGGTGAGGTTCAATATCCTCTCAGTCATGTGACTCGAGTCCTTCTCCATCCTCCTTGATGTGGTCATGTGATCTCCAGTCATATTCTCTGTAGACGGATAATAAACTGAAAATTATCCGGGCTGTAAAAGGATGAATAATGTCTGCACAGAGTTCCTTCATAGTTCTGACACCTCAGTAAACCTGAGATTCCCCTTAAGCTCTAACGAAAACATTTTAGATTAGGTTCGCTCAGGCTGGAGAAGAGTAAGAACCTACAATAAGAAAGTCTACGGTTTGTGTCATGACTTGTGAGATTTTCCCTCACTTTCTGTCAGGGATGAGCTCAGACGTGTTTGAGTTTGTATATGCCCGGTCCCGCAGCTGCACAGATCGGGAAATGTCTCACTGCCTGTGATTAGTGGAGTGCAGTGTCGACTTCCTGGCAGGATCGGAGACGTACGAACTCACCCGAGCTCATCTCTAGTCCAAATGATGAGCGTCAAAGAGAAAAGAACGTGAGGGTGCATCAGCTCATTGGGGACACAAACAAATAATAATCTGGCAGAGGTTCTAACCCTTATCCATCTATTGATAAAAAGAACACTTAAAGGAGAAGATGCACCAAGTAAATATTGGGTTCAAGGGAATATTAGGATTTTTGTGCTCACCATGAGATGGTTTTCACCTCTTCAGCTGCCAGATCTAGCAATGTCTCCCCTCTTCTTCCTACAAACTCACCTCTTGACTGGAACTTCCTGTCTGCGGGTTAGATCACTTCCTATTTTGACATCACTTCCTGTCTTTACCTTTCATCACTTCCTGTCTTTATCTGACATCACTTCCTGTCTCCGCATGCCACCATCTTGTGGAGAATATACAAACTGTAGCCTGCGTTGTGTTTCAATACCGTGACAGTTACTTCTTGGTACGGCTTTCCATTAGGTTACATATTTTGGGCCAAAGTTAAAACTGAAGCAATGAAAATAATTTTATTGTGTATTAAAATTCCTAAGTATTCCATGGTCTGCCCACCATGTCTTCTAAATGCGTAAATGTACCCGTATGAAATATGTACAGCATTGTTTTTGGTGTTTGTTTGTTTTTTTACATATCTATAGATGTTCTCTTGTTTTGTCTACTCGAAAAGTAAGAAAAATCCTTAAAAAAAAAATTATAAAAAATTTTCAGAAATACTTGAGATTAAATAAGCAATGAAAATAATTTAATTGTGTATTAAAATTCCTAAATTCTCCATGATCTGTCCACCATGTCTCTCAAATGTGTGAGCCTACACACGTAAAAAATGGACAGCGTTGATTTGTTTTGTTTTTTTTATATATCTATAGATGATGTCTTGTTTTGTTGTTTTTTCTCGAAAAAAATAACAAAAAAATCAATAAAAAAGGTATTAGTGTCGGTTCACACTATGGCGATCCGACTTCGGGGGCGACTAGTGAAGTCTCCGTGCACCGCGACTTTGGCGCGACTTGCACGGACTTCACATAATGGAAGTCAATGCAAGTCGCTCTGACTTCGGTCAAAAGTAGTGCAGGAACTATTTTCTAAGTCGGAGCGACTTGAGTCGCTCCTATTAGAACGGTTCCCATTGCACTGAATGGACCGCGACTTGTCAGGCGGCCAAGTCGCCTGACAAGTCGCCGTAGTGTGAACCGGGACTTAGAAGTTCTCATAAATATGTAAGACTAAACAAGCAATGAAAATAATTTGATTGTGTATTACAATGTGAATTTTTTCTAATGCCCACCCTACCATCTGCCCCCTGGACCCTGTTGCCTCACAAATTCTATGGTCACCCCCTGGCTCTATCCTACACTCTCTAAGTCTCATCTTCAATTTCTTAGAGAGAGTTGGGGGCATCTTCCGGACCCCTCTGCTGTCTTTGACACAATTGACCATCCCCTCCTCCTTAAAAATCTCCTTTCCTTTGGTCTCAGGGACTGTGTTCTTCTTTGGTTTTCATCCTACCTATTCCACCGCACCTTCAGTGTCATTGCGTTTTTTCTTCCTCCACTCCTCTCCCTTTCTCTGTAGGGGTCTACAAGGTTCTGTTCTTGGACCTCTCCTATTCTCAATCTACACCTCCTCCCTGGGTCAGCTGATTGCCTCCCATGGCTTTAAATACCATTTCTACTCTGATGACACCCAAATCTATCACTCTACCCTTCAGCTCCCGACATCAGTCTCCTCATTCATCACTAATCTACTAACGGACATATCTGTTTGGATGCCACATCTCTTTCTCAAACTCAATCCACCCAAAACTGAGCTCATAATATTTCCTCTCTTCTCTGTCAAGATCAATGACACAACTATCAATCCGTCCCCGCATGCAAGGATGCTAGGTGTAATCCTGGACTCTGAACTTTCCTTTCGGACCCACATCCGCTCACTGTCCAAAGCTCGCCACCTCAACCTTTGCAACATCTCCAGAATACGCCCTTTTCCAAACCAACGACACGACAAAGCTTCTAATTCACTCCTCTCGCCTCAACTACTGCAACTCCCTCCTTATTGGCTTACCTTTAAATAGGCTTACACCCCTTAAGTATATCATGAATGCTGCTGCCAGACTCATCCACCTTACCAGCTGTTCACTGTCTGCTACTGCTCTCTGCCAATCCCTACACTGGCTTCCATTCACCCAACAAATTAAATTCAAAATATTATCAACTTACAAAGCCAACCACAACTCTGCCCCCAGCTACATCACTAACCTTGTATCAAAATACCATTTTCTTTCTGTTCCTCCCAAGACCTCCTGCTCTCTAGCTCCTCCCATGCCCGCCTCCAGGACTTCTCCAGCGCCTCTCCCATTCTATGAAACTCCTCACCCCAAACTGTCCAACTACCTACTACTCTGTCCGCTTTTATGGAATCCCTGAAAACCCTTCTCTTCAGAAAGCCTTTCCTGCCTCCACCTAACAACGGAATTTTATTTTCTCAATCAGCCCACCCCCCACAGTTATTACCTTTTGTATCACTTGACCCTCCCTCTTAGATTGTAAGCTCTAAGTAGCACTCCAATTTCTCATTATATTGCCATGGTATTATACAGTAAGGCTCCATGTACACGGGACGTTGTTAAAAGTCCCTTTGTATGCTGGAATTTTTAGGACGTTTAAAACGTCCGTTAGGTCGCGTTTCCACCCGCGTTTAGCGGGCGTTTGCATATAGAACCGTTCCTAGAGGTAAAAAAAATCATTCCCCTTTAAAATGGAAAAACGCGAGCGCTTAACGCGGGTCATCGCGTTCGGTCGCGTTTGGTCACGTTCGGTCACGTTTTTGCTTTTGAAACTCCGGGAAACACACGTTCGAACGCAAATAATTGCTTTCCAAAAAACGTCCCTGAACTCAACTGCCTGTAAATTACTTTAAATGACCCTGTGTACATGGACAGATAAGATAACATGTAGGTGGGTTCAGGAGCTTCTGAAAAAAACGCCCAACTGCTCCTAAACGGCCATTTACAACGTCCCGTGTACGTGGAGCCTAACTGTGCTGTCTGCCCTCATGTTGTAAAGCGCCGCTCAAATTGTTGACACTAAATAATAATAAAAAATACCCATCATGTGCCCACCGTGTCTTCAATACAGGTGCTATGGGAATGCTGTCTCATTGTAAATTGTGAAATGTAACCATGTAACATATGGACAGCATTGTTTTTGTTTTGTTTTTTACTTATTTTTTATTTTTTTTATATATCCATGTAAAGTATGGACAGCATTGCTGTTGTTTTGTTTTTTACTTTTTTAATTTTTTTTACATATCTGCAGATAAGGTCTTGTTTCGCCTACTCAAAAAAGTGAGAAAAATAAATAAAATATATTATAAAAAATGTAATAAATATGTGAGTCTAAATAATTAAAAAAAATTAATTTTGAGATACAAAATTGTTTTAAAAAAACATATATAGTTTAACTATATCGTATACACATTGCCGGGCAGAAAGTCCCAGGCGCCTAAGATGGTTGAGAAAAACCTTTGTCTTAGGTGATTACTTTATGTCTTTTGCATTAATGTATCTATAGAAAAATTGTATTTTCTTTTGTAAATGCTTAGCAACATTTTTTTTTTCTTGTGAAGCTGGAGGAGGTCCAGCACTGATACTGGATCAGAACTGGTGAAACCCGCTGGGACTCTGGTGCACATATCCATAGTATGGAGAAGTCCGAACAGAAGTGATCCTCAACGAAGAGATGCAACCAAAACACCACTCCTTCAAGGTAAAAACTAAACCAAAGGACTTATCGATGAAAAAAATTAAAATACTGGGGTGTCATCCGGTTCTCTGGACTGATGAGTCAAAATGTCAAATATTTGGGTTTAACAGAAGTCAGTTTGTCTATCAAAGGGTGTAGGAGGGAGGTCTAGCTATCTGGGCCCCTCTTGTTCAAAAGGGGCTCACAGATTCCAAAGAGTGTCCCACTGAGCCAGGGATTTGGAAAAGAGGTCCCTGTAGAAATTAGACCCCATGTGGACAAGGTGCCTTGCTTGGGTGAGCTGGGTTGGTTTGGGGGAGCACACGCTCGCAGCCCCTATCTGTTCCTGTCCAGCTAGGCTGCAGGCCTGGATAGGGGTCTGGGGGTTTCCTCACTGTATTTTTTTTTTTTTGCCTATTGTCCCTCACAAAATCTATACCATACCCCAAAGTTGTGGACCATTGTGGTATTTGTGTGATTTTTCTTTGCACATATCGAATACAACTCCAAAAAATTAAAATATCACATATCCGTGATATGATATGAACGCCCACAGTTCCTTCTGTTGTAGATCCACATGTTGCCACGCGAAAGTCCCCTTCTTCAGCGCTGTACCCGCATCATACTTCCTGCCTGAATAAAAACAAACTCACACCCCTCCAGGTGATCACTCTTCCACCTTAGCACTCACTGCTTTGCTACTACATCAAGATGCTAGCCCTGCTTGTCCGCCACATGTGGAAAAACTCCCCATGGCTGCACTCCTCACCAGCTTTATTGTCAAGACACAGGAAAAGACATCACACAACAGTGGGGGAAAGAAGGGTGTTGACGCGTTTCACGCTTAGTCGTAACCCAAGTGTTTGTGTAGCGTGAAAAGCATTGACATCCTTCTGTCCCCCATTGCTGTGTGATGTCTTCACCCGTGATTTGACAATAAAGCTGGTAAGGAGTGCAGCCATCTTAGGTTTTTCTTCATACAGACCGTAGTTCCCAATCTATGGTCTCAGCTGACACACTGCCATACGTTTTCCCTCCATAGTCCCCACCTTTATGACTCCGCTCTCCCTGCATCACCCGGTCATTGTGCACTTCCAGGTCCATGGAAGATGGATTACGCATTGTGCACTTCCAGGTCCATATAAAACCTGATTACGAACCCAGAGCTGCACAGTGATGCTGAGACATGAACGATAAAATGAGGAATGGCCGCACTTCCCATAGCATGCAATCAAGATTTATTGTATGATAAAATCTAGCACAGATATTACAGGCATGTAGCAGGGGACAAAAGGATGACGCGCTTCACACGACTATGCGTGCTTTGTCAAAACCAACCATGTAAAACCTGATTATGAACCCAGAGCTGCACAGTGATGCTGAAACATGCCATGCGGGAGCCGGGAGTGGAAAACCTATTGCAGCAGGTGAACAGGCATTCACATCAATGGGGAGGCATGCAAAGTTTGGCACCTTTGCCCTGGGCACCAGATGACCTTGGGGCACCTCAGCCTGCCGTACTGTTCCCATACTGTATATGTCAGTTCTGATGGCAGGATTCCCAGCTTGGCGGGGATGGGTCTTGGCCAGATGCACAAGAGCCAACTCAGCTTCCCAACAGAGAAACCATTCATCCTGCTGTGGCATTGGGAACCTCTGCCACTGCTCTTTATGATGCCGCCCTTCTTCTAAGCATAACAACAGTATGAGCAACGTTGGGATTACCAGGGTCTGAGGAACACAAGCTTGGCCTGGACACCAAGCTTGACCTTGGGTGCAACACAAACACACAAATTAAAAGGAAGGCCGGCCACTGTTCATCTGATTCTACAACTATAACAAGCTAGGGGAGAGGTCCCAGCACTGTCTTCAAACATTGAGACCCTGTGTTATTCTAATGATGGGTGTGCGTCACTTATACCTTATACCACTGTGTTTGGCCACTCTGCATTATCCATTGACACCACTTCACAATACCTACCAAGCTAGCCCGGCTCATCTGCCACATGTTGGAAAACCCAAGCGTTTGTGTAGTATGAAACGCGTTGATATCCTTCTGTCCCTCAATACTGTGTGATGTCTTCGTCCGTGTTTTGACAATAAAGCTGGTGAGCAGTGTAGCCATCTGAAGTTTCCTTCATTCAGACCGTAGTTCCCACTCTATGGTCTCAGCTGATACCTGTCCGCACTGCCTGCTGACACACGTCCATACGTTTGCACTCCATAGTCCCCACCTTCATGACTCCGCTCTCCCTTAATCACCCAGTCATTGTACACTTCCAGGTCCATGGAAGATGGATTACGCATTGTGCACTTCCAGGTCCATGGAAGATGGATTACGCATTGTGCACTTCCAGGTCCATGTAAAACCTGATTACGAACCCAGAGCTGCACAGTGATGCTGAGACATGAACGATAAAATGAGGAATGGCCGCACTTCCCATAGCATATCCTTCTGTCCCTCATTGCTGTGTGATGTCTTCGTCCGTGTTTTGACAATAAAGCTGGTGAGGAGTTTAGCCATCTGAAGTTTCTTTATTCAGACCATAGTTTCTGCTCTATAGTCCCAGCTGATACCTTTCCCTGCTGACACCCATGCATACGTTGCCAGTCCATAGTCCCCACCTTCATGACTCCACTCTCCCTCCATCACCCAGCAACCAGGAATTATAGACATTTGATAAAGAAAGCAGATTCATAACAGAATATTGTAAAGTGTAGTGATAAGTCGGAATGTCAAATTTAACACAGAAAAAAAATCTAGGTTTCAGTTTAATAGTCATTTTCTTGTTAAAAAAAAAGATGTTAAGTATTATTTATTGGCTAGACCAGCATTTTTCAACAAGGGTGCCTTGGGGTTTCTTCAGGGGTGCCTTGGCGAAATTCCTAAAAATTGATCAAAAAATGGTATCCACTAGCCAGCAGGTGGATCAAGCCTGCCTTTTAGTTACACAAAGCCCCAGGTTTTCATTATACACCATTATGACTTTCTCAACCTTTTCAACACAGGGGAACCCTTGAAATACATTTCTGGTCTCCGGGGAATCCCTGCTAAAAATGAAAAATCTACGACTCATGACACCTTAGTGTGACAGTAAGTGGGAAGAATGCTCCTTACTCTTGTCGTCATTGGGAAGAATTACCCCCCTTACAGATAGCTAAAAGGAACAATGGTGTCATTGGGAACTTATCTGAGAGGCAGAAATTGCCCATTGCTCAAGGAACCCCTAGCAACCTCAGGAGGAACCCTGGTTGAGAAACCCTGTTCTAGACACTGGCATCCTAACAACCAATGATGTCACCAGGTAACCACTTCTGGACCGGAGGGTCTTCCCCCGTAACCACTTCCAGACCGCCCACCGTGTATTTACGTCACTAATTTGACCTCAAATACTGGAGTTATGGCAGCAGATAGCTGCCATAACTCTGGCATTGTCCTACACGGCGGGCGGTCCTCTTTAACATATAAGTGGTCCCACTTATGGGCGGCTGGAGAGGTGCCCCCCCCCTCCCTCCGGTCCCTTTTGCAGCTTACCGGGAATACCGGTAAGCGGGGAAAAACGAGATACGGAGAATAGGAGGTAGCATTATCTTTCACAGGGACCCTGTTCTAAAGGGGGATCTATGGGAACCCTGGCCTGCTCCAAAAGGGGATCTATGGGGACCCTGCTCTAAAGGGGATCAATGGTGACCCTGGCCTGCTCTAAAGGGGGATCTATAGGGACCCTGCCCTAAAGGGGGATCTATGGGGACCCTGGCCTGCTCTAAATGGGAATCTATGGGGGACCCTGCTCTAAAGGAGGATCTATGGGGACCCTGGTCTGCTCTAAACGGGGATCTATTTGGCCCTGCTCTAAAGGGGGATCTATGGGCACCCTGGCCTGCTCTAAAGGGGGATCTATGGGGTCCATGGCCTGCTCTAAATGGGAATCTATTGGGGACCCTGCTTTAAAGGGGGATCTACAGGGACCCTGCTCTAAAGGGGGATGTATGGGACCCTTTTCTAAAGGGAGATCTATGGGGACCCTTGCCTGCTCTAAAGAGAGATTAAACCAGAATAGACAGTGTATTTTGATCGTTTTTTTTTTTTTTTTCAAATGTACCTTGGTGTCCTTCACTAAGGTCTGTACTTTGAAAAATGTCTGTTACAGCCTTGGTCCGTGCCTATCCCCATGCTTGGCACCCAGTACCTCCCTGTCCTCAGGATTACACCTCTGACCTAGAGCAGCGAATTGGCCTCTCCGTTTTCCCTGACTGGGGGAAGACAGAGATCCGGGTTCTTGCTTAGCAGGAACACAAGATCTCCATCTTGTCCCCTTTGCAGAACGGGGACCTGCCTTGTTTACATAGACAGACTGTCATTCTGCCTATTCCGGGGATGATCACGGGTGGCCGCCAGACATCGGATCCGCCGTGGACCCGCTGATATACATCCCCGCTAGCCAATCACAGCGCGATCATTCTATCTAGTTGCTGATGAACGAAACAACGTAAAGGAACGTTGTTTCGGGCAATAGAGCCACACTGCCGCAGTAAATACATGGCGGTTGGTCAGCAAGTAGCTAGTAAAGAGGATGTCTGTTGCCTCCACAGCATCCTTATTTGACGCTCCTGTACCACTCCCCCTTAGTGTTGGGGTCACATTAGCTAACTGATGGAGAGAAATTGAGGGAGAAGAGAAAGATTGGAATACTAGTCAGAACCGGTGTGCCAAAGTGTATTTGCTTTGGAAGAATAAATCAACTCTAACGTTGGGCGTCCTACGTGTGGATGTTTCGGCATTGTGTAGAGGTATTATGGCGTTTTTCCACTGCATGGAACCGAACGGTTCAGCTTGCTTTTGTGCTTTTCCACTGCATGGTACCACATGGTACGGTGTTGGAACGGTTCGGTACGGTACGGCGGCGCTTTTCCACTACATGGAACCGAACAGTACGGCTCGCTTAAACAGTACCACCTCAGTTGTGGTTCCAAGAGGGCCATACCGGTACCATATCCCACAATCCTTTGCATGCAGCCTTGACTGTTTGTCACTACTAGCCACTGATTGGTCAGAGAATCATTGTTATCCCACCCACATTACTTTAGTGGAAAAGCAAACTGTACCAAACCGTACCGAACCGTTCCAACACCGTACCATGCGGTACCACGCAGTGGAAAACCAAACAGAGCCAAGCAGGGCCGAGTGGAGCCGAGCCGGTACTTGCAGTGGAAAAGTGCAATTAGAATAGTAGAACAAGATTGGTCGATCAGAGAAAATCTCAGAGGCACCGCATGCCGAAATGTCTAGGGCAGTGATGACAAACCTTGGCATCCCAGATGTTTTGGAATTACATTTCCCATTATGCTCAACTATACTGTGGAGTGCATGAGCATCATGGAAAATGTAGTTCCAAAACATCTGGGGTGCCAAGGTTCGCCCATCACTGGTCTATTGTCTTGTGAGCTATTAGAACAGTTTTTTACATTTCAGAATGGGGTGCCTCGAGACAGTCCATAATTGTGAAGGGTCCCCACGTGTGGACGTTTCGGCATTGTGTAAAGCTATTAGAATAGTAGAACAAGATTGGTTGATCAGAGAAAATCTCTGAGGCACCGCGACCCCAAATGTCTAGTGCAGTGATGGTGAACCTTGGCATCCCAGATGTTTTGGAACTACATTTCCCATGATGCTCATGCTCTCTGCAGTGTAGTTGAGCATCATGGGAAATGTACTTCCAAAACATCTGGGGTGCCAAGGTTCACCATCACTGGTCTAGTGTCTTGTGATCCATTAGAATAGTTTTTTACATTTTGGAATGGGGTGCCTCGAGACTGTCCATAATTGTGAAAGGTGCCTTGAGATTGTCCATAATTTTACAGGGCGTCTCGACTGAAAAAAAAAAAGGTTGAGGAAACAATGGCCTAGACCCATAAAAGAACAAGTATTTGCTGCGGCCAATAGCAACCCAAAAAAAGAAGGAGGTCCAATGGTGAAAGAAAAACACAGATTGCATTGGATGTTTTTGTATTTGTCTTTACTATGAATTGTTGCCATTGCTCCATTGTTGACCAAGTATCGAAAAAAAGGGTTTTCCTTGTGTAGCGATGCCCCCGTAAGGACTGCTGGATATTCACTACATGGGTCCTCCTGGTTACCAACACACAGCCACAAATAAGTGCAATTTTCATATTCCTCTTGGCCCTCACTTCAATAAACAGTCCAGGGGTATTTGGTTGTTTTGTTGTTTATTTTATAATAGGGATAGGAGAAGGAAATAGTGAGATACTCCAATGGTAACTATTCACAATATCTGAGGACTTCTTTCTTCTCTACTTTGCTTGAAGGTATGGAACAGCCAGGCTGTTAATTCATCCTGCCACTTTAGATGAATAGGGATTAGGTCTCTTGCTTTCCTTCAAGACAACTTGGTGGACAATCTCTTATTTTATCTTCAGGACACTCTCCCTAGCAATCTCTTTCTGCTGACACCCGTCCACTGACTATCCTATGAGCAGAGGGTGGCCCCCCTCAGGTCAGGCCCCTTGACACGAGTCCCTGTACTCACGATACTGCAGCCACAGGGTCTCCCCTCTCAGTCAGCTTCCCTGGGCCTCTGGGTTCGGCTCCTCTCTACCGCTCATCTGGCCCTCGTGACCGCATGGCACCTCTACAGAGGACAGCCGCCCCCCTCCCTACAGGACGCTGCTCTCCAACGAAAGACCCCGAGCACATGTGCTCTTGGATTTTATACAGTATCCCAGCATGCCCTCTGCCAATCATCAGGAATGTATTAAAAGCCTATGCACCCATTCGGCAGGTTTCAACATGTATCCCTATCGGACCAGTGTGAAACACTCTGCAGACTGAGTGAAAATCGCATACTGAGCACAATGAGCAGACCTCACTAACAGATCCTGCTCTCTGGTAGGCAGAGAACAATATAGATTTACCTGCAGCCCCTCTGGTAAGCAGACAGAGCTCAAAACTATACTCTCTCACTAGCACCTACCTAGGAGGGTGCTACATCCACCCCCACCAAACTGAGCCATGTCCTCACTAACAGATTCTGCTCTCCGGTAGGCAGAGAACAATATAGATTTACCTGCAGCCCCTCTGGTAAGCAGACATAACTCAAAACTATATTCTCTCACTAGCACCTACCTAGGAGGGTGCTACATCCACCCCCACCAAACTGAGCCATGTCCTCACTAACAGATTCTGCTCTCCGGTAGGCAGAGAACAATATAGATTTACCTGCAGCCCCTCTGGTAAGCAGACATAACTCAAAACTATATTCTCTCACTAGCACCTACCTAGGAGGGTGCTACACTTGTACTTGTACTATGGTTTCCCATCTGTTGCCCCATGTATCGACATGATTTCCAGTTTGTCACCCAGCTTTGTGGGTTGAGTGCTGTTGTGTTGTTTCCGCCACATTTCTCCAGAGAATGAGGTTCAAGGGGGTTACAATGGTTCTCTGATGTGCTTAGATCTTTTGAGTTCCTGGGTCCACATTCATGTTATACCTATGATGAGGTGCCCTCCTTTCCCTGTTGGATTTGTATTTTTTATTTTTTGGCAAGGAAAGTAGACCTCAAATGTGGGTCGGAAGAGAGACAAAGCTGTAGCAGGCAAATGTTACCACTGGAGGCTCCAAGAAAAAGAAGATTCCAAAAGGTGCCTCAGCACACCAGGGTCTATCCTTAACTGAGGTATCAATTTTTCCAGGTTCTTCTTTTTGATCAAGGCAAATTGTGGACCAAAGTTCTATGGACTAAAATTCTATGGACTAAAGTTTTATGGGCCACAGTTCTATGGACCAAAGTTCTATGGACCAAAATTCTATGGGCCACAGTTCTATGGACCAAAGTTCTATGGACCAAAATTCTATGGGCCACAGTTCTATGGACCACAGTTCTATGGACCACAGTTCTATGGGCCACAGTTCTATGGACCAAAGTTCTATGGACCAAAGTTCTATGGGCCAAAATTCTATGGGCCAAAGTTCTATGGACCAAAATTCAACCTGCTAAAAGCCTACGTGCATTTTCCAACAGCATTAGCAGGTGTGTGTTCTCCAATGTCTTAAGTAAGCATTGTTTTAGTGTAGAACATTCCCCGCACTTTGTAAATCAAATAGGAGGCTCGCCCCTGTGGCTTTTCTGATGTCTAAGAAGCTCTGCTTTCCTAATGAAACATTTCCCACACTTTTTACATCAAATAGGAGGCTTACTCCTATGATTTTTCTGGTGTCTATAAAAGCTCTGCTTTCCTAATGAAACATTTCCCACACTTTGTACATCAAAATGGAGGCTCGCCCCTGTGACTTTTCTGATGTCGAATAAGCTTTGCTTTCCTAATTAAACATTTCCCGCACTTTGTACATCAAATAGGAGGCTCTACCCTGTGGCTTTTCTGATGCTTAAGAAGCTCTGCTTTTCTAATGAAACATTTCCCGCACTCCGAACATGGGTAAGGACACTCACCGGTGTGAATTCTCTCATGTCTAATTAGACTTCCTTTTTGTGTAAAACATTTCCCGCACTCTGAACATGAAAAAGGACGCTCGCCCGTGTGAATTCTCTGGTGCCTAAGAAGGTCTTTTTTCATAGTGAAACATTTCCCGCAATCTAGGCATGCGAAAGGACGCTCACCCGTGTGAATTCTCTGGTGTTTCACAAGGTCTCCTTTCATGGTGAAGGATTTCCCGCACTCTGGGCACAAGAAAGGACGCTCACCCGTGTGAAGTCTCTGGTGTTCACGAAGCGTCCCTTTCTTATTGAAACTTTTTCCGCACTCTGTACATGTAAAAGGGAAACAGCCTGTGTGAGTTCTCTGGTGTTTAAGAAGGTCTCCTTTCTGAAGGTAAGATTTCCCGCACTCTGAACATAAGAAAGGACGCTCCCCCGTGTGACTTCTTTGGTGATTGATAAGCTCCCTATTGTAAATGAAAGATTTCCCACACTCTGAACACGAGAAAGGACGCTCTCTCGTGTGCATTCTCCAATGTTTATGAAGCTGTTCTTTGCTACTGAAACATTTCCCGCACTCTGAACATGAGAAAGGACTCTCACTCTTGTGACTTCTCTCCTTTTTTAGAAGGGTTTTGTATACGATGGGAGATTTATTAAACTGTAAGGAAGACAATGAACCCTCTTCTATGTGAACTCCTATGTGGCCTAAAGACGACGATTCCTTAGGATTAGAGGGATCCATTGATTGCTCCAAGGGGTAAAATCGGTGATGGGTGTTTCGAGTAATGGGATTTAGTCCTGAAAAATATTGTGCAATACCATTGTCTTCTGCATTCCAATCTGGAGATAAAATAAGATGCTCCTCAGAGCTATTCCTCTTCTGAACATAGGATCCATCTGTAATAAAAGAATAAAAAAAATGATAAATATTTTCAATTTCTTTCATTTATTTTCATATGGTGTACAGTATCTCCTCCTCATTTGTTGGGAACATGACGTTATATTGAGGAATGGAGATGGACCTTTCATATGGTGTACAGTATCTCCTCCTCATTTGTTGGGAACATGACGTTATATTGAGGAATGTAGATGGACCTTTCATATGGTGTAAAGTATCTCCTCCTCATTTGTTGGGAACATGACGTTATATAGAGGAATGGAGATGGACCTTTCATATGGTGTACAGTATCTCCTCCTCATTTGTTGGGAATATGACGTTACATTGAGGAATGGAGATGGACCTTTCATATGGTGTACAGTATCTCCTCCTCATTTGTTGGGAACATGACGTTATATAGAGGAATGGAGATGGACCTTTCATATGGTGTACAGTATCTCCTCCTCATTTGTTGGGAATATGACGTTACATTGAGGAATGGAGATGGACCTTTCATATGGTGTACAGTATATCCTCCACATTTGTTGGGAACATGACGTTATATTGAGGAATGTAGATGGACCTTTCATATGGTGTACAGTATCTCCCCCTCATTTGTTGGGAACATGACGTTATATTGAGGAATGGAGATGGACCTTTCATATGGTGTACAGTATCTCCTCCTCATTTGTTGGGAACATGACGTTATATTGAGGAATGGAGATGGACCTTTATTATGGTGTACAGTATCGCCTCCTCATTTGTTGGGAACATGACGTTATATTGAGGAATGGAGATTGGACCTTTCATATGGTGTACAGTATCTCCTCCTCATTTGTTGGGAACATGACGTTATATTGAAGAATGGAGATGGCCCTTTTATATGGTGTACACATTATCTCCTTTTCGTTTGTTAGGCACCTTTGGTTGTGTGGAAAAAAATAACATATATATTCTTTATAGAGGGTAATGGAGATTCATATGGTGTACAAGACCTCCACCTCATTTGTTTTGACCATTGAGTACTGTAATAGGTACATTGATGATGTTTTTAGTGTCAGCAGTTAAAGTTTTCTAACAATTTCCCTTCTGAAGGATGAGAAGTTCTCTATTTTGCACAAGGACAGCACAAATTCTGTATAATTACAAGAATAAAAGGTAAAACTTCTAAATACATAAAAAGTTCTTTGCTGTAAGGGCTGTGAAAATATGGAATAGTTTTTCACCAGAAGTAGTTAGCTATAATTCACTTTATTACTTTAAAAATAAGTAGATCTGCTTCTAAATGCAAAAATATGCATTTTTATGAACATTTTTTGAAAAATTAAAGTATTGTGTTGATCCAGGGAATTATCAGATTCTCTTTTGGGAAGAGGAAGTAATTATTTTATCTTTGCTGGAGCAAACGGAGACATTTTTGAGCGTTTTCTGACTTCCTTTGCTGCATTAGCTTTTTTTTTTTTTTTTTTTTTTGGGGGGGGTGTTTTTTTAGCGAGTCTGATGAACTCAATGCATATATGGCTCTTTAAGTACATAATGATTATCCAGATTTAAGTTAAAGATGTGAATTGTTTCTGCATTTAGTTATTACTTACATGTGTCCATATGTAGAGAAGATTCCCCCTCCTCCATAGACTGCTGATCTCCACTCACCAACATCTCTTCTTCTTCCTCTTTAATCTCAATTTTGATGTCTTTCAGCTCTACAGCCTAAAACAAGATTTATATTGAGAGGCAAGAGGAATGGCATCCAACTGCTTGAAATATGTTTTTAAGTGTTCACTCTCAATCTACCTGATGATGGTGAGGGATGGTGTGATCTTCCTGTGTGGAATCCCGAGGACTGGGACATCTCTCTGGTGGGTTCCCATTACTGGATCCATCTGTAGGAAACACACACACTGACTGAATACATTGTTTCTATGTGTTTATCAGATGATGGGGATCTAGGTGGATCCTCCGTACTGCTCTCTCCTTTACAATAAAGTCTCCTCTTACCCGGTGATGTGAGGGGCGGCTGATTCTCCATCATGACGTCCTTGTAGAGATCCTTGTGTCCTTCTATATACTCCCACTCCTCCATGGAGAAATAGACAGTGACATCCTGACACCTTATAGGAACCTGACACACACAATGATACAGTCACCATCCAGACACATCCCTTGTCTGTTACTGGATAATGTCCCAGAATTCCCGGCACCGCTCACCTCTCCTGTCAGCAGCTCAATGATCTTGTTGGTGACTTCTAGAATCTTCTTGGCACTGGTTACCTCTGTTGTCAGGAAGTGAGGTGGAAGGACTGTGATGGGTGATGTCCTGTGAAGACGGCTGCTGGGTGTCCATGGCTCATCGGATGTTTTCCTCACTACTTCATAATCCTGTACAAAGAGATTCAGTAACAGTTATCACTACAGAAGATAAACATGATGCTATGTGACCTCCCAGAATCCTGCTCACCTCTCCGGTCAGCAGGTACATGATCTCCAGGGTGAGGTCTAATATCCTCTCACTCACATGACTTTGGTCACCATCCATCTTCACTGATATGGTCATGTGATTTATATAAGGCACTTCTTTCTGTAGACAGATAACAAACTGAGAATTATCTCCTCAGTATCAGACTGCTTCCTAACCTAGATTACAACCTTATGGCTCTCACTTCAAGTAAACCAAAGACTCCCTTTAACCACTTCGCCTTAGGTGGACATCATATGACGTCATGGATATTGAGTGGAGATATTAGGATGATGGGTGGAGCTGCAGGCATCATTCGGATATCTTCTTTTTCAGCCAGGAATTCCCTGTCATGTAAAAACAATCATAGAGGCTGTTCAGCCGCTTGATTGTTTTTTCAGGCGGCGGGAGGGGACCCGCCGCCCTCCGGTGCTTTCTAGCCTAGAGGAGGGATGTGGGGTCCCCAGGTCTTGCTGTAAAGAGGACCTGTCATGCCCTATTCCTATTACAAGGGATCTTTACAATCCTTGTAATAGGAAAAAAGTGATCAAAAAAAAAAAAAAACAATTAAAAAGGAAAGTGTCAAAATAAAAAATGTAAAGCGAACGCAAACAAACTTCACGCCTGCATATGTAAACAGCATTCAAAACCCTCATGTGAGGTATCGCCTCAATTGTTAGAGCGAGAGCAATAATTCTAGCCCAAGTCCTCCTCTGTAACTCTAAACTGTAAAAATGTTTAAAGCCTCACCTATGGAGATTTTTAAGTACCGAAGTCTATAAGACCCCACATCTCTCCTCTAAGCTGGAAAGCCTGAGATAAAAAAACAAAAAACCAAAAAAAAAAAAAAAAAAAACGATCTCAGGCTTTCCAGCTGAACACACAGCAGTGTTTACAATTGCCGGGGTTAGGCGTGACGTCATAACGTCACGTCATAACGTAATAACATCGCCCCTGGCCTCCGAGGACCATCTGGTCCTCAGTCAGCTCTATGGTAAACTTCCACCTCTGGCGGATTCCTCTGGTTCGTCGATCGTAGAAGCACCAGAGGGCGGCGGGGAACGTCCCCTCCTGCCGCCTATAAAAACAATTAAGTGGCTAAACGGTACTGCCCTCGTATATATACGTATGCCAACACTATGCAAACAGACAGCGTTTCACCATGAGATCTGTAAACACCTAAAAAAAATAGTACAAGCAGTGCAAAAAGGCAAATGTGCAAACGAGAACTCCAGTATTTATGAGTATGACGTCTCGGGGGATGAGGCTCTTCTTAAGTCATTTTGTCTTGCCGTAGAGTGATCTGTAACGCTTACCAGAGGGGAGCAGATACACAGACAAAGTCCAGGATGGGGGAAGTCTGCACTGATCTTCTTTGCTTATTTCCTGACTCGGAGTTGTATAAATCCCAAGTTGTAGGCAGGACAGCACCAATGACTTTTGTCTGGCAGACCTACTTGCCTGCTGTATAATGTATGGTAATATCTTATTACTTCCTAAGCCGTGAATTCCAGCAAGGTCTCCTCTCTACTTCCTCCCAACTCACCTTTCACCCGGAACTTCCTGTTTATGTGTGATATTACTTCCTGGTTTTACCTAACGTCACTTCCTGTGTGTGCGTTCCACCGCCACTAAGTGAGATCACCACCTTGTGGAGAATATAAAAACCTGCAGCGTACGTTGTTTTTCAATACTTCGACATCAGTTTTGTTGCATTTATTACACCCAGGGCAGCCATCAGAAATTTTGGGGCCCCTTACACAGCTTTAGGTCTGGGCCCCCCTGGGTCTGACCACAAATATTGCTCAAGGCTCGCCCAGTGGCTTTCCCACCAAATCCACCCACTGGACACCCCACCAAGTCCTTCAGTGCACCCACTTTTATTTTACTTTTACAACCTTATATATCCTGCATCTCATGTCCTCTTCCTCCTCCACTCCAATATCCTCCATCCCATGTCCTCCTCCTTCTCCATCCCATGTGCTCCTCTTTCTCTTCCAGTCCCATCTCCCCCATCCCATGTTCTCCTTTATCCTATGTCCTCCTGCTCCTCCAGTCTCATCTCACACATACTCCTCCTTCTGCAGTCCCATATTTGCCATCCCATGTCTTTTTTCTCCAGTCCCATCTCCTCCATCCCATGTCCTCCTGCTCCTCGGGTAAACAAAGAGAAAGCCGCTCAGGTGCAAGTTCAGGGCTCGGTGCAGGTCAGATCCGCCATCCAAACGTAGAAAAGTCCAAAAATTGAGACCGCACTCAAGGTAGTAAGATGAAAACAAATGAACTCCTTTATTCCTCATAAATGAAACAGACAGACAGTGCACAAACAGACGTGTCGGGTTGACGCGTTTCACGATGCTGTGGATCGCTTACTCATAACCACACACACGCTCCTGCTCCTCGGGTCCCATCTCCCACTTCCTTCTCCTTCTGCAGTCCCATGTCTTCTTTCTCCAGTCCCACCTCCTCCATCCCATGTACTCCTCCTCCATCCCATGTCCTCCTGCTCCTCGGGTCCCATCTCCCACATCCTCCTCCTTCTGCAGTCCCATCTTCGCCATCCCATGTCTTCTTTCTCCAGTCCCCTCTTCTCCATCCCACATCCTCCTCCTCCTCCATCCCATGTCTTCCTCCTCCATCCTATGTCCTTCTGCTCCTCCAGTCCCATCTCCCACATCCACCTCCTTCTGCAGTGCCATCTTCACCATCCCATGTCTTCTTTCTCCAGTCCCATCTCCTCCATCCCACATCCTCCTCCATCCCATGTCTTCCTCCTCCATCTTATGTCCTTCTGCTCTTCCAGTCCCATCTCCCACATCCTCCTCCTTCTGCAGTGCCATCTTCACCATCCCATCTCTTCTTTCTCCAGTCCAATCTCGTCCACCCCATGTCCTCCTGCTCCCCCAGTCCCATCTCCTCCATCCCACATCCTCCTCCTCCTTTATCCCATGCCCTCCTGCTCCCCCAGTCCCATCGCCTCCATCCCACATCCTCCTCCTCCTCTATCTCACGTCCTCCTCTTCCTTCATCCCATGTCCTCATCCTCCATCCCATGTTGTCCTTTTCCAGTCTTATCTCCCCTCTATGTCAGTCCTCTCTCGCAGTGTCCTCCCACTGTAGTCGTTCTATCCCTTCTGCGCCCTCAGTACAGCCCAGACCCAGTCCAGTGTAATCCCTCCAGTATGTAAAGGAGAGGGGTGTGGAGGGTATGACAGTGGCAGAATGGGGGAGGATTTATTATTTTAACGGCCGTCTGTGGGGTGACTAGGGAGTGATGTTGGGCAGATAAGGGTCCGAGTGATGTCCGTCAGCTGGATGTATGAAGTGGTCTGGGGGTGATGCAATCTGGGGGGAGTAGGGGGCTGAGATGTGGTCAGATAGTGATGTTTAGAAAAAAAAAAAAAACGATTGTGCTCATCTACTAATATATATATATATATATATATATATATATACACAATACATAATACAAATTTGGTACCCAAAGAAAACATCCTCCTGTGATAAGATGTAAATATATATCTATATATTCAAATTAATTTACAACAATTCATTTAACCCTGTGCTATCCAAGTTCTGAGTCTGCACAATCAGAAGTGTAAACTAACCACATAAACACAGGGTTAAATGAATGCTCATACATTACCTTCAGATTATTTGGACAGAGTAGTTGGGGGATGTTTATATAGATACAGTAATTAGAAGCAATGACACTGCTGCTGTCTCCACAGTGGCAATGATATCCCCCCTCCACTTACCCTTATCCACCCCTGGTCAGAATGGAGGAGGGGCCATTCTCCATCGGCTAGGTGTGCTGTTGTGATAAGCAGCCGGCGCCGGTCCTCAGAGAATATGCGGGGAAGGCGCCCAGAGAGGCGATCCCTGCCTGGACCCCTAGGGACACCTGGGCCCCCTACAGGCGTATGGGCTGTACCCCCCTGATGGCGGCCCTGAATACACCAGAGTTAGAACCCCAACAATGAAAACTTTTCAACTTTCGAATGTTCCAAGCACCTCTTTAAATATGTTGTTCTGTAACCGCATGTAGTGGCCAGTAGGGATTAGCTTGGAGTTCAGACCAATTCAGTCAAAATTTTATACAGTCAGAGTGCAGTGAACAGACAAACTAAATGGGCATTTGGCCACGCAGAACCTTCCGCTGCAGAACAAAGTGAAATATTTAGCATCGGTATTACGCCGTACTTCTACTGCTAAATGTGACCGCCTCCCACTTAGACTGATTGTTAGAGAGCCAGGAAATGTGGTGATGGCCAGTGTCCTTACAATAAGTAAGTCATCCCTCTCTGGCCCATTCATCTTGTAGACTCTAGCCCTGTACACACGCACCAATTGTCCAGTGTTGTTTGTTGGTTGAAATGTGCTCTAGACTTGCACTGGACTTTTGTTGGCCGACAGAAACCAACTTCAGAAGTGATGTCATGTGATGGTCTACTTTTCGTGTGTTTTTTCTTCTCTGAGCATGCCGAGTCTTGCTCATCTGACTGTTGTCGGCCGAAATCTGTACTGACTGACGAATAATCGGCCGTTCTGGTGACGGCCAACAAAAATTTTATAGCATGCACACCAGATTTTGTTCGGCTGAAAAGTCGCAGTCGGTTGTCGGAATCATCATACTAACAAGCCGACAATCGGACGTTGGCCGAATATTTACGGCCGACAATCGGTACGTGTGTACGGGGCTTTAGATATAAAGGGAGGAACGCCCGGGGGCCAGAGAAATGCAACTTAGAAAATATGGTTTGAAGACATTTATTAAAAAGGAAGCAACATGTGCATCAAGCCAACGCATTTCAGGGGCATAGACTCCCCCTTCTTCAGGGCTGCTGCTGCAAACTATTTGGTGGGAACAATTCCCATGACTGGTTATGTTGGATTAAGGTTTCGGAAACCAGGTGACAGGATGTTGGCTTTAGTTGTATTAGTTGCTGCCTATACAACTAAAGCCAGTATCCTGGTTTCTGATCCAACATGACCACTCATGGGAATTGTTCCCACCAAAGAGTATGCAGCAACAGGATAGTTTATTCCACCGTAACACGTTGGCTTGATGCACATATTGCTACTTTTTAATAAACATCTACGAACCATAATTTAGAAGCCGCATTTCTCTGAACACCGGGCGCTTCTTCCTTTCTATTAAAGTCTACATGCATAAACGACCTTAAGATCGCATAGAAAAGGCAGCAGCCCAATCCCCGAGAGGGCCCATCACCACCATCCATCATTAGGCACTATCCACCAGAAGGCATTCCTTCCTTTTTGCCCACACAAATACCTATTCAAAACCAGTGACCAAGCCAGTCAGTCCAATTTTGGTCTCCAACACAAGCTGGCCTTGTCAACTTTTAGCCAAGGATTCCAACTGGTAGCTGAATGTAAATAAAGGGTCGCCACGAGTTGCTGACATGTAAAAAAAAAAAAAAAAACAGAACGGGGTACCCCTCCCAAAAGTCATACAAGACCCTTTAGGTATGTATTTTAAGGGGAACCCCGCACACAAAAAAAAACATCTTGGGATCCTCCCCAAATTCCATACCAGACCCTTCTGACCTGGCATGGATTTCAAGGGTAATCCCAATGCAACAGATAAGATAAAAAAGCATAATGTCCCCTTAAAATCCTTAAAGATCCCTATTCAAACATTCAGCTTAGCAGGCCAAGAAAGGGGAAGGCGAGCCTGTAGCTAGCTCCTGGAACCATACCAGGCCACATACCCTCAATATGGGAAGGAGTCATGGATCTATATGACATCACCTGAGATACCCTGCCCTTTTGTTTACATTCCACTGTGGAGCATGGGAGCTGTCATTCACTAGGAGCATTCATCTGGATCAGTTGTGTTAACGGGTCAGCATGTTTTGCTTCTGGTGGTGGTGGTGGTGACAGCTACTCTCCACAATTCTGAAGAGCAATTCAGAGACAAGTGGAGGCCCTGGAGATACTTTATGTGTATGAAGGAATGTGTACTAGGAGGGGAAATTTTAGCAGTAAAGCATTTGTGCTGGGGGGGGGGGGGGGTTGATTTTTTTGGAGTGGGGGGCATTTAGGCTGGGGGATGGAGGGGCAAAAATGTGTGCTGGGAGGTGGGATTCCAGCAGTGGGGTGGATTTGTACTGAAAGGAGGGAGCATTTATGCGTAGGGGATAAGCATGCAGAAAAGTGCTCAGTTTTTCCACGTTGCCACTCCATAGTCCCCCACCTTCATGATTTTTACTGACACATAAATCTCATACATCTTGGTGGGGGGGGATTTAGCATGTTCACCCTGGGCTCTAGATGACCTTGTCCTGGCACTGCTTCCTGCTTTGGGGGAGGGGGAGGTGCAGTTTGGCGTGTCTCCCCTGGGCTCTAGATGACCTTTTTCCCGGCACTGCTTCCTGCTCCACAGTCCCAGCTGACACCTGGCTACTGTGCCCACTGATCCAGATCCACGTGTTGCCACTTCATAGTCCCCACCTTCATGATTTTTACTGACCCATAAATCTCATAGATCTTGGGGGGGTTGGGGCACAGTTTGGCATGTTTGTCCTGGGCTGTAGATGACCTTGCCCTGGCACTGCTTCCTGCTCCTCAGTCCCAGCTGACACCTGGCTACTGTCCCCACTGATCCATATCCAAGTGTTGTCACTTCATAGTCCCCACCTTCATGATTTTTACTGACACATGAATCTCATAGATCTTGGGGGGGGGGGGGGGGGGGGGGGGGGGGTGGGGGGGGGCGGCACAGTTTGGCATGTACACCCTAAGATCTAGATGACCTTGTACCGACACTGATTCCTGCTCCACAGTCCCAGCTGACATCTGGCTACTGTCCCCACTGATCCATATCCACGTGTTGCCACTTCATAGTCCCCACCTTCATGATTTTTACTGACCAATAAATCTCATAGATCTTGGGGGGGGTGGGGGGGCACAGTTTGGCATGTTAGTCCTGGGCTCTAGATGACCTTGTCCTGGCACTGCTCCCTGCTCCACAGTCCCAGCTGACACCTGGCTACCGTCCTCACTAATTCAGATCCACGTGTTGCTACTCCATAGTGCCCACCCTCATGACTCAGGAGATTCACATTTAGATTCAGAATACTTTATTAATCTCAAGGGAAATTATTCCACCAATCATCAAAGAATTAGTCATTTTATAAAAAAAGGACTCATAACAGATTATTGTTAAGTGTAGATTTTTAGAGCTTTCTTTTTTATATTAGAAAATCTGAATAACAAAGTAACATACAAAGTTTATATTAACAATAAAATCTTGAAAAAATTAAGTAAAAAAAAATATATATTACATTTATGAAGGATTATACATTGGCTGGACCATGAAAAGAACAATGCGGTACTGCAGCCAGTAGTGATCTAAAAAAGTTCCATTAATGCAAGACAAATCCTGATTGGATTGGATGTTCCTGTACTTGTCTTGGCTATCTACTGTTACCATTGCTTCTTGGTTGCCCACATATTGGAAAGGTTGTTCTTGTGAGGTCAAAATCTTGCTTTTGTTGCCCCATAGATGGTCATGATTTTTAGTGTTACCCACCTTTGTGGGATTTAGTGCTGTTGTGTTGCCTGTGTGATCGTGTTGTGTACTCTATGTGCATGAGGGAGCATATTACTATAATTGTCAGGACCTGGATGACTTGCTGGTGGAACTGTGGTTCCCTGGCTGGAGGATTGTAATTAAAGTGTCCGTCAGCAGGTGCTTTTAGGCATCAGGATACAGGGTATAGCATACAGGAACAGGATAACGGCTAGCAGTATCTGGCAGTAAGAAAACCACTGGAGGGAGAGGAACTAATAGGAGAGGACGTAAAACCCTCCCAGTAGCCAGCAGCAGGTGAAAACAGATTACTGGCATCTGCTGGCTGCTGGGAGGGTATTTAGGTCCTTTCCTATTAGTGCCTTTCACTCCAGTGCTTTGCTTACTGCCAGATACTGCTAGCCTTTATCCTGTTCCTGTACACTGTTCCCTGTATCCTGATGCCTTGTACCCACTCTTCCTTGTTCCTGACCCCAGGTTTGGTCCCCCCTTCCCATCTGCTCCCTGCACCTCCAGTTTTCCCCCTGCTTTTCTGTGTTCTCCATTTTGTATATTGTTAGTTGTTAGCTAGGCTTTCTGTTGGTTAGTGTTTATTCAGGTAATTTGCCACTGGGGTTTTTGGTTCACATGTATTTTTATGTTTGCGGTGTGTTGGTGTCTGAATCAGTTTCACTGTAAATAAATCTCACATAAAGCATAGGCTAGGAATGTCCAACCTGTGGCCCATGGGTCCCCCCTTGACATCCATACAAGACTATCATCATAATCCCCTTTGTCAAAGCATTTTGCTATGACAGGTCCTCTTTAATGTGACATCAGGGGCCAGATGTCCTACCTGTCTTCCACTGAAGCTTATGAAGTGCAAATAAATTTGTCAAATAATGGTATTTTCAGCCAGCCACAGCTATTAGTGATGTGGCTCCAATAGAGGTAATTTACCCCCCCCCCCCGTCCATTCACAGAACACCTTGTATTGTGTGAATGGTTGCTGGAACCACATCATGCTGCCTACAACATGGCTCCACATTTTCTACGAATACCTCTCTACACTTCAATAGCCACTCCATTCTGTAGCTGCTCCACTCTCCCAAGTGTTGCCTAACTACAGTACTCATTTGAATAAGCCGCCGTGCCTGCGTTTCCGTCCCGCCTGGGCAGAGGGTTGTAATTCCAGTGTCCACCCAGCAGCAGATCCTAGTAATCAGTTTCCACCTGATGCTGGCTGCTGGGAGGGTATGTAGGTCCTCCCCTATTAGTGCCTCTCCCTGAAGTGTTTTGCTTACTGCCAGATACTGCTAGCCGTTATCCTGTTCCTGTACGTTGTACCCTCTATACTGCTGTTCCTTGTTCCTGACCCCAGGTTTGGTTCCCCCTTCCCATCTGCTCCCTGCACCGCCAGTCAAAAAAAAAAAAAAAGGGTGCCTGCACTGCAGCTTTGGACCTATTTTTTGGAGACCCATGGTGTGCTAATGACATTCCTCATTCTGATTGCACCATTTTAAAAATGCAGCCTTAGGGAAATCGCATGGTGCAGAAGAATTTCCCTGCAATTCACACACTTGCAGATGCTGGCTGATTGCACCATTTTCAAAACGCAGCCTCAGGGAAATCGCATGGTGCAGAAGAATTTCCCTGTGGTTTTCACACTTGCTGATGCTGGCTGCTGGGAGGGTATTTAGATCCTCCCCTATTAGTGCCTCTTCCTCCAGTGTTTTGCTTACTGTCAGATACTGCTAGCCCTTATCCTGTTCCTGTACATTGTACCCTGTATCCTGCTGTTCCTTGTTCCTAACCCCAGGTTTGGTTCCCCTTTCCCTTCTGCTCCCTGCACCGCCAGTCAAAAAAAAAAGGGTGCCGGCACTGCAGCTTTGGACCTATTTTTTGGAGACCCATGGTGTGCTGATGACATTCCTCATTCTGATTGCACCATTTTCAAAATGCAGCCTCAGGGAAATCGCATGGTGCAGAAGAATTTCCCACACTTGCAGATGCGCTTTGGACTTGGATGTAGGGGGGTGCCCTTAAGAATGTATGGCAGCCACGTGAGTCTCTACAGTGCATCACGTTTTGGCTGCGGGTGGTTGCAGTTGCGGGAACAGTTGCTATTCCCACACCTGCAACAACTTACTACAGGATCGGGCCGGTTTTGGTGTGTCTATCTCCCTACACAGGATTTTTTCCTTTACTGGATACGGACTTTGTCCAGGTGGTGTTCACTAAAACATATGTTTTTGAACTTTTGGCTCATTTGTGCTAAATATTTGATTGCATTTGCTCTATTATGGGTGTATATTTCTGAAAAATTTCTAACACATCCGGAGACTGAGGAAGCCCAGGTTGTGGGCGAAACGCCTCGATCCATCGCACTGCAGGATGTGTTGTGTTATGTAATACACCATTTGTATGCTATACTTTTATGTGTTGATTTTAACGCTTTCAATAAAATTTATATATTTTTTATGATCTATTTTTCTCTTATATTGTGGGCACATTAAAATCCCTGTTTTCCTCCTCTGCTGGGATTTTCCCTGTCAGACTTAGTTTACTCTTAGATTTACCCAATTTTCAGGGGATCGTTCCAGTATTTAATAGATAGATATTTTCTCTCCACTCAATTTTCAACTTGCTACAGTGTAACCCGGCCTAATTCTATCATCTGCAGAAGGAGTTGTTGCGCTGTTTTTTTTATGTGCTGCCCAAAACAATGGTTGTTCTTCCAATGTGGCCCAGGAAGGTCGAAAGGTTGGACACCCTTGGCATAGACCAGGGATCCTCAAACTATGACCCCTCCAGCTGTTGCGGAACTACACGTCCCATGAGGCATTGTAAAACTCTGACATTCACAGACAAGACTAGGCATGATGGGAATTGTAGTTCTGGAAGAACTGGAGGACCATAGTTTGAAGACCCCTGGCATAGACAGCTTGGTCCTAGTTTCCTGACTGTAGCCACGTAGATCTGATCATCTCTGCTGCTGATTCCTTACTATAACGTATTGCCTATGTAGCACCGTTAAAAAGCCTACAATGTAGAATTTTCAACAGCTTCGGCATGCACGTGTGTTCTCTCGTGTTTAGTTAAATTTCCTTTATGTGTAAAACATTTCCCGCACTTTGAACATGCGTAAGGGCGCTCGCCCGTGTGAATTCTCTGGTGGATAATGAGGGACCCCTGCTGGCTGAAAGATTTCTCGCACTCTGAACAAGAATAAGGACGCTCGCCCGTGTGACTTCTCTGGTGTCTAAGCAAATCTCCTTTTCTAATGAAACATTTCCCGCACTCTGAACAGGAAAAAGGGCGCTCACCGGTGTGAATTTTCTGGTGGGCGAGAAGGCTGTCTTTTACAGTGAAACATCTCCCGCACTCTGCGCATGAGAAAGGTTCACTGGTGTGAATTCTCCGATGAATATTAAGGTCTCCTATCCGATTGTAACATTTCCCGCACTCTGAACAGGAGAAAGGACGCTCAGCCGTGTGACTTCTCTGGTGAGTATGAAGGTCTGTTTTGCGTGAGAAACATTTCCCGCACTCGGAGCATGAAAAAGAGTGCTGTACTGTGTCACTTTTCTGGTGTTCAAGAAGTTTTCCTTTGGTAAAGAATCTTTCCCCGCACTCCGAACATGAAAATGGACGCTCGCCCATGTGAATTCTCTGATGTTTATACAGGTGTCCCATGGTCAGGAAACACTTCCCGCACTCTGTACAAGAAAAAGGACGCTCATCTGTGTGAGTTCTCTGGTGTGTAAGAAGGTCTGCTTTCCGATAGAAAGATTTTTTGCACTCCGAACATGAGAAAGGACGTTCACCGGTGTGAATGATGCGGTGTTTCTGAAGGTCTCCTTTCATAGTGAAAGATCTCCCGCACTCCGAACATGAGAAAGGGCGCTCGGTCGTGTGAAGTCTCTGGTGTTTGAGAAGGTATCCTTTCATATTGAAACATTTCCCACACTCTGAACATGAGAAAGGACCCTCGGAGGTGTGAATTCTCTTGTGTTTACGAAGGAGTTCTTTCGAAATGAAACATTTCCCGCACTCTGAACAAGAAAAAGGACGCTCGCCTGTGTGAATTCTCTGGTGTATGAGGAAGTCTGCTTTCAAGACGAAACACTTCCCGCACTCTGAACATGAGAAAGGATCTTCATTCTTGTGACTTCTCTGCTTTTTAACAAATATCCTACATTCATTAGGAGATTTTTTGCTCTCTATTGTGTGACCTCCTTCATGGCCCAAAGAAGATTCATTGGGATTAGATGGACCTGTTGATGTGTCTGTTCTGTGAGATCCCAGATGGATATCTAAAGTAACATCATGTGATTTATCAGACGATTCCTCAGGATTGAACTTATCTATTGATCTCTGTGAAGGGTGAGGTCTGTGATGTGTACTTTGAGTATTGAGAATTACTTCTGGAGAATATTGTGCAATATCACCGTTTTCAGCATTATAATCTGGAGATAAAATAAGATGTTCCTCTGAGCTTTTCCTGTTCGGAACATATTGTCCATCTGTTGGGAAGCAAGTAGAAGTATTTTTCATCTCTATAATTCAGCCATACAGTATACTTTGATGGACCTTTCATATGGTGTACAGGATCTCCTCCTAATTAGGGATGATCGAACGGTTCAGGTCGACCATCGGTTCGACCCGAACATTGACTGTTCGAAGTTCGGCCGAATTCCGAACTTTTTGCTGAAAAAGTTCGGAATTCGGCAACCAGAACCGACCAAAATGCAATGGGACAGGAACTGGGCTTTAAAAGCCCGTGATTGGACCAGAACCATCAGTAAAAGCCAATTGAGGGGGCAGGAGAATGCTAGGAATGTGATTGGAGTGACTAGGGGGTCCAGAGGCCAATCATTAGTGAATACGCCCCCCAGTATATAAGATAGCCCCGCCAAATACAGGGCTGTGGAAGAGAGTGGAAGCAGTTCTGTTACTTCTGCTCTCAAAGTGTCATTTAGCAATTATTAGTGTGAGGAAAGGGATATCTAGTGTAGTTAGGGTGCTATTTTCCACTATAGTTAGATTTAATAATCTAGTTTCTGTAGGGAAAGTGTTAAGTGTAAGGGGACCGTAGTGTAGTGTAGGATTAACTGACTCTGACTGCTATGGCAGGGTGACAAAACCCTTCCATGTCAGGGTGACCGCTATAGAGAAAAGATTGTTTCTCTTAGAACACTTACGGAACAGGATGGTGGCTTCGCCCCTGTCACCCGGCTTTTTGTTGCAGGCGTTTATAGGGCTTTTTTGAGGACATGTTTGGAGTCAGGCATGACATCTGAACTTCTGTGTAGGGGTATATATACACACACACACATGTATGTATATATACGCATACACATATATAGGTGTGAAAGTAGCAGAAACCTATGCTTACGCTAATGAAATAATTAACAGGCATATGTCTCCGCTCCTATAACACCTATATGTGTGTATGTGTATAAATACATACAAGTGTGTGTGTATATATATATATACACCCCTATACAGAATTTCAGGGCAAAAAATACCCAAAAAAAAAACACCTGCTGCAAAAACACACCTGGGCGTTTTTGTAGCTAGCGTTTTTTTGGGCATTTTTTTGGGCATCTTTGGAGGCAGGCATAACATCAGAACTTCTGTGTAGGGGTATATATACACACACACATGTATGTATATATACACATACACATATATAGGTGTGAAAGTAGCAGAAACCTATGCTTGCGCTAATGAAATAATTAACAGGCATATGTCTCCGCTCCTATAACCCCTTTATGTGTGTATGTGTATAAATACATATAAGTGTGTGTGTATATATACCCCTATACAGAAGTTCAGATGTTATGCCTGCCTCCAAAGACGCCCAAAAAATGCCCAAAAAAACGCCTGCGCCAAAAAAAAAACGCCCAGGTGTGTTGTTGCAGGCGTTTTTTTCTGGCATTTTTTGGGGGTCTTTGGAGGCAGGCATAACATCTGAACTTCTGTATAGGGGTATATATACACACACACTTATATGTATTTATACACATACACACATATAGGTGTTATAGGAGCGGAGACATATGCCTGTTAATTATTTCATTAGCGCAAGCATAGGGTTCTGCTACTTTCACACCTATATATGTGTATGTGTATATATACATACATGTGTGTGTATATATACCCCTACACAGAAGTTCTGATGTCATGCCTGACTCCAAACATGTCCTCAAAAAAGCCCAATAAAATGTCTGCAACAAAAAGCCGGGTGTAAAAGTAGCGAAGCTACTAACCTGTTCTATATTAAATCTTATACAACCAAACTTTTTTTTTTCTGGTTCTGGACATGCTACAGAGCTGAAACTTCACAGGTACACCTTTTAGACCCCCCCGACACTAAATCCAAAGAAATCTCATTTTTTTTTCACAAATTTTTTCAATAATTGGCTCTCTATCAAAAATGACAATTTTTAAGAACTTTTTTTTTGTGTGATTAATAGTCCCTGGGGCATGACCCAGAACCCTAGGCACTTTTTAGGGGCATTTATTGGGTTTTAGGGCTTCAAAATTGTGTTTTTTGATTACTGAAGTTCGGGTCCCATTGATTTCAATGGGGTTCTGAAATCCGGGCCGAACTTTCGGGAAGTTCGGGTGTTCTGGTCGAACCAAACTTTTGAAAAGTTCGATCATCCCTTCTCCTCTTTTGTTGGGAACATAAAGTTATATTGAGGAATGGAGATGGACCTTTCATATGATGTACATTATCTCCATCTCATTTTTTAGGAACATGACATTATATCAAGGGATGGAGATGGACCTTTCATATGGTGTACAGTATCTCCTCCTCATTTGTTGGGAACATGACGTTCTATTGAGGAATGGAGATGGACCTTTCATATGGTGTACAGTATCTCCTCCTCATTTGTTGGGAACATGACGTTCTATTGAGGAATGGAGATGGACCTTTCATATGGTGTACAGTATCTCCTCCTCATTTGTTGGGAACATGACGTTATATTGAGGAATGGAGATGGACCTTTCATATGATGTACAGTATCTTGATATATATTTTGTTGGGTAGTGTGGAAGCACACTTCTTACAATATTTTAGTGAAGATCAGGGATTTCTTTACTATATTGTGTACAATACCTCCACCTCATTTTTTTTGGAAACATGATCCCTATACACTGCCCAAAAAATTGCTGACCCTTGTACCCTTTTTTTTTTTTTTAAATGCGCCCTTAAATGCTACTTACTTGTGTCCAATAGCAGAAAAGATTCCTCCTGGTTGCTTTCCATAATCCTCTCCCACTCCTCCATAGACTGCTGACCTTCACTCACCAACATCTCTTCTTCTTCCTCTTTAATCTCAGCTTTGATGTCTTTTAGTTCTTCACCCTAATCCCCAAAGATGACAGAATACATTTATAAAAAGGAACAAGAGATTACATATTGTAGAATAATATCAATGTTTAGAATTATTTTGTAGTTTCTTTGTCTCAGTCCTATCTACCTGATTATGGTGCGAATAGTTATGATCTTCCTTTATGGTATCCCAGAAGTGCAGAGGACCTCCCTCCTCCATAGACTGCTGATCTCCCCTCACCGACGTCTCTTCTAATTCCTCTTTTTCCTCAGTTTTGATGTCTTTTAGTTCTTCACCCTAAACCCCAAATATGTTATAATAGATTTCTAAAACGAGCAAGAGATTACACAGAAGAATGTGGTTTCATAGCTTAGAATTTTTTAGGCCTACATGCTCAGTCCCATCTACCTGATGATGGTGAAGGATGGTGTGACCTTCCTGTGTGGAATCCCGGGAATACAGAGGACGGGGACATCTCTCTGGTGGGTTCCCATTACTGGATCCATCTGTAGGAAACACACACACTGAGTGAATACATTGTTTCTATGTGTTTATCAGATGATGGGGGATCTAGGTGGAGCCTCCGTACTGCTCTCTCCTTTACAATAAAGTCTCCTCTTACCCGGTGATGTGAGGGGCGGCTGATTCTCCATCATGACGTCCTTGTAGAGATCCTTGTGTCCTTCTAAATACTCCCACTCCTCCATGGAGAAATAGACAGTGACATCCTGACACCTTATAGGAACCTGACACACACAATGATACAGTCACCATCCAGACACATCCCTTGTCTGTTACTGGATAATGTCCCAGTATTCCCGACACTGCTTACCTCTCCCGTAAGCAGCTCAATGATCTTGTTGGTGACTTCTAGAATCTTCTTGGCACTGGTTACCTCTGTTGTCAGGCATTGAGGTGGAGGCATTGTGATGGGTGATGTCCTGGGAAGACGGCTGCTGGATGTTAATTGTTTACCAGATATTTTCTTAACTATTTTATAATCCTGTGTAAAGAGAGAAAGTAACAATTATCATTAGAGACTTCCCAGAATCCTCCTCACCTCTCTGGTCAGGTCTGCATTTTATTAATAGAGAAAAGAGTGGGGTTATGTGACCTCCCAGAATCCTCCTCACCTCTCCAGTCAGTAGGTAGATGATCTCCAGGGTGAGGTTCAAAATCCTCTCAGTCATGTGGCTTTGGTCCTCCTCCATCCTCATTGATGTGGTCATGTGACCTATACAGGACTCTCCTCTCTGTAGACAGATAATAAACTGAGAATTATCTGGACTCTACTTGGATGAATAATAATTCCTACATAGTAGAGCTGCATCGTAACAGAATCGAGATCGCGATTCACTCCCCCTGACGATCTTAACATGACACTTGCTCGATTCTTTACATAGCTATGAGGGAGCAGCTGTCCAAAAAAAAAAAAAAAAGAGCCTCCCGCAAAAGCCTATCAGCATTAGTCTCCCACTGAACTGTAAACACAAATGATTACATTGTATCTTTTCTTTCCCTCTGCCGGAGGAAGGAAGTTTAACCTCTTAGACTAAACCTTTTTCCTACACTTGTTGCTTGCAAGTTAAATCAGTTTATTTTTCCTAGAAAAGTAGTTAGAACCCCCAAACATTTATATATATATATTTTTTTAGCAGAGACCCTGCAGAATAAAATGGTGATTGTTGTAAATTTTTATGTCACACTGTATTTGCGCAGCAGTCTTTCAAACGCAATTAATACACTTTAATGAATAAAAAAATAAAACAAAACCGTAAAGTTATCCCAATTTTTTTTATAATGTAAAAGATGTTACACAGAGAATCGTGATCTTTATTCCAAGCAAAAAAATCGTGATTCTCATTTTGGCCAGAATCGTGCAGCTCTACTACATAGTTCTGACATCTCCAACTGCTTCTTATACTTTATTAATAGCCTTACTTATCAATCTCACTGAGTGAAAATTAGAGACTCTCTTTAATGTACAACTCTTAACAACAAAATCTGAGAAGGCTGGTTGGGTTCCCAACAAAGAACCTGAGAACATTTATGGGGGTCGCAGCTCTATCCTTATATAAATTGTTGTAGTGCCACCTATGGGACGAAGCTGAGTAATATGACCTGACCTTTCAGCATTGATCTGAGTTGAATCTGTAGGATCATATGTTATGTTCCTTTTTTTCCTATGAAAATGGGGAAAGAGCAGGGCCAGGACAAGGGATGGGCAGGAGGGACGGCTGCCCTGGGCGCAATGGGTTTGCTTTAGGGAATGGGGGGGGTCTTCCTTCTGTGACAAGGCTGGGCAGTTTGGCATCTTTGCCCTGGGTGCTGGATGACCTTGTCCCAGCACTGGGTAAGACAGTCACCGGGGTCCTCCAGCAAGATTTTATTTAACAAGATCCATCATAACATAAAGGCAATGAGACTGGTCTCTGAAGATGCCATAGATGTTTGACGATACGCGTAAGGCGAACGTATCGGAGCTGAGCACGCTACATACCGCGGTTTTATCCATTGATGCTGTTATATGATTTCTACTATGTAAGTGCATTACTTTTTAATACATTTATGTGCCTCGATGTACTTCACGATTGGTTGCCCCTCTGTTTTTTTTCTGAGCCTGCATGTGAAAGACACTTCTGTGTGGTCCTGTGAAGGCATTGTACATCTGTGAATTGTGAAGTTCTCTCTCCCTGCTAAGGAATGTGAGGAATGTGACTAGGAACCATCATTTACGCCGAGCGCTGTTTGCTCTTATGCCTGTTTGACCACTTTGTGACAGGAGGGTTTAAAAGTTCCGGTAAGAGGCTACGGGGTGTATCTCATCTCTCTCACTATTCACTGGTGATTGGCTGATTGGATCGGGTCCTTTCTTTCTACCTGCAGTTCTACTCCATTAGATTGTCCATGGACTGTATTACTGATTGTTTAATAATATGTCTGGCACAGCTCCTAAAATACATCTACTACTTCATATGGACTGTGATCTTCCTATTGAACTAGCAGCCTTGCGTACATATATTTTATATTGTCTTAGTATTTTTCTGTCTTAAGTGCAAATATCATTCCCTTTTTTAAATGAGACTTGTCATGCCTTCCATTTTCTAAACTGGGGCCTCCCGTTTTTTAAATTATTCCTTGCCCTGCATTGAATCTTAAGATGTTGGGTTCCATGCTCCAATGTATCAACAAGTTGTTTCACACACTAGGTACCTTTTGCTTTGGTTGCTGTGTGTTTTGAAGGTATACACCTGGTATGGATTGTGCACCAAACTGTTACCTTCAAAAGCGTATGAATCTGACTGGAGATGTGTAAGATCTTCTTCTGTCTGTGTTCGGGTGCAGTTCTAATGTTTAGGATTGTATGAGCCCAGAGACGAGTGCCCAGAACACAAGCACTCGGCATACCAGGCATTCGCCCCTGGGTGCATACTGCCTTAAACATTAGTACTGCTTAACGCACCGTCCATTCACAGCGGCCTCTCCTAAAGTTTACAGGCTACCAGCAGTGGGGCTGGATGGTGCACCCAGTGCTGTATTTTGGCCTAGGCCAACAAGGCCCAGGCCTAGGGCGGCACTTTGCAGGGGGGCAGCAAAAAAGCCGCCCCCCTCCACCTGAAACTCTATTAGCCACTGGTTGCTAGAGCCACCTCCCTAATTCCCCCCTCTCACACACCCCCCTCTCTCTCGCTCTCATCCCCCCTCTCTCTCACCCCCTCTCTCTCTCTTACCCCTCCTCCCTCTCTCTCTCACCCCCTCCTCTCTCTCACCCCTCCTCTCTCTCTCTCATCCCCCCTCTCTCTCTCTCCCCACCCCCCTCTCTCTCACCCCCTCTTTCTCTCTCCTTCCCTCCTCAGCCACCCCCCTCTCTCTCTCCTTCACCCACCCCCCCCTCTCATGAGATCTCAGGGGTTAATGCTGGGACATGTAGTCCTTCAATTTTGGAGGGAGCCACATCAGTTCAAAAAGAAGGAGTGGGGCAAATTTACATAGTAGGGGGAGGGGGGGGGCACCCAATTTTAGTCTTGCCTAGGGCAGCACAAAACCAAAATACACCACTGGGTGCACCTATGCCTTCTACCTGCATCTAAATGCTGGAGCCTCATGCATCGGACCTAAACACCTAGTGTGCATGTGGCATCAATATTTTTTACTGTGTACCAAGTTCCTGCCTGATATACTGGAGGGGGGTTGAAAAGTTCCAGGTGATTTGAAGCTATAATCTCATTTAGGGTGCTATTGTGGAGCTCAAGAGTGACCAAAATGCTAGGACAGGGGTTTTTGGCCTGGGGTCCATGGATGGGTTTCAGGGGGTCTGTGAGGGTCAGATAAAAAAAATAACTGTATCAAGTTCCTGTTCGATAGGTGGAAAGTCCCAGGTAATTTAAAACTGTAGTTCCATTTTGGGGTGCTGATGTGGAGCTCAGGAGTGACCGAAGGGCCAGGACAGGGGTTTTTAACCTGGGGGCTATGGACTCCTAAGTGGTCCATGTATGGGTTTCAGAGGGTCCATGAGGGTCAGATAAAAAAATAACTGTATCAAATTCCTGTCCGATAGGTGGAAAGTCCCAGGTAATTTAAAACTGTAGTTCCATTTTGGGATGCTGATGTGGAGCTCAGGAGTGACCAAAGGGCCAAGACAGGGGTTTTTAACCTTGGGTCCATGGACTCCTAAGTGGTCAATGGATAGGTTTCAGGGGGTCCATGAGAGTTAGATAAAAAAATAACTGTGTATCAAGTTCCTGTTCGATAGGTGGAAAGTCCAGGGTAATTTAAAACTGTAATCCCATTTTGGGGTGCTGATGTGGAGCTCAGGAGTGACCGAAGGGCCAGGACAGGGGTTTTTAACCTTGGGGTCTATGGACTCCTAAGTGGTTCATGTATGGGTTTCAGGGGGTCCATGAAGGTCAGATTAAAAAAATAACTATCAAATTCCTGTCAGATAGGTAGAAAGTCCCAGGTAATTTAAAACTGTAGTCCCATTTTGGGGTGCTGATGTGGAGCTCAGGAGTGACCGAAGGGCCAGGACAGGGGTTTTTAACCTTGGGTCCATGGACTCCTAAGTGGTCAATGGATAGGTTTCAGGGGGTCCATGAGGGTCAAAAATAAAAAAAAAGAATTGTGTATCAAATTTCTGCCCGATTGGTGTAAAGTCCCAGGTGATAGAGGTGCACTGAATGGAAATTTTGGTGCCAAAACCAAAAATGCAGAATGCACTTTGCCAAAAACCAAAACCGAGAATTACATTTTTAAAATATATATATATATTTTTTTTTTTAAATAACTGTATTATATTTGGCTTTCTAATTAATATTGAGAATTTAAATGAATATGAATTTATTGATGGCCATTATCGGCACCTTTAGCGCAAGAAAAGCTCAAGAAAAATGTATCTCATTAAATTCTATGTATGTCTTCACCCTGGTCTGTTGTGGTGTTAAAAATCTTGATTGCTGCATTTTCGGTCAGTTAAAAAAAAAGCACCTCCTTGTTGAAAGGCATTGAAAACGCAGCATGAACGCATCAATAACGCATCTGTGTTACGTTTTTGATGCAGTTTTTGAGTCACATGACAAAATACACTATAAGCACAGTAAAATCACATCAAAATCACAGTTAAAAATCGCCGCAAAATCGTGTGCATTTTCTGTCCCATTATCGGCACCTTTTTCCTTATCGGCGAAAAGAAGAAAACACCATTTTAGCCCAATATGTTTCGGCTGCAGAAATTTTGGTGGTCCATAAATGGATTTCAGGGGGTCTGAGAGGGTCATATAAAAAAAAATAACCGTGTATCAACTTCCTGACAGATGGGTGGAAGGTCCCAGGTGATTTAAAGCTGTAATCCAATTTTGGAGTGCTGTTGTGGAGCTCAGGAATGACCAAAGGGCCAGGACAGGGGTTTTTAACCTGGGGTCCACAGACTCCTAAATGGTCAATGGATGGGTTTCAGGGGGTCCATGAGGGTCAGATAAAAAAAAATAACTGTGTATCAACTTCCTGCCAGATGGCTGGAAGGTCCCAGGTGATTTAAAGCTGTAATCCAATTTAGGGGTGCTGTTGTGGAGCTCAGGAATGACCAAAGGGCCAGGACAGGGTTTTTTAACCTGGGGTCCATGAACTCCTAAGTGGTCAATAGATGGGTTTCAGGGGGTCCATGAGAGTCAGATAAAAAATAACTGTGTATCAACTTCCTGCCCGATAGGTGGAAGGTCCTAGGTGATTTAAAGCTGTAATCCCATTTTGGAATGCTGTTGTGGAGCTCAAGATTGACCAAAAGGCTTTAACCTGGGGTGCATGGACCCCTAAGTAATCTATAGATGGGTTTCAGGGGGTCCGTGAAGGTCAGATAAAGCATAACATTTACATTCACTATACAGCCCTCCCCTTGTGGCAATCAATGGTTTCCCATTGAAAAAATTAAAGAAACAATGCCTTGCCCTGCCTAGCTCCAACCACTAAGCGTCTCTTGACTCAATGTTGGCCTCGGTTTACCATTTAAATTTGTATCACCATGGGGGTTCATAGCTTTCGTTAGATTCTTAAAGGGGTACGTGACTCATAAAAGGTTAAGAACCACTGGGCTAGAAGGAAGAAGACCAGTGCCGAGTGATTGCTGTTACTATACGAGATTACCTGGAGAACTGATGATCGGGAGAATGTAACACAAGATGTTTCCGGTGAGTGTCGAATCAGATGGGTATTTGGGTGTAATTGAAATGTGGCCGTTGGAGTATTATCTGGTAACCCCCGGAGTGGGTGGATGAGCTGCGGTGGGGCATCAGTATATACAAGCCCTATGTTGGTATTCGGCAACTGAAATGTGATCTAAAGGCCATATTCTTCCTCAGACTTACCTTGTTCCTTTCTTGCCCGATGTGTTTGTGTTTTTTTTACAAAATTGTTATCTTGTGAGCAACTTTTTCAAAGTTACTTTACGAGTTCCACAACCACCCGCGCTTTTCTCCTATCTCCTAAACATATTTGTATGTGTTGAAAATTGCTGGTGACAAAAGAAATTGTAGGAAGAGAACAGACATGACGGGGGGGGGGGGGGTTACTGGGTATAAATATTACATAATATTTAATTACCTCCTCTGCTGCCAGTTCCAGCAACGTCTCCTCTCTACTTCCTCACAACTCATCACTTAGAACTTCCAGGTAATACCTCTACATCACTTCCTGTCTGTAGATGACATCACTTCCTGTGTATAATACGTAGGATCACCCTCTGTGGAGAATATAAAAACTGCAGCCTACGTTGTATTTCATTACTTTGACAGCCGCTTCTTAAGACTCGTACACACTGAAAAAATTTACCAAGTTCCCTGAACCGAAAAGGGGCCCCAGAAACCATCGGCCAGTTTTCCTTGATGTTTCACAGCAAGTCGGAACCGAGGATAGAACTAATGTACGAAAATTTGCGTACGACAAAGGCTTTTTTTTGGTTATTTGTTGTTTCGGATCATGCGCAGTCTTTGGTATCTGATATTTCTCGGTACACAGTAAATTAAATTAGTTCGTTCTGTTCCCGTACGAGAAACATTTTGGGGTTTGTCCCTTTGGAAATTTTGGTTCAGAAGGTCGAAATCGGTTGTCAAAAGTTGTGTACACGCTATCAGAAAACCGTACGATCATTCCTCGGATTAAAATTTTCACCATATTTTCTTATAGTGTGTACCGGGCATTAGGTGTTCTTCAAAATGTTTTCTTATTCCATAACCATTAGTAAAATACAACATCAAGGTGGCATAGCTCCAGTGTACTGAACCTCAACAACAGTTGGTACAGATAAAAAGATACAACTAGTACAATACTTGTAAACAAGTTGTGATACATGCAAAGTATGGAGAGCATAATCATAAACAAATTGGTAAAAACAGGACGAAACGACCACAGTAAAGGTATACTGAGTCAATATTGCACAAGGTAGATTTCCAGCTCCGGGTGTTTTGCTGATTCGACCCCGTGGCTGGTGACCTTGTGAAAGTGGGGATTACTAATGAGGGGCGTAGGTTGGTTCTGCGGCTTAGAAACTTCTGGACTGGCAAAAAGAAGAGAGATCAAGATGGGAGGCATGGGAGTGAGGAGGGGATGGGAAGTGTCAGGACGAGAAGGGGCAGTACCGCAGTCCGTGTACTCTCCGCCCTATGCCATTATTTCAGGCATCATGGCCAGACCTGGGAGGACATAGCAGGTCTACTCCCAGATTCGCCAGGCCTTCACCTCATATATTAAACAAAACCAAAGAATATTCTCAGCTAAACTTACCGGCCAATCTGAAACCAACCGCATTATCCTGTCTAACAGTATGAGTTAAAAACAGGGGTTTAGTTTGCACACATTTGCAAATACATACGTAAGCTACAGAGCTACTTCACGGCATCCCAGTATTATCTGCAGTCCTAACTCTAAATTTTGAGAGCCTCTATAGTAGAAGCACATGCATTTTAATGGATAGGCAGAGGGCAGGTGAGTCTGTGTACTAGGGATCGTCCGATTATCAACCGATATATCGAGGGCCGATCTGCACTTTCCCCAATATATCGGAATCGGCCACCAAGGTGACCGATATTGCCGATATTTCGGGAAAGTGCTTGTACCATAGTGATGCCTGCAGCTAGAGGCATCACCCCGGCGTCCATAGCCGACGGTCGGCTGTCTTGTAATGACAACCGATGCGGCTGAGAAGCCGCTTGGCTGTCATTACAAGGAGCGGGAGGGGACGCCCCCCCCTCCCGCCGCCTTCCGCGGCTCGCCCGGGCAACCAGCCTGCATGGCCGCCGAAGACCCGATCAAAGCAGCATTCGGCTCTGACCGGGTTATCCATGCAAAAACCCGGGAAGGGATGTCATGACATCCCTTCCGGGTACTGGCGCCAGATTAAAAAAATGACAGCATTAAAAACAGCCAAACCTGGCGTTTTGAATGCTTTTAAGTGCAGAGGAGGGGTTTGGGGTCTTTTAGACCCCCAGATCCCTCCACAGGAGTACCTGTCAAAGAAAAAAAATAAAAATATTTTTTTTTAAATGTACGAAAATATCGGCCCATATTGGCCGATACCGATATTCATTGACCAAAATATCGGTATCGGCAACGAAAAACGGATATTGGTCGATCACTACTTTGTACTCTCCTCACTACTTTGTACTCTCCTAAGCTATTATTTCAGGCATCACAACCAGACCTGGGAGGAAATAGCAGGTCCACTCCCAGATTCGCCAGGCCTTCACCTCATATACATGAAGTGTTGTGACGTTCTCGTCATCCAGAAATAGAAGGTTTTGGTAGGCGGTGGTTGTCTGAAAATGAGTCCAGCATGCCCATGTAGCTGTAAATTTAGAAAGTTTGTAGGTGGATGCAGTCTACTTTCTCCACTGCAGGTTGCGCTTGTCCACAGCTACACTGCAGTTAGAGAAGTAGTCAAGAGGAACATGGCTCCTTTATGGTTTTCTGGGTCACTGGAGAAGCTATCCAATTTGATACTGCTGCCCCAGGTGACTCCTGCAGTCATCTGGGTTCTTAAGCCACTGCTTTGTTTCTTTGGCAGTCTGTTTTGGGCCATTGTCATGCCGGAAGACCCATCCACGACCCAACTTCAATGTTCTGGCTTAGGGAACAAGGTTTTAATCCAAGATTTTACAATACATGGCCCCGTCCATTGGCCCCTCAATGCGGTAAAGTCAACCTGTACCTTTAGCAGAGAAACAGCCCCAGAGCTTAATGTTTCCACCTCTGTGCTTGACTGTAGGGATGGTGTTCCACCAGCAGTTCAGCATACTGGATGATATTAAAAAATTCAAGCGTGATGTGGTGAGATGGTCACTATGGACATGGGCAGAATGTGACTCATACCAACAAACTCAGTTTTGCGTTTATGGATTTATTCAGTTCATCAATGAAACATTCAACGACCTAATCATTGTATTGGAAATGTATGCATATGCAGATTCTATGTGCATCAGTTTTATTAAATACCCCCTGTAGTATTTTCGCTGGCATTGCATTGTACGCAATGATGTTGAGGGGCAGGATCAGGACAGCTGGAGAAATGGAGCATCTTCCAGGGACTGGTTGTATAGCGAGAAGGAGTCCTCTGAGGTGGGGATGAAGTCAAATGGCTCACTAAAGCATTTCTATTATCTGGTTCACAAGATCTCTGGCATTTCATTGTACGCAAAGACGTTAGAGTGGAAAAAACTAGACAACTCATGAAATGGAGCAGCTTCGAGGGACCGGTCCTATAGCGGGAAGGAATCCTCCAAAGTAGGGATAAAACCAAATGGCTCACTAAAGCATTCCTATTATCTGGTTTTAGGATTATTGTATGCGATGACATCGGAGAGGCCAAAGCTGGACAACTGGAAAAATTAAGTGGCTTTGAGGGACCAGTCCTGTGGCGGGAAGGAATCCTCCGCGGTGGAGATAAAGCTGAAGGGCTCACTAAAGCATTTTTATTATCTGGTTCACTGGATGGAAGGAGGCCTTCACAATATATTTACCAGAGACTACATCTGTGCAGGTAAAGCATGTGGGGCGAATGTTGGTTTCACCATACTGGATTGATATTAAAAAATTCAACCGTAATGTGGTGAGATGATCACTATGGACCTTGACAGAATGTGACTCATACCAACATACTTAATTTTCCGTTCATGGATTTAATCATTTCATCAATTAACCACTTCAATACCGGGCAGAAGATACCTGTGTGTCATGTTATGGAATGTAGTTTACCCAGCCATGTGTCCTTATGCAAGGAGGGGTGTATATCTCTTTGTGCCTGTGTTTGAATAAACATAAAAGACAAAATACATAAAGTGCTCGGGAAAAACACGTATAAGTTTCTGATATAAATGATAGTAGGGATGGTCAGTCCATGGGGGGTTAAAAAAGTCTATAATAGACTGAAAGCTGATGATGGTGGTAAGCCATGTTGCACTCAATTAGGGAAGCTCTTCTCAGGAGTGAAGGCAAACTCTGGAGAGAATATATAAGAACAGAAAAGTGCCTCTGAGTGTAGACTTTTTTATTATAGCACATGATTAAAAAAGACAAATGGCAACTCAGAGAAGCCAGAAAACATCAGGCTTTTAGGATAATGCAGTGGTAAGGCTCCTCCTGGTGAACTGGTAGAGTAAAGTCCTACTCTACACGTGAAGAAAGAGCGCGCATGCTCAGTTAGAACTTCGCGCACGCTCAGAAACGTGTCATGTTTGCCTAGCTCCCCGGTGACCTCACACTCCTCTCCCCGTGCAGTGTGTCTCTTCACGGCCTCCGTCTGGAACCCGGAAGTCAACAGGAGACTGCCGGCATCATCTTCTACCACAGACCACGGTGCCCCCGGCTGATGTATCGGGTTGAACGGATGCACAGTTCACCGAGAGGAGCCTTACCACTGCATTATCCTAAAAGTCTGATGTTTTTTGGCTTCTCTGAGTTGCCATTTGTCTTTTTATCATGTGCTATAATAAATAGTCTACACTCTCCTTATATATTCTCTCCAGAGTTTGCCTTCACTCCTGAGAAGAGCTGCCCTAATTGAGTGCAACACAGCTTACCACCATCTTTCAGTCTATCATAGACTTTTTTAACCTCTCATGGACTGACCACCCCTACCATCATTTATACCAGAGACTTGTACCTGTTTTTCCCCGAGCGCTTTATGTATTTTGTCTTTTATGTTTATTCCAACACAGGCACAAAGAGATATACACCCCTCCTTGCATAATGACACAGGGCGGGGTAAACTACATTCCATAACATGACACACAGGTATCTTCAACTTTCCAACAGTAGACGGTCTTTACGATGGGGCTGTTCTGTTCTCCTTATGTGTTTGAATAATGTTGTCTTATGCTTCTTACCACCCTACACTGATGTCTCGACAAGTGACTGGGTGGGCTAAGGGATCTTGGATTGTGCTGCTACCAGGCAAAGGAACGTTATACGGTGATAATATAAATAAGTTGCGCTAAAAAAGTGAAACATATAATATGAATTATATCAAAATATGAAAAATTAATATTTAAATTGTGATAGTCCAAAAAGTGTCCGTGTAACTGTCCAATAGTTGGAAACGTAATATGGGGTAACCGTGCAGGTACCGCTTACCGGAAACAAAATAGGTTTGTGCCAAAGGGTGACAACAATTCCAGATGTACACAGGAACTTGAACGCGATGGACCTCACGGTTCCTACGCAGATCACCTCAGTATGTTGATTACATGTGAAATATAAAAATATAGAGCGCCATAGCGTAAAACCAAGCTAACCAATATGAAGGTAGCACCCAGAGTGATTAGGGAACACCAAAATTCCAAGTGGTATAGATGGTCAAATAATCTGATATATAGACATGAGGATAGATGGAAACTCAACCACCAAGACACACTCAATGGGTACTTCTTACCAAAATTAAGGAAAAAAGCAGCCAAAGTTGAAAAGCCAGACACCTCCACCAATAGGAATGCAGCTTACCAAAGTTACGAATATAAAGGACATGTAAATTCTGCAAGGGGTCCCGACCATGCAAAACCAGAGTGATCAACACCGATTCAAAATACCCTTACCGACTCCAGGTAAAGATGGGCAGAGATGGTATTAGACTAATCGTAGGATCAATATCCAAATCTTCTATGGCCTCCACTAGGGACTCGGGATGTTGGAGAGGAACGTCAACCATAGAATACAGAAGAGGACGCCATAGCATAAAATCCCACAAGCAATTTATTTAAATAAAAAAGAGACACTTACAAACGAAGGAGTAAATTTGCCAAAGGAGAGTGGTAGCAGCCGCCGGCCGAACGGCTCCGCTCGCCTGTCCTTCCTGGACACTACGTAAAGGCGACGTCAGCACGCCGTGACCTGACGCGTTTCAACAAAGATGATGTTATCAAAGGTAACATCCTGCACGGTTAACCCATATTACGTTTCCAACTATTGGACAGTTACACGGACACTTTTTGGACTATCACAATTTAAATATGAATTTTTCATATTTTGATATAATTCATATTATATGTTTCACTTTTTTTAGCGCAACTTATTTATATTATTGCTTTTTGGGGTGTCGGTCACATTTGAAGTTGCTGCTTCACATTTCTTTTTTGGTGGACTAGCGCAGTTGTTTTTTATTCCTATTAACGTTATACGGTGGACATGCGCTTGTTGAGAACAGGGTCTATTACACCACCAATAAAGATGATCTCCGTATCACTGATGAAGATAATGGATGGGAAATTATGCAGCCTATGATGGGGATATTTTGTTTTCACGTTTCCTTAGAATATCAGCTGACATACACTATATTACCAAAAGAATTGGGACACCTGCCTTTATACGCACATGAACTCTAACAGTATCCCAGTCACACAAGGTCCAGAAAGACATGGATGAGCAAGTTTGGGGTGGAGGAACTTGACTGGTGTGCACAGAGTCCTGACCTCAACCCGATAGAACACCTTTGGGATGAATTTGAGTGGAGACTGCGAGCCAGGCCTTGGCCCAACAGCTTCAACTCCTCTGGGAAGGCTTGTCCACAAAGTTTAGGAGTGTGTCTATGGGAATAAGTGACCATTCTGTTGGACACGAAGGCCTGGCTCGCAGTCTCCACTCTAATTCATCCCAAAGGTGTTCTATCGGGTTTAGGTCAGTCAAGTTCCTCCTCCCCAAACTTACTCATCCATGTATTTATGGAACTTGCTTTGTGCTTGTGCAGTCATGTTGGAACAGGAAGGGACCATCCCCAAACTTTTTCCACAAAGTTGGGAGCATGAAATTGTCCAAAATGTCTTGGTTTCCTGACACCTTAAGAGTTCCCTTCACTGGAACTAAGGGACCAAGCCCAACCCCTGAAAAACAACCCCACACCATAATCCCCTATCCACCAAATGATTTGGGTGGCCCAATACTTTGTGCAGGCCAGTCAAGTTCCTCCACCCCAAACTTGCTCATCCACACCATATGGCCAAAAGTATTGGGCCAGCCCTCCAAATCATTTGGTGGAGGGGGAATTATGGTGTGGGGGTTGTTTTTCAGGGGTTGGCCTTGGCCCCTTAGTTCCAGTGAAGGGAACTCTTACGGCATCAGCATACCAAGACATTTTGGACAATTTCATGCTCCCAACTTTGTGGGTACAGTTTGGGGATGGCCCCTTCCTGTTCCAACATGACTGCGCACCAGTGCACAGAGCAAGGTCCATAAAGACATGGATGAGCGAGTTTGGGGTGGAGGAAGTTGACTGGCCTGCACAGAGTCCTGACCTCAACCCGATAGAACACCTTTGGGACGAATTAGAGGGGAGACTGCGAGACAGGCCTTCTCATCAACCTTACAAATGCGCCTCTGGAAAAATGGTCAAACATTCCCATAGACACACTCCTAAACCTTGTGGACGGCCTTCCCAGAAGAGTTGACGCTGTTATAGCTGCAAAGGGCAGGCGTCCCAATACTTTTAATAATAAAGTGTAACAAAACACCAATGGATGACTCTATGAACGCACATTCTCATTCCAATCACCAACTATTTAAAAATCATGGGTATTTGTACCAAAAAAGGGACTCGGAACACCACATTGGGTGGAGCTTTAGGATTTATTTTACAAAATCAAAAATTGAATATCACAATAAAAATTAAGCTTAAATCTAAGAGAAATCCAGAAAACCGACATTAAAAACAATAAAACTTTATTTGTGAATAAACACTGGCTGCGCCCTGTGAATTCGCTGGTGGGAAAGAAGTGATTTTTTGTAACTGAAACATTTCCCGCACTCTGAACATGCGAAAGGGCGATCGCCCGTGTGAATCCTCTGGTGGTCAATAAGGTCTCCTTTCTGAACAAAACTTTTCTCACACTCCGAGCACGAATAGAGATGCTCCCCTGTGTGAACCCTCTGGTGTCTAAGAAGTGAATTTTTCTGAATGAAACTTTTCCCGCACACTGAACAAGAATAATCCCGCTCCCCCGTGTGAATTTTCTGGTGTAGAAGAAGTCCATTTTTCTCAGTGAAAGATTTCCCGCACTTTGAACATGAAAACGGATGCACACCTGTGTGGCATCTCTGATGTCTAAAGAGGTCTCTTTTCTGAATGAAACATTTCCCACACTCTGAACATGAATAAGGACGCTCACCCGTGTGAATTCTTTGATGTCTAAGAAGGTTTCCCTTTTGATTGAAACATTTCCCACACTCTGAACAAGAAAAAGGACGCTCCCCTGTGTGAATTTTCTGGTGTAGAAGTAGTATATTTTTGTCAGTGAAACATTTCCCGCACTCTGTACACGAAAACGAGTGCTCGCGCGTGTGACATCTCTGATGTCTATAGAGGTCTCTTTTCTGAATGAAACATTTTCCGCACTCTGAACATGAAAAGGGTCGCTCACCAGTGTGAATTCTTTGGTGTCTAAGAAGATTTCCTTTCTGATTGAAACATTTCCCGCACTCTGAACATGAATAGGATCGGTCAGCCGTGTGATTTCTCTGGTGCTTACGAAGGTCCCCTTTATGAAAGAAACATTTTCCGCATTCTGCACATGAACAGAGACGCTCACTTGCGTGTCTGCTCTGGTGTACAAGAAATGCAGTTTTCTTAGTGAAACTTTTCCCACACACTGCGCATGAATAGGGACGCTCACCTGTGTGTATCCTCTGATGTACAAGAAGTGCATTTTTCTCAGTGAAACATTTCTCGCACTCTGAGCATGAATAGGGACGCTCACCTGTGTGAGATCTCTGGTGCTTAAGGAGGTTTCCTTTCTGAATGAAACATTTCCCGCACTCTGAACATGAATAGGGCCGCTCCCCGGTGTGTATCCTCTGGTGTATAACAAGTGCGTTTTTCTCGATAAAGCATTTCCCACAGGCTGAACACGAATAGGGACGCTCACCCGTGTGACATCTCTGGTGCTTAAGAAGGTTTCCTTTCTGAATGAAACATTTCCCGCACTCTGAACACGAATAAGGACGCTCGTCTGTGTGACTTTTTTGGTGCAAAAGAAGTTTTCCTTTCTCAGTGAAACTTTTTCCGCACTCTGAGCACGAAAAAGGATTCTCACCTGTGTGAATTCTTTGGTGTATACGTTTTTCTTTTACAGTTAAACATTTCCCGCACTCTAAACATGAATAGGGACGCTCATCCGTGTGAATTCGCTGGTGTCTAAGAAGTTTTCTGTTTTCGGTGAAGGATTTCCCACACACAGAACATAACAATGAATGCTCTCCTGTATGAACTCCTTCATGGCTTAAAGAGGACTCCTTGGGGGTAGATGGATCTGTTGACCTCCCATCACTGTGAGATTGTAGATGGATATCTGGAGTAACAGTATGTAAATTATCAGAAGATTCCCCAGATTGTGAGGGATCAATTGATCCCTCCGATTGGTAAGATCTGTTATGTATGTTTTGAGTAATGAGATTCACTCCCGGAGATGGAGAATATTTGACTATGTCATTATCTGCTTTATAATCTGGAGATACAATGAGATGTTCCTCAGAGGTATTCCGGACATTGTGTCCATCTGTTGGAAGGGAAATTTACATAAATGTTATAATTATTCTTTTTTGCATTCAGAAGTCATGTATGTCGCTACAGCATTCAAGTTTCTCAGAATTCTGGTATGGAATTGGGTGCAATCATAACAGAAAAATATAGATACAATGGAGATGGACCTTTCATATGGAGTACAGTATCTCAACCACATTTGTTAAGAACATGACGTTTTATTGTGGAATGGAGATGAACCTTTCATATGATGTACAGTATCTCCTCCTCATTTGTTGGGAACATGACGTTATATTGAGGAATGGAGATGGACCTTTCATATGGTGTACAGTATCTCCTCCTCATTTGTTGGGAACATGACGTTATATTAAGGAATGGAGATGGACCTTTCATATGGTGTACAGTATCTCCTCCTCATTTGTTGGGAACATGACATTATATTGAGGAATGGAGATGGACCTTTCATATGGTGTACAGTATCTCAACCACATTTGTTGGGAACATGACATTATATTGAGGAATGGAGATGGACCTTTCATATGGTGTACAGTATCTCCTCCTCATTTGTTGGGAACATGACGTTTTATTGAGGAATGGAGATGGACCTTTCATATGGTGTACAGTATCTTCTCATTTGTTGGGAACATGACGTTATATTGAGGAATGGAGATGGACATTTCATATGGTGTACAGTATCTTCTCATTTGTTGGGAACATGATGTTATATTGAGGAATGGAGATGGACCTTTCATATGGTGTACGGTATATCCTCCTCATTGGTTGGGAACATGACGTTATATTGAGGATTGGAGATGGACCTTTTTTATGTGGTGCACAGTATCTCTACCCGTTTCGTTGGGAACATGACGTTATATTGAGGAATGGAGATGGACCTTTCATATGGTGTACAGTATCTCCTCCTCATTTGTTGGAAACCTGACATCATACTGAGGATTGGAGATGGACCTTTTTTATGTGGTGCACAGTATCTCTACCCGATTTGTTGGGAACATGACGTTATATTGAGGAATGGAGATGGAACTTTCATATGGTGTACAGTATCTCCACCTCATTTGTTGGGAACATTATGTTATATTGAGGAATGGAGATGGACCTTTCATATGGTGTACAGTATCTCCTCCTCATTTATTGGGAACATGACGTTATAATGAGGAATGGAGATGGACCTTTCATATGGTGTACAGTATCTCCTCCTCATTTATTGGGAACATGACGTTATATTGAGGAATGGAGATGGGCCTTTCATATGGTGTACAGTATCTCCTCCTCATTTGTTGGGAACATTATGTTATATTGAGGAATGGAGATGGACCTTTCATATGGTGTACAGTATCTCCTCCTCATTTATTGGGAACATGACGTTATAATGAGGAATGGAGATGGACCTTTCATATGGTGTACGGTATATCCTCCTCATTGGTTGGGAACATGACGTTATATTGAGGAATGGAGATGGACCTTTCATATGGTGTACACTATCTCCTCCTCATTTGTTGGGAACATGACGTTATATTAAGGAATGGAGATGGACCTTTCATATGGTGTACAGTATCTCCTCCTCATTTATTGGGAACATGACGTTATAATGAGGAATGGAGATGGACCTTTCATATGGTGTACGGTATATCCTCCTCATTGGTTGGGAACATGACGTTATATTGAGGAATGGAGATGGACCTTTCATATGGTGTACACTATCTCCTCCTCATTTGTTGGGAACATGACGTTATATTAAGGAATGGAGATGGACCTTTCATATGGTGTACAGTATCTCCTCATCATTTGTTGGGAACATGACGTTATATTGATGAATGGAGATGGACCTTTCATATGGTGTACAGTATCTCCTCCTCATTTGTTGGGAACATGACATTATACTGAGGATTGGAGATGGACCTTTTTTATGTGGTGCACAGTATCTCTACCCGATTTGTTGGGAACATGACATTATATTGAGGAATGGAGATGGGCCTTTCATATGGTGTACAGTATCTCCTCCTCATTTGTTGGGAACATTATGTTATATTGAGGAATGGAGATGGACCTTTCATATGGTGTACAGTATCTCCACCTAATTTGTTGGGAACATGACGTTATATTGAGGAATGGAGATGGACCTTTCATATGGTGTACAGTATCTCCTCCTCATTTGTTGGGAACATTATGTTATATTGAGGAATGGAGATGGACCTTTCATATGGTGTACAGTATCTCCACCTAATTTGTTGGGAACATGATGTTATATTGAGGAATGGAGATGGACCTTTCATATGATGTACAGTATCTCCACCTCATTTGTTGGGAACATGACGGTTTACTGGGCAAACAAGATAGACAGTTCCTTTATTTGGGGACATTACGTGATGGGGTAGGTACATTGACGATGGTATTATTTTGAGCAATTTTATCTATCTTTCACTTACTTAGGGATAATACATTTCCTTTCTCTAATAAAGGCAGCACAAATCTTCCATCATCCGCGGAAAATGGTTTAACCCTGCATACAGAAAGCTTTCTTTGCTGTGAGAGATTTGCAGATGAGGAATAGTCTTCCATTGGAAACATGTTCTAGCTGACTCATTATATCACTGCATATATGACAATGTGTTTCCAAATACAATTATAAATGTCTACTATAAATGAGGAATGTTGATCCGGGGAGATATCAGGTTGACCTTTAGCATCGGGAAGGATTGGTTTTTATCCTAAAGAAAAGTGGACCTAACATTATATGGGATTTCTGCCTTCCTCTGGATCAAATTCTGCTTTGGTTTTTTTGTTTTTTTTGTAAACTCAAAAGGACTTATGCCTTTTTTTCAACCCATGTAACAATGTAACTACATACCCTATACTCAGATGTAAAATGAAAATGTGAACTGTTTCTGCATTTAGTGTTTTTTTACTTACTTGTGTCCATGTGTAGAGAAGATTCCTCCTGTTTACTTTCCATATTCATCTCCCCCTCCTCCATAGACTGCTGATCTCCACTCACCAACGTCTCTTCTTCTTCCTCTTTATCCTCAATGTTGATCTCTTTTGATTCTTCATCCTGAACCCCCAAAAAATAATAAAAAATTACATTTGAAAAATAATAAACTTCCAATAACAGAAGATTACATTAAAACAATGTTCTCTCATAACTTAGACCTTTTTAAGTTCTTTTGAACGAGTCTCATCTACCTGATCATGGTGTGCGTAGGTTAGGCCTTCCTCTGTGACATTTATGGAACATAGAAGACCACCCTCCTCGATAGACTGCTGAGCTCCCCTGACCAGCAACCCTTCTTCCTCCTTTTTAACCTCAACTTTGATGTCTTTCAGTTCTTCACCCTAAAACCCAAAAATGATAAAATACATTAAAAAGGAATAACAGATTACATAGAATGATGTCATATCGCAAAATTCAGAACCCTGTGTTCTGTACACCGAGTCCACCTACCTGATGATAGTGAGGGATGGTGTGATCTTCCTGTGTGGAATCCTGGCAATACAGAGGACGAAGACATCTCTCTGGTGGGTTCCCATTACTGGATCCATCTGTAGGAAACACACACACTGACTGAATACATTGTTTCTATGTGTTTATCAGATGATGGGGGATCCAGGTGGAGCCTCCGTACTGCTCTCTCCTTTACAATAAAGTCTCCTCTTACCCAGTGATGTGAGGAGCCACTGATTCTCCATAATGACGTCCTTGTAGAGATCATCTTACCTAGAGATGTGAAGGTCTACAGACCCTAAACTATTAATCTACATATCTGCATGGTTTCAGTAAATAGCATTCATTACTCACCTGTGCTGAGATCTAGAGAAGGTTCCTCCTGCTTATTGGTCATTGTCATTCCAACTTTCTCTGCAGTTTGTGGGTAACCCATCACAGTCATCTCCTCTTCTTCCTCTTTGACCTCAACTTTCATAAACATCTGCTCTTTGTGCTAAAGCAACCGAATGAGAAAAAATAAAATATTAAAATAGAGTAGGCTGAGACTACATAGAAGAGTATAATCTCATACAGTTTGGAATCACGTTTGGTTCTTCTTATCTTATCTACCTGATGATGGTGAGGGATGGTGTGATAATCCAGGGTGTATTCTTGAGAATACAGAGAATAGGGGCTTTCCTCTGGTGGGTTCCCATTACTGGATCCATCTGTAGGAAACACACACACTGACTGAATACATTGTGTCTATGTTTTTATCAGATGATTGAGGGTCTACAGTATGTGGACCCACCGTATTGCTCTGTCCTTTACAAGAAAGTCTCCTCTTACCCAGTCTTGTAAGGGAGGGCTGATTCTCCATCATGACGTCCTTGTAGAGATCCTTGTGTCCTTCTAAATATTTCCACTCCTCCATGGAGAAATAGACAGTGACATCCTGACACCTTATAGGAACATGACACACAGAATGATACAGTCACCATCCAGACACATCCCTTGTCTGTTACTGGATAATGTCCCAGAAATCCCGACTCCGCTCACCTCTCCTGTCAGCAGATCAATGATCTTCAGGGTGACTTCTAGAATATTCTTAGTACTGGTTAGTGGTTACCTCTGTTATTAGGCAGTAAGGTGGAGGCACTGTGATGGGTGATGCTCTGTGAAGACAGATGTTAATGGCTCATCAGATATTTTCTTCACAACTTTATCATTCCATGTAATAAGAGAAAGTAACAATTATCACTAAAGACTTTCCAGAATCCTCCTCACCTCTCCAAATAAGTGTGTGTTTAATTACAAAAACGTAAAAGGTAGGCTGTTTCTGGACTGAGAATTGTAAAATTTTAGACACAGTAGGCACAAAATATCGTACAGTGGCTGGACGATATGTAAGCAGCCTGGTTAAGCCCCAATGTAAAAGGGTAAGATGAAGTAGGTTTTATCTTATTTCAGGGACAGTAGCCGCAACTATTGTATAGTGGATAGACAGAATGTAAGCAGCTTGGTTAGGCCACAATGTAAAAGGGAGGGATGAGGCAGGTTTTATTTTATTTCAGGGACAGTAACCACAGATATTGTACAGTGGCTAGACAGAATGTAAGCAGCTTGGTTAGGCCACAATGAAAGAGGACAAGACAAGGCAGGTTTTATCTTGAAATAAAGATTAGAGAGTATTATTTCAGAGACAATAACCACAAATATCCTACAGTTGTTGTGCAGCATGTAAGCAGCTTGGTTAAGCCACAAAATAAAAGGGAGAGACAAGGCAGGCTTGAAAAAAATATAAGATGGTATTGTCCAAGAGACAAAAGTTACAAATATTTTGGAGAGTCGGAGCACTGGAATAGCATGCTTGGTGAGACAAAAAAAAGATTTGTTCTACAGTAAACATTATAAATTTGGTAGCGAGGTTCAGCTACAGAAACACTATGTGTGACACGTTTATAATGCTGGACTACTGAAAGAGACTAACTTTAGGGGTAACAAAATTTGTTGACCGAAGAACAGCTGCAGAAACATGACGTGTCACATTTTCAACACCGAAGCATCAAATTAGTCCACAAATCTTTAGGCTTAGAACATGCAGCAACCATTACCTATTGGACATCTGAGGTCCAGCTGTGTTGCACCTTTACAGTGCACTGTAGAACACTGGAATAGGCTGAAAACTGTGAGGCGTACTGTAGTAATAGGCCAGAAGAGATGGCAACAGCTGGTAACAATGACAGGTAACAGTTTTCATGTGTGTGTGACGGGGGGGGGGGGGCTTTGAATGATTGATGGTTTTGTACTCTTTCTTTTATCCAGGATTGATTAATTTTACTGAAAGTGCGCTGGTCAACACTGCAAGGGGATAGGCAGATCTGCGCTTACTTGACAAACAACTGAGGTTCTTTGAAGTGCTGTATTTTGTACTCCCTCTTGGATGGTAGCAGTTGACTGGCCATTTTCCCTTTGTACTGAAGCTCCAATAAGATGGCCAGCCAGTAATGGTCCCTCTCTTTCTAGGGTTCTTGTGCAGGCATTTGAGCATAAAAGAGCTAATTTGCCAAAAATCGTTCTCACTACCTTGTCTGGCACAACGTGGTTTGGGGTCAGTCACCTCAAGAGAGCTGCCAGAATCTCCAACCTTTTGTGGATTTTGTCCTTCAGACATAAAAGCTGCAAAACATCAGTCACTACCGTTGCTGTTAGTCAGAAACTCAAACCTCATAATCCGTGCTATAAACAGTTGGATAAATGGTTCTATATTTAGGGTGTATCTGGTCTATAAACCAGAGGCTCTGGATGGACAGTTGGTTAAATGGTTCTATATTTAGGGTGTATCTGGTCTATAAACCAGAGGCTCTGGATGGACAGTTGGATAAATGGTTCTATATTTAGGATGTATCCGGTTTATAAACCAGAAGCTCTGGATGGACAGTTGGATAAATGGTTCTATATTTAGGGTGTATCTGGTCTATAAACCAGAGGCTCTGGATGGACAGTTGGATAAATGGCTCTATATTTAGGATGTATCCGGTCTATAAACCAGAGGTTCTGGATGGACAGTTGGATAAATGATTCTATATTTAGGATGTACCTGGTCTATAAACCAGAGGCTCTGGATGGACAGTTGGATAAATGGTTCTATATTTAGGGTGTATCTGGTCTATAAACCAGAGGCTCTGGATGGACAGTTGGATAAATGGTTCTATATTTAGGATGTATCTGGTCTATAAACCAGAGGCTCAGGATGGACAGTTGGATAAATGGCTCTAGATTTAGGATGTATCTGGTCTGCTCTAGCTGGACAGTTGGATAAATGGATACCAGAATGTGTGTATCATCATCTTCTGGAGATAAAAGACATCACAGTGACTATGGAGGAAGAGGACGGAACATGACGGGTGGGAGTTACTGGGTGTAAATATAAAACAATATCTTATTACCTCCTCTGCTGCCAGTTCCAGCAATGTCTCCTCTCTACTTCCTTTCAAATCACCTTTCACCCGGAACTTCCTGTTTATAAGGGACATCACTTCCTGTCTCTGCGTTCCACTGACACTACCTAGGGTGACCACCTGGAGGAGAATATTAAAGCTGCAGCCTAAAGTGTTTGCCAGTATTCTGACATCTGCTTCTAAATTTCTGTTATATTACACCAGAGTTAAAAACCAATCAATAATAAAAAAAAAAAATTTAATGTAGCAAGGTTTCCATACCTATGGCCTGATGTGGGTCTGCCATTAGTACCGGTACTTTCCCCAGCCCATGTGAGCCGTGACCCTGGGTGTGATAATGGAAGCAGCGACAACTCCGGCATCTTTGTGGTTTTTATTGGTTTTGTAGGGGATGGGAGAAGGGAATGAGTGGGATACTCCTTGAGGCTTAACTATGCACACTTGGGACTTTTACTCCCAAAAACACCCGTTGGCGCTTCCTTGACGCCAGCCGGCACCAGCCAACGCTCACTAACGCTGAGAATACTTTTGTAGAACACAGAAGTGTTGAATCCTCAAGTTTTAGTCCAGAAGATCCAGGACTGAATACCGTAAAACTCCTGACATTGCTTTGCTGTGTAAGTCACTGAATAATGTCCTCCGCTTTGGCCAGCTTGAGGTAGTATGAAGTAGAATTCTGTATAGCTGTGCTGGCAACTGACACACTCTGTACAATTCAGGACCCAACTGCAGGCGCCCCCTTCACTTGAACTCTTCAGGGTCCACTGACTATGCACCCCCTCTGTAACTTCAGGGTCCCCAACCTAGGTACCCCCTTTACAGCTAGCTGACACTGGATCCTAGACTCTCTTCCGGAGTGGTCCCCTCTGACACTAGGCAGACCCCAGAGGCAATTCTCAGTACTTACCTGTGTAGGCTTTCCTGGGACTGGACCACTTTCGCTCTCCGCAGGTTCTCAGCACACCGGATCCCCTCAGCTCTCTCTGGATATTCAGGCGACCCCCGAACTATCTGCTTCCTCCGACAGGAGGAGAGAGACAACTGTACTCTCCCTCCTGGGACTCTGCTCCCGCCAAAGACACTGTGCCACGCACTTCCCCCAAACTTATACCCACTCCCAGAATCCTTTGCAGCCAAATCTGCCTTCTGGGGTAGTTACAAGCCTGGATGTGCCCCCTGATTGGGCTTCCTCCACTGCCCTATGAGAAGCCTCTCACAGGAGCCAGTGGGGAGACTTCCCTTTCAGCAGGCACGTTATTAGAGTTCATCAGATACATATTGCTGGGCAGAAAGTCTATAACACTTAAAAATTTTGGCTTTAGCTACACTATTTTTATTTCATTTTTGGATACAGATGAGAGGGATTCAAACCCGTCAGGCTTTCATTGCTGTCTATGCCCCCAATAGGGAGATTCATTCTCTTTATTTGTCATGTTTACCATTATCATCAAAAGTGAAAGTAAAAGAAAATCTCACATTTTGGGTTGACACTAGAACAGAAATAGAGGGAAAATATTCCAATGTAGACATTTGTTTTGGTGACACCCCAAGGTTCCCTCTCACTTCCCATTTTGGCTATGGGACACAAAGTGAAGGAACATCTCTCTTATGGGACACAGATGTGCATTGGTGTGTCTATAGAAATGTTTGTTTTTTAGTTTCAGAATTTTTGGAAAAACTTTCTTCTTTTTTTGAAACTGGAAGACCTCTAGTTCTGCTTTTGACCGAGAACTTGCAGATCCCACTAGGGCCCTGATGCACTCATCTACAGAACGGAGAAGTCTTCTCAGAAAGGGTCTAATTAGTCTCTGCTGTCTATGTCAAAATTGATGGCTGAGGACCCAGCTTGGGATGTGGCTTAGCAGGCAGAACAAGAGTAAGCACATTAGTACTGATGGCATTCATCCTCTTCTGATATTGGAGACCTTTGGCATTGGTAATCCCCATGCTGACTGGACTATGGTCACATGAGCAGTGTTGAAAGGCCCAATTCTGAGGAGAAGAACCTCAGCCCAAAACTGGTTCACCACTAAAACGCAGGGGACTGTCCTCCCTGATAGTAAAAAGGAAATCAGACCACTGCCCATCCAAACCTATAGCGGTAATAAGCTCATCCCCAATATCCACACTATATTCTCTGACAGCTCTCCTCCCACCATCCGCACCATATTCTCCTACAGCTCTCCATTATCCACACAATATTCCCCCGAAGCTCCCCCCCCCACCCCCCACCATACACTACATTCTCTGATAGCTCTCCTCCCACCATCCACACTACATTCCCCGAAAGTTCTCCTCCACCATCCACACTACATCCTCCGATAGTTCTCCCCCACCATCCACACTACATTCTCCGACAGCTCTCCCCCACCATCCACACTACATCCTCCGATAGTTCTCCCCCACCATCCACACTACATTCTCCGACAGCTCTCCTCCCACCATCCACACTACATTCTCCGACAGCTCTCCTTCCACCATCCACACTACATTCTCTGACAGCTCTCCTCCACCATCCACACTATATTCTCCAACAGTGCTCCTCCAGCATCTACACCACATTCTCCGACGGCTCTGCTCCCACCATCCACACTACATTCTCCGACAGCTCTCCTCCACCATCCACACTACATTCTCCAACAGCTCTCCTCCACCATCCACACTACATTCTCCGACAGCTCTCCTCCACCATCCACACTACATTCTCCGACAGCTCTCCTTCACCATCCACACTACATTCTCCGACAGCTCTCCTTCACCATCCACACTACATTCTCCGACAGCTCTCCTCCACCATCCACACTACATTCTCCGACAGCTCTCCTCCACCATCCACACTACATTCTCCGACAGCTCTCCTCCACCATCCACACTACATTCTCCGACAGCTCTCCTTCACCATCCACACTACATTCTCCGACAGCTCTCCTTCACCATCCACACTACATTCTGTGACAGCTCTACTCCACCATCCACACTACATTCTCCAACAGCTCTCCTCCCACCATCCACACTACATTCTCCGACAGCTCTCCTCCCACCATCCACACTACATTCTGCGACAGCTCTCCTCCACCATCCACACTACATTCTCCGACAGCTCTCCTCCCACCATCCACACTACATTCTCCGACAGCTCTCCTCCACCATCCACACTACATTCTCCGACAGCTCTCCTCCCACCATCCACACTACATTCTCTGACAGCTCTCCTCTCACCATCCACACTACATTCTCCGACAGCTCTCCCCCCACCATCCACACTACATTCTCCTCCACCATCCACATCAGAAAAAAAAATAGGACTGTAAATAATGCAAAGTGTACAGCCTTCTGGTTTATTTCAGAATAAGTGATTAACACATTACAACGAAGCTTATAACTAAATTAAACCAAGAAAATAATCAAATGTAATAATAGTTAAAGCGAACCTTCATCCCCCAGAGCATCTGAAGCTCTCTATTCTCAACTGCCACCCTCTGATTTATGAATGGGCAGAGGGGTTTTATTTTTTGGCTTTGTTTTTTTTATTTTAGGTCTTGGCCTCGTCCACCTGCCGCCATTCTTACCTAGCCAAAAATGATGGGTCTCTGCTGACTCAGCCTCCTGGTATTCAATATCACATATACAAGGAGGCTTCAGGAGTTCGGGATTTACAGCCATCAATTGAAGGATGGAACCCAAAAGAGGCAGCCGGCTTCTGATGACTAAGGAGGACCAAAATGGCAGCACGGGACCCAGGCTGCTTTATCTGATCAGGGATCGCAACAGGACAGCTATGGATCCACTAGGCAGGTGAGTATCTGAATACAGAACAATGCTGCATGACAGGTAAGCGTAGCTAAAAAATAATCAGAGGATCTGAGTTGTAATTGTTAGTATTAGTACCTCTCTAATACAAAATGATGCGCTTTTCCATGCGGCCTGTGCTGCCTCTTCTATAAAGAAAGCTATTATCAGTATATTGCGATCAATTTCGGTTTGTCACATTGACCACTTCGATACGGGGCACTTTCACCCCCTTCCTGCCCAGGCAAATTTTCAGCTTTCAACGCTGTCGCACTTGTGCAGTCATGCAACACTGTACTTAACCACTTTTGGACCGGAAGGTTTTACCCCAAAGGCCATTTTTGCGATACGGCACTGCATTGCTTTAACAGACAATTTTTTTCCAGTACCCAGAAGTGATGTCATGACATCACTTCCGGGTTTTTGCATGGAGACCCGATCAGAGCCGAATGCGGCTTTGATCGGGTCTTCGGCGGCCATGCAGGTAGGGTGCCTGGGTCTCCCGGTGGGATGGGAGATCTGGGCGAGCCGCGTAAAGCAGCGTCCCCTCCCGCTCCTTGTAATGACAGTCGAGCGGCTTCTCAGCCGCATTGGTTGTCATTACAAGATAGCCGATGGACGCCGGTACCGGGGTGAGGCCTCTAGCTGCAGGCATCACTCCAGTACAAGCACTTTCCCGAAATATCGGCAATATCGGTAAGCTCGGTGGCCGATTCCGATATATCGGGGAAAGTGCAGATAGGACCCCGATATATCGGTCAATCCCTAGTAGGCATAGGACACACCTCCTGTCACGCCCCCTTAAAGGAGAATTATCCCCCCCCCCTCCCAAAAAAAAAAAAGATTAGTTAAACCCACAAGGGCTTTGTTACCACTACTCTTCCTTTATATTGGCTCTTGACATGTACAAATGCAGCAATTTAGAAATTGGATTAAAGGTTTAGCCGTAGGAAACACTTTTTGAATGATAACTAGTGCATTTTATATACTATATATATATATATCTAACCATATCAGTAGCGGTTGGTGCTCCTTGGTCTGGGGGGGGGGGCGGCAGACGGACCACACCAGCCCGCACACCATAAAACCCCCCCCCCCCGGACCACACCAGCTCCAGCCTGCACACCTTAACCCCCCCCCCCCCGGTCTCTGGCTCACTCACCCTGGACTGACATGTGGAGGGCAGGCAGCGGCGGTGGCTTCCCCTGCGTCTCCTCCCTCCTCCTCCTTGGTCAATAGCATTGCTTCTCCTTTCGGCCAATCGGGAAACCCACTTCCTGATTGGCCAGGAGGAGAATCCGTGTGACAGTAGCAATTATTCATTCGCTATTGTCACACAACTGGGTGGACTCAGGATGCAGTGCTCTGCGCCCTGAGACCACCCTTTTTTTTTTTTAGTCTTTTTTAATTATTATTGCAAAAAAATAACAATATCCAGTGGTGATCAAATACCACCAAAAGAAAGTTCTATTTGTCGGAAAAAATATTATTAAAAAGTTTAAATTGATGATAGATAGCAAAAAATGGAGGGGGGGGGTAAATCTTCCAGGGGTCAATCTGTTCATACAGTTGTTCCACGGACTGAACATTTCCACCCGTTAAAAAGCCTACAATGTAGAATTTTCAACAGCTTCGGCATGCACGTGTGTTCTCTCGTGTTTAGTTAAATTTCCTTTATGTGTAAAACATTTCCCGCACTTTGAACATGCGTAAGGGCGCTCGCCCGTGTGAATTCTCTGGTGGATAATGAGGGACCCCTGCTGGCTGAAAGATTTCTCGCACTCTGAACACGAATAAGGACGCTCGCCCGTGTGACTTCTCTGGTGTCTAAGCAAATCTCCTTTTCAATGAAACATTTCCCGCACTCTGAACAGGGAAGAGGGCGCTCACCGGTGTGAATTTTCTGGTGGGCGAGAAGGCTGTCTTTTACAGTGAAACATCTCACACACTCTGTGCACGAGAAAGGTTCACTGGTGTGAATTCTCCGATGAATATTAAGGTCTCCTATTGTAACATTTCCCGCACTCTGAACAGGAAAAAGGGCGCTCACCGGTGTGAATTTTCTGGTGGGCGAGAAGGCTGTCTTTTACAGTGAAACATCTCCCGTACTCTGCGCATGAGAAAGGTTCACTGGTGTGAATTCTCCGATGAATATTAAGGTCTCCTATCCGATTGTAACATTTCCCGCACTCTGAACAGGAGAAAGGACGCTCAGCCGTGTGACTTCTTTGGTGAATATGAAGGTCCGTTTTGCGTGAGAAACATTTCCCGCACTCGGAGCATGAAAAACAGTGCTGTACTATGTCACTTTTCTGGTGTTCAAGAAGTTTTCCTTTGGTAAAGAATCTTTCCCCGCACTCCCAACATGAAAATGGACGCTCGCCCATGTGAATTCTCTGATGTTTATAAAGGTGTCCCATGGTCAGGAAACACTTCCCGCACTCTGTACAATTAAAAGGACGCTCATCTGTGTGAGTTCTCTGGTGTGTAAGAAGGTCTGCTTTCCGATAGAAAGATTTTTTGCACTCTGAACATGTGAATGATGCTGTGTTTCTGAAAGTCTCCTTCCGTAGTGAAAGATCTCCCGCACTCCAAACATGAGAAAGGACGCTCGGTCGTGTGAAGTCTCTGGTGTTTGAGAAGGTATCCTTTCATCTTGAAACATTTCCCACACTCTGAACATGAGACAGGATCCTCGGAGGTGTGAATTCTCTTGTGTTGACGAAGGTGTTCTTTCGAAAGGAAACATTTCCCGCACTCTGAACAAGAAAAAGGACGCTCGCCTGTGTGAATTCTCTGGTGTATGAGAAAGTCTGCTTTCAAGGCGAAACACTTCCCGCACTCTGAACAAGAAGAAGGATCTTCCTTCTTGTGAATTTTCTTCTTTTTAGCAAATATCCTGTATTCTTTAGGAGATTTTTTGCTCTCTAAAGGTGACAAAGAGCTCTCTATTGTGTGACCTCCTTCATGGCCCAAAGAAGATTCATTGGGATTAGATGGACCTGTTGATGTGTCTGTTCTGTGAGATCCCAGATGGATATCTAAAGTAACATCATGCGATTTATCAGACAATTCCTCAGGATTGAACTTATCTATTGATCTCTGTGAAGGGTGAGGTCTGTGATGTGTACTTTGAGTATTGAGAATTACTTCTGGAGAATATTGTGCAATTTCACCGTTTTCAGCATTATAATCTGGAGATAAAATAAGATGTTCCTCTGAGCTTTTCCTGTTCGGAACATATTGTCCATCTGTTGGGAAGCAAGTATAAGTATTTTTCATCTCTATAATTCAGCCATGCAGTATACTTTGATGGACCTTTCATATGATGTACAGGATCTCCTCCTCATTTGTTGGGAACATGACGTTATATTGAGGAATGGAGATGGACCTTTCATATGGTGTACAGTATCTCCTCCTCATTTGTTAGGAACATGACGTTATATTGAGGAATGGAGATGGACCTTTCATATGGTGTACAGTATCTCCTCCTCATTTGTTAGGAACATGACGTTATATTGAGGAATGGAGATGGACCTTTCATATGGTGTACAGTATCTCCTCCTCATTTGTTGGGAACATGACGTTATATAGAGGAATGGAGATGGGCCTTTCATATGGTGTACAGTATCTCCTCCTCATTTGTTGGGAACATGACGTTATATTGAGGAATGGAGATGGACCTTTCATATGGTGTACAGTATCTCCTCCTCATTTGTTGGGAACATGACGTTATATTGAGGAATGGAGATGGACCTTTCATATGGTGTACAGTATCTCCTCCTCATTTGTTGGGAACATGATAATATATTGAGGAATGGAGATGGACCTTTCATATGGTGTACAGTATCTCCTCCTCATGTGTTGGGAACATGACGTAATATTGAGGAATGGAGATGGACCTTTCATATGGTGTACAGTATCTCCACCTCATTTGTTGGGAACGGACGCTGTATTGAGGAATGGAGATGGACCTTTCATATGGTGTACAGTATCTCCTCCTCATATGTTGGGAACATGACGTTATATTGAGGAATGGAGATGGACCTTTCATATGGTGTAAGGGTAGTGTGGAAGCACACTTATTACAATAGTTTAATGAATATCAGGGATTTCTTTACTATATTGTGTACAATACCTCCACCTCATTTTTTTTGGAAACATGATCCCTATACACTGCCCAAAAAATTGCTGACCCTTGTACCCCTTTTTTTTGTATAAATACGCCCTTAAATGTTACTTACTTGTGTCCAATAGCAGAAAAGATTCCTCCTGGTTGCTTTCCATAATCCTCTCCCACTCCTCCATAGACTGCTGACCTTCACTCACCAACATCTCTTCTTCTTCCTCTTTAATCTCAGCTTTGATGTCTTTTAGTTCTTCACCCTAATCCCCAAAGATGATAGAATACATTTATAAAAATGAACAAGAGATTACATATTGTAGAATAATATCAATGTTTAGAATTATTTTGTAGTTTCTTTGTCTCAGTCCTATCTACCTGATTATGGTGCGAATAGTTATGATCTTCCTTTATGGTATCCCAAGAGTGCAGAGGACCTCCCTCCTCCATAGACTGCCCATCTCCCCTCACCGACGTCTCTTCTAATTCCTCTTTTTCCTCAATTTTGATGTCTTTTAGTTCTTCACCCTAAACCCCAAATATGTTATAATAGATTTCTAAAAAGAGCAAGAGATCACACAGAAGAATGTGGTTTCATAGCTTAGAATTTTTTAGGCCTACATGCTCAGTCCCATCTACCTGATGACGGTGGGGGATGGTGTGATCTTCCTGTGTGGAATCCCGGGAATACAGAGGACGGGGACATCTCTCTGGTGGGTTCCCATTACTGGATCCATCTGTAGGAAACACACACACTGACTGAATACATTGTTTCTACGTGTTTATCAGATGATGGGGATCTAGGTGGACCCTCAATACTGCTCTCCTTTACAAAAAAGTCTCCTCTTACCCAGTTATGTGAGGAGCCGCTGATTTTCTATCATGACGTCCTTTCAGAGATCATCTTACCTAGAGATGTGAAGGTCTACAGACCCTAAACCATTAATCTACATATCTGCATGGTTTCAGTAAATAGCATTCATTACTTACCTGTGCTGAGATCTAGAGAAGGTTCCTCCTGTTTATTAGTCATGGACATTCCAACTATCTCTGAAGTTTGTGGGTAACCCATCACAGGCATCTCCTCTTCTTCCTCTTTGACCTCAACTTTCATAAACATCTTTTCTTTGTGCTAAAGCAACCGAATGATAAAAAATAAAATCTTTAAATAGAATAGGCTGAGACTACATAGAAGAGTATAATCTCATACAGTCTGGAATCACTTTTGGTTCTTCTTTTCTACCTGATGATGGTGAGGAATGGGGTGATATTCCAGTGTGTATTCTTGAGAATACAGAGAATAGGGGCTTTCCTCTGGTGAGTTCTCATTACTGAATCCATCTGTAGGAAACACACACACTGACTGAATACATTGTTTCTATGTGTTTATCAGATGATGGGGGATCTAGGTGGACCCTCCGTATTACTCTCTCCTTTACAATAAAGTCTCCTCTTACCCGGTGATGTGAGGGGAGGCTGATTCTCCATCATGATGTCCTTGTAGAGATCCTTGTGTCCTAAATACTCCCACTCCTCCATGGAGAAATAGACAGTGACATCCTGACACCTTATAGGAACCTGACACACACATTGATACAGTCACAATCCAGAAACATCCCTTGTCTGTTAGTGGATAATGTACCAGAAATCCCGGCACCGCTAACTTCTCCTGTCAGTAGATCAATGATCTTGTTGGCGACTTCTAGAATCTTCTTGGCACTGGTTATCTCTGTTATTAGGCAGTAATGTGGAGGCGATGTGATGGGTGATTCTCTGAAGACAGATGTGAATGGCTCATCAGATATTTTCTTCACAACTTTATCATTCTATGTAATAAGAGAAAGTAACAATTATCACTACAGACTTTCCAGAATCCTCCTCACCTCTCCAAATAAGTCTGTGTTTTGTTACAAAAATGAAAAAGGTAGGCATTTTCTGGTCATGAGAATTGTAATATTATAGACACAGTAGGCACAAAATATCGTACAGTGGCTGGACAGTATGTAAGTAGCCTGGTTAAGCCGCAATGTAAAAGGGTGAGATGAGGCAGGTTTTATCTTATTTCAGGGACAGTAACCACAGATATTGTACAGTGGCTAGACAGAATGTTAGCAGCTTAGTTAGGCCACAATGTAAAAGGGAGAGATGAGGCAGGTTTTATTTTATTTCAGGGATAGTGACCACAGATATTGTACAGTGGCTAGACAGAAGGTAAGCAGCTTGGTTAGGCCACAATGTAAAAGGGAGAGAGGAGGCAGGGTTTATCTTATTTCAGGGACAGTAGCCACAGATATTGTACAGTGGCTAGACAGAATGTAAGCAGCTTGGTTAAGCCACAATGAAAGAGGACAAGACGAGGCAGGTTTTATCTTGAAATAAAGATTAGAGAGTATTATTTCAGAGACAATAGTCACACATATCCTACAGTTGTTGTGCAGCATGTAAGCAGCTTGGTTAAGCCACAAAATAAGAGGGAGAGACAAGGCAGGCTTGAAAAAAAACAAATAAGATGGTATTGTCCAAGAGACAAAGGTTACAAATATTTTGGAGAGTCGGAGCACTGGAATAGCATGCTTGGAGAGACAAGAAAATTATTTGTTCTGCAGTAAGCATTACAAATTTGGTAGCCGAGGTGCAGCTACAGAAACAGTGTGTGTTACACGTTTATAATGCCGGACCACTGAAAGAGACTAACTTTAGGGGTAACAAAATTTGTTACCTGAAGAACAGCTGCATAAACATGACATGTGTCACATTTTCAATACCGAAGCATCAAATTAGTCCACAAATCTTGAGGCGTTGAACATGCAGCAACCATTATATATTGGACATCTGGGGTCCAGCTGTGTTGCAACTTTACAGTACACTGTAGAACACTGGAATAGGCTGAAAACTGTGAGGCGTACTGTAGTAATAGGCCAGACGAGATGGCAACAGCTGGTAACTATGACAGGTAACAGTTTTCATGTGTGTGTGACGATGTGTGTGTGATTAATTTTACTGAAAGTGCGCTGGTCAACACTGCAATGGGATAGGCAGATCTGCGCTTATTTGACATACAACTGAGGTTCTTTGAAGTGCTGCGTTTTGTACTCCCTCTTGGATGGTAGCAGTTGACTGGCCATTTTCCCTTTGTACTGAAGCGCCAATAGGATGGCCAGCCAGTAATGGTCCCTCTCTTTCTAGACCCTTATCCTGGGGTTCTTGTGCAGGCATTTTAGCATAAAAGAGCTCATTTGCCAAAAATCGTACTCACTACCTTGTCTGGCACAATATGGTTTGGGGTCAGTCACCTCCAGAGAGCTGCCAGAATCTCCAACCTTTTGTGGATTTTGTCCTTCAGACATAAAAGCTGCAAAACAGCAGTCACTACCGTTGCTGTTAGTCAGAAACTCAAACCTCATAATCCGTGCTATAAATCAGAGGCTCTAGATGGATAGTTGGATAAATGGTTCTATATTTTTATTATTATTATACAGGATTTATATAGCACCAACAGTTTGCGCAGTGCTTAACAAAATGAAGGCAGACATTACAGTTATAATACAATTTGGAACAAAAGGAATCAGAGGGCTCTGCTCGTTAGAGCTTACAATCTAAAAGGGAGGGTCAATTGATACAAAGGCAATAGCTGTGGGGGATGGGCTGATGGAGCAAGTGAAACAGTGTTATTAGTTAGTAGCCAGGTAGGCTTCTTTAAAGAGAAGGGTTTTCAGGGATTGTCTAAAGATGGATAGATTAGGGGACAGTCGGACAGATTGGGGTAGAGAGTTCCAAAGAATGGGAGAAGCTCTGGAGAAATCCTGGAGGCGAGCATGGGAAGAGGTGACAAGGGAGCTAGAGATCAGGAGGTCTTGGGAGGACCGAAGAGAGCGGCTTGGTTGATATTTTGAAATCAGGTTAGTGATGTAGCTGGGGGCAGTTTGAGTTGTGGATGGCATTGTAAACTATTGTTAGCACTTTGAATTTTATTCGTTGGAGTGGAAGCCAATGAAGGGATTGGCAGAGAGGGGTGGAGGACACTGAACGGTTGGTAAGGTGGATAAGTCTTGCAGCAGCATTCATTATGGATTGAAGGGGGGGTAATCTATGTAAGGGTAATCCAATGAGGATGGAGTTGCAATAGTCGAGGCGAGAGATAACCAGGGTATGAATTAAAAGCTTGGTGGTGTCATTGGTTAAAAAGGGCCGTATTCTAGCGATGTTGCGGAGTTTAAGGCAGCATGATTTGGACAGGGATTGGATGTGAGCCTGAAAGGACAGTGCAGAGTCCAGGGTTACCCCTAGCACCCTGGCATGTGTGGAAGGACTGATAGTTGTTCCATTGATCTTGACAGAGAATTCCGGGGAAGGGGCACGTGGAGGAGGAAATATTATGAGCTTGGTTTTAGATAGATTCAGTTTGAGGAAGTGGTGAGACATCCAGGCTGATATGTCTGTTAGTAGATCAGTGATGAGGGAGGAGACTGTGGGGTGAGCTGAGGGGTAAAGAGGTAGATTTGGGTGTCATCAGTATAGAAATGGTAGTGGAAGCCATGGGAGGCTATTAGCTGACCCAGGGAGGAGGTATAGATTGAGAATAGTAGCGGTCCAAGGACAGAACCTTGGGGGCCCCAACAGTAAGAGGAGTTGCAGAGGAGTAAGTGGAATTGTAAGTGACACTGAAGGTGCGGTGAGATAGGTAAGATTCGAACCAGTGGAGAGCACAGCCACGGAGACCGAGCAAACTGAGATTTTTGAGAAGGAGGGGGTGGTCAACAGTATCAAAGGCAGCAGAGAGGTCCAAGAGTATTGAGTAGTGACTATTGGTTTTTGCTTTTAGTAAGTCATTTGTAAGTTTTAGGAGAGAAGTTTCTGTGGAGTGTTGTCGAAATCCAGACTGAAGGGGATCAAGGAGGTTATTCTCAATGAGGTGCTTGCTCAGGCGGTTGTAGACTAAACGTTCAAGGAGTTTGGAAGCAAAAGGGAGTAAGGAGATGGGTCTCAAGTTATTAAGATTAGTGGGGTCTAGTGAGGCTTTCTTTGGCATGGAAGTGACTAGCGCATGTTTTAGAGAGTTGGGGAAGATGCCAGTGGAGAGGGAGAGGTTGAAGATATGAGTTAAAGAGTGTAGGATAGAGCCAGAGGGTGACCGTAGTATTTGAGAAGGAACAGGGTCCAGGGGGCAGGAAGTTAGGTGGGCATTAGAAAAATTTTTAGTGACATCCTCTACAGTAGTTGGGTTAAACAAGGGAAGTATTGATTGTGCAGGTGGACAAGGTGTGTAAGGTGAGGGAGATATCTGTAGTGTAAAGATCTCTTCACGAATTTAGGATGTATCTGGTCTATAAACCAGAGGCTCTGGATGGACAGTTGGATAAATGGTTCTATATTTAGGATGTATCCGGTCTATAAACCAGAGGCTCTGGATGGACAGTTGGATAAATGGCTCTAGATTTAGGAAGTATCTGGTCTGCTCTAGCTGGACAGTTGGATAAATGGATACCAGAATGTGTGTATCAGCATCTTCTGGAGATAAAAGACGTCGCAGTGACTATGGAGGAAGAGGACGGACATGACGGGGGGTTACTGGGTGTAAATATAAAATAATATCTTATTACCTCCTCTGCTGCCAGTTCCAGCAATGTCTCCTCTCTACTTCCTTTCGAATCACCTTTCACCCGGAACTTCCTATTTATAAGGGACATCACTTCCTGTCTCTGCGTTCCACTGACACTACCTAGGGTGACCACCTGGAGGAGAATATTAAAGCTGCAGCCTACAATGTTTGCCAATATTCTGACATCTGCTTCTTGGTGAATTCTTCAATTTCTATTATATTACACCAGAGTTAAAAACCAATCAATTAAAAAAATTTAATGTAGCAAGGTTTCCAGGCCTATGGCCTGATGTGGGTCTGCCATTAGTACCGGTACTTTCCCCAACACATGTGAGCTGTGACCCTGGGTGTGATAACGGAAGCAGCGACAACTCCGCCATCTTTGTGGTTTTTATTGGTTTTATAGGGGATGGGAGAAGGGAATGAGTGGGATACTCCTTGAGGCTTAACTATGCACACTTGGGACTTTTACTCCCGAAAACACCCGTTGGCGCTTCCTTGACGCCAGCCAGCGCCAGCCAACGCTCACCAACGCTGAGAATCCTTTTGTAGAACACAGAAGTGCTGAATCCTCGACTTTTAGTCCAGAAAATCCCGGACTGAATACTGTAAAACTCCTGACACTGCTTTTCTGTGTAAATTACTGAATACCGTCCTCCGCTTTGGCCAGCTTGGAGGTAGTATGAAGTAGAACTCTGTATAGCTGTGCTGGCAACTGACACACTCTGTACAATTCAGGGCCCAACTGCAGGCGCCCCCTTTACTTGAACTCTTCAGGGTCCACTGACTTTGCACCCCCTCTGTAACTTCAGTGTCCCCAACCTAGGTACCTCCTTTCCAGCTAGCTGACACTGGATCCCAGACTCTCTTCCGGAGTGGTCCCCTCTGACACTAGGCAGACCCCCAGGGGCAATCCTCAGTACTCATGACCTGTGTAGGCTTTCCTGGGACTGGACCCCTCTTGCTGTCTGCAGGTTCTCGGCACACCGGATCCCCTCAGCTCTCTCTGGATATTCAGGCGACCCCCGAACTATCTGCTTCCTCAGACAGGAGAAGAGACAGCCGTACTCTCCCTCTTGGAACTCTGCTCCCGCCAAAGACACTGTGCCACGCACTTCCCTCAAACTTATACACACTCCCAGAATCCTTTGCAGCCAAATCTGCCTTCTGGGGTAGTTACAAGCCTGGATGTGCCCCCTGATTGGCCTTCCTCCACTGCCCTATGAGAAGCCTCTCACAGGAGCCAGTGGGGAGACTTCCCTTTCAGCAGGCACATTATTAGAGTTCATCAGATACATATTGCTGGGCAGAAAGTCTATAACACTTAACATTTTTGGCTTTAGCTACACTATTTTTTTTTTCATTTTTGGATACAGATGAGAGGGATTCAAACCCGTCAGGCTTTCATTGCTGTCTGTGCCCCCAATAGAGAGATTCATTCTCTTTATTTGTCATGTTTACCATTATCATCAAAAGTGAAAGTAAAAGAAAATCCCACATTTTGGGTTGACACTAGAACAGAAATAGAGGGAAAATATTCCAATGAAGACATTTGTTCTGGTGACACCCCAAGGTTCCCCCTCACTTCCCTTTTTGGCTATGGGACACAAAGTGAAGGAACATCTCTCTTATGGGACACAGATGTGCATTGGTGTGTCTATAGAAATGTTTGCTTTTTTGCTTCAGAATTTTTTTTTTGGAAAAACTTTCTTCTTTTTTGAAACTGGAAGACCTCTAGTTCTGCTTTTGACCGAGAACTTGCAGACCCCACTAGGGCCCTGATGCACTCATCTACAGAACGGAGAAGTCTTATCAGAAAGGGTCTAATTTGTCTCTGCTGTCTATGTCAAAATTTATGGCTGAGGACCCAGCTTGGGATGTGGCTTAGCAGAAAGAACAAGAGTAAGCACATTAGTACTAATGGCATTCATCCTTTTCTGACATTGGAGACCTTTGGCATTGGTCATCCCCATGCTGACCTTCTTTTCTGGACTATGGTCGCATAAGCAGTGTTGAAAGGCCCAAGCACCATCCACACTACATTCTCTGACAGCTCTCCCCCCACCATCCACACTACATTCTCCAACAGCTCTCCTCCACTATCCACATTACATTCTCCGACAGCTCTCCTCCACCAACCACACTACATTCTCCGACAGCTCTCCTCCACCATCCACACTACATTCTCCGACAGCCGTCCTCCACCATCCACACTACATTCTCCGACAGCCCTCCTCCACCATCCACACTACATTCTCCGACAGCTCTCCTCCACCATCCACACTACATTCTCCGACAGCTGTCCTCCACCATCCACACTACATTCTCCGACAGCCCTCCTCCACCATCCACACTACATTCTCCGACAGCTCTCCCCCCACCATCCACATTACATTCTCCGACAGCTCTCCCTCCACCATCCACACTACAGTCTCCGACTGCTCTCCTCCACCATCCACACTACATTCTCCGACAGCTCTCCCCCCACCATCCACACTACAGTCTCCGACTGCTCTCCTCCACCTTCCACACTACATTCTCCGACAGCTCTCCTCCACCATCCACACTACATTCTCCGACAGCTCTCCTCCCACCATCCACACTATATTCTCCGACAGCTCTCCTCTCACCATCCACACTACATTCTCCGACAGCTCTCCTCTCACCATCCACACTACATTCTCCGACAGCTCTCCTCCACCATCCACACTACATTCTCTGACAGCTCTCCTCCCACCATCCACACTACATTCCCGACAGCTCTCCTCCCACCATCCACACTACATTCTCCGACAGCTCTCCTCCACCATCCACACTACATTCTCCGACAGCTCTCCTCCCACCATCCACACTACATTCTCCGACAGCTCTCCTCCCACCATCCACACTACATTCTCCGACAGCTCTCCTCCCACCATCCACACTACATTCTCCGACAGCTCTCCTCCCACCATCCACACTACATTCTCCGACAGTTCTCCTCCACCATCCACTCTACATTCCCTGACAGTTCACCTCCCACCGTACATACTACATGACAGCTATGCCTCACCATCCACACTACATTCTCCCAAAGTTCTCCTGCCACCATCCACACTTCATTCTCCAACAGCTCTCCTCCCACACTACATTCTCCCAGAGCTCTCCTCCACCATCCACACTACATTCTCCGACAGCTCTCCTCCCACCATCCACACTACATTCTCCGACAGCTCTCCTCCCACCATCCACACTACATTCTCCGACAGCTCTCCTCCACCATCCACACTACATTCACCGACAGCTCTCCTCCACCATCCACACTACATTCTCCGACAGCTCTCCTCCACCATCCACACTACATTCTCCGACAGCTCTCCTCCACCATCCATACTACATTCTCCGACAGCTCTCCTCCACCATCCCACACAACATTCTCCGACAGCTCTCCCCCCACTATTCACACTACATTCTCCGACAGCTCTCCTCCACCATCCACACTACATTCTCCGACAGCACTCCTCCACCATTCACACTACATTCTTTTTTTGGAACCTTTGAGGGGAGCACATTTCAATTACCAATAAAAAAGAAAAAACACTGTAAATAATGCAAAGTGTAGAGCTTTCTGGTTTATTTCAGAATAAGTGATTAATACATTACAAGAAGCGTATAACTAAATGAAACATTTTATAATTGAAGCAAGAAAAGAATCAAATGTAATAATAGTTAAAGCGAACCTTCATCCCCCAGAGCATCTGAAGCTCCTCTACTCAACTGCCACAACTGCCACCCTCTGATTTATGAATGGGCAGAGGGGTTTATTTTTTGGCTTTGTTTTTTTTATTTTAGGTCTTGGCCTTGTCCACCTGCCGCCATCCTCACTTGGGTGAAAACGATGGGTCTCTGCTGACTCAGCCTCCTGGTATTCAACATCACATATACATGTCCCTCTCAAAAAATTAGCATATTGTGATAAAGTTCATTATTTTCTGTAATGATAAACATTAGACTTTCATATATTTTAGATTCATTACACACAACTGAAGTAGTGCAAGCCTTTTATTGTTTTAATATTGATGATTTTGGCATACAGCTCATGAAAACCCAAAATTCCTATCTCAAAAAATTAGCATATTTCATCCGACCAATAAAAGAAAAGTTTTTTTAATACAAAAAAAGTCAACCTTCAAATAATTATGTTCAGTTATGCACTCAATACTTGGTCGGGAATCCTTTTGACTGCTTCAATGCGGCGTGGCATGGAGGCAATCAGCCTGTGGCACTGCTGAGGTGTTATGGAGGCCCAGGATGCTTCGATAGCGGCCTTGAGCTCATCCAGAGTGTTGGGTCTTGCGTCTCTCAACTTTCTCTTCACAACATCCCACAGATTCTCTATGGGGTTCAGGTCAGGAGAGTTGGCAGGCCAATTGAGCACAGTAATACCATGGTCAGTAAACCATTTACCAGTGGTTTTGGCACTGTGAGCAGGTGCCAGGTCGTGCTGAAAAATGAAATCGTCATCTCCATAAAGCTTTTCAGCAGATGGAAGCATGAAGTGCTCCAAAATCTCCTGATAGCTAGCTGCATTGACCCTGCCCTTGATAAAACACAGTGGACCAACACCAGCAGCTGACATGGCACCCCAGACCATCACTGACTGTGGGTACTTGACACTGGACTTCAGGCATTTTGGCATTTCCCTCTCCCCAGTCTTCCTCCAGACTCTGGCACCTTGATTTCCGAATGACATGCAAAATTTGCTTTCATCCGAAAAAAGTACTTTGGACCACTGAGCAACAGTCCAGTGCTGCTTCTCTGTAGCCCAGGTCAGGCGCTTCTGCCGCTGTTTCTGGTTCAAAAGTGGCTTGACCTGGGGAATGCGGCACCTGTAGCCCATTTCCTGCACACGCCTGTACACGGTGGCTCTAGATGTTTCTACTCCAGACTCAGTCCACTGCTTCCGCAGGTCCCCCAAGGTCTGGAATCGGTCCATCTCCACAATCTTCCTCAGGGTCCGGTCACCTCTTCTCGTTGTGCAGCATTTTCTGCCACACTTTTTCCTTCCCACAGACTTCCCACTGAGGTGCCTTGATACAGCACTCTGGGAACAGCCTATTAGTTCAGAAATTTCTTTCTGTGTCTTACCCTCTTGCTTGAGGGTGTCAATGATGGCCTTCTGGACAGCAGTCAGGTCGGCAGTCTTACCCATGATTGCGGTTTTGAGTAATGAACCAGGCTGGGAGTTTTTAAAAGCCTCAGGAATCTTTTGCAGGTGTTTAGAGTTAATTAGTTGATTCAGATGATTAGGTTAATAGCTCGTTTAGAGAACCTTTTCATGATATGCTAATTTTTTGAGATAGGAATTTTGGTTTTTCATGAGCTGTATGCCAAAATCATCAATATTAAAAACAATAAAAGGCTTGCACTACTTCAGTTGTGTGTAATGAATCTAAAATATATGAAAGTCTAATGTTTATCAGTACATTACAGAAAAAAATCAACTTTATCACAATATGCTAATTTTTTGAGAGGGACCTGTACAAGGAGGCTTCAGGAGTTCGGGATTTACTGCCATCAATTGAAGGATGGCTGCTTGAACCCAAACGAGGCAGCCAGCTTCTGATGACTAAGGAGGACCAAAATGGTGGCACGGGACCCGGGCTGCTTTATCTGATCAGGGATCGCAGCAGGACAACTATGGATCCACTAGGCAGGTGAGTATCTGAATACAGAACAATGCTGCATGACAGGTAAGCGTAGCTAAAAAATAATCAGAGGATCTGAGTTGTAATTTCTATTTCCTCCATTTCCTCCTCTTTAATCGTTACCTTGATCGTATGAGTTCTCATGTGCGTACTAAGTGATTTTTTGTAGCTGAAACATTTCCCGCACTCCGAACATGCAAAAGGGCGATCACCAGTGTGAATCCTCTGGTGGTCAATAAGGTCCACTTTCTGAATGAAACATTTCCCACACTCTGAACAGGAATAGGGACGCTCACCCGTGTGAACCCTCTGGTGTCTAATAAGTGAATTTTTCTGAATGAAACATTTCCCGCACACTGAGCAAGAATGGTCCCGCTCCCCCGTGTGAATTTTCTGGTGTAGGAGGAGGACATTTTTGTCAGTAAAACATTTCCCGCACTCCGAACATGAAAAAGGGTGCTCACCAGTGTGACATCTCTGGTGTCTAAAGAGGTCTCTTTTCTGAATGAAACACTTCCCGCACTCTGAACATGAAAAAGGGCGCTCGCCTGTGTGAATTCTCTGGTGTCTAAGAAGGTTTCCTTTCTGACTGAAAGATCGCCCACACTCTGGACATGAAAAGGAACGCTCGCCCTGGTGATCTTTCTTGTGTACAAGAAATAATGTTTTCTCAGTAAAGATTTTCCCGCACTCTGAGCAGGAATATGGAGGCTCATTCATGTGACTTTTTTGGTGCTTCCGAAACTCTCCTTTATGAACAAAAGTTTTCCCACATTCTAAACATGAGTAAGAATTCTCACCTGTGTGACTTCTCTGGTGTATAAGGAGTATATTTTTGTCAGTAAAAAATTTCCCGCACTCTGTACATGAAAAGGGACTCTCACCTGTGTGACATCTCTCGTGTTTAAGAAGGTTTGCTTTCTGAATGAAACATTTCCCGCACTCTGAACATGAATAAGGACCCTCACCTGTGTGAATCTTGCTGTGCCTATCAAGTGCATTTTTCATAAGAAAACATTTCCCGCACACTGAACATGAATAGGGACGCTCGCCTGTGTGTGTGCTCTGGTGTGTAATAAATGCTGTTTTCTTGGTGAAACATTTCCCGCACTCTTTACACGAGAAGGGACGCTCACCTGTGTGACGTTTTTGATGTTTTAGAAGGTTACCTTTCTGAATGAAACACTTCCCGCACTCTGAACAGGAATAGGGACGCTCACCTGTGTGTATTCTCTGGTGTATAAGAAGTGCGTTTTTCTCAATGAAACACTTCCCACAGATTGAACACGAATAAGGACGCTCGCCCGTGTGACATCTCTGGTGTTTAAGAAGGTTCCCTTTCTGATTAAAACTTTTCCCGCACTCTGAACAAGAATAAGGACGCTCCCCCGTGTGACTTCTCTGGTGTAAATGGAGTTTCCCTTTCTCAGAGAAACATTTCCCACACTCTGAGCACGAAAAGGGACGCTCCCCCGTGTGAATTCTCTGGTGTATGTGGAGTTTTCCCCTCACAGAAAAACACTTCCCGCACTCTGAACATTCATAGGGGCGCACTCCTGTGTGAATTCTCTGGTGTCTAGCAAGTTTTCTGTTGTGATTGAAGGATTTCCCGCACACCATACATGTGAATAAACGCTCCCCTGTGTGAGATACTTCATGGCTCAATGAAAATTCTTTGGAATTGGATGGTTCTGTTGACTTCTCCGCACCGTGGGGTCCTACGTTCACATCTGGAGTAACCGTACGTAAATTAGTAGAAGATTCCTCAGGTTTAGAGGGATCCATTGATCTCTCCAAATGGTCGGGGGTTGGATTTGTATTTTGAGTTGTGGGACTCAGTCCGGGAGAACATTGTGTGATGCCATTATCTTCTGAATTATTATCTGGAGATAAGATAGGACGTCCCTCAAAGGAATTCCCAAAATAGTTTCCATCTGTTGGAAAGCAAAAGTTGTACATAAATGTTAGAAGAAATGTTCATGTTTTTCAAATTGGTTACTACGGCATTCACGTTTTCCAGAGCTCTGGCATAAAATTGGGTGCAATCATAACAGAAAAATAGGAATGCAAATCCCCGAAAGCAGGGGTCCTCAAACTACGACCCCTCCAGCTGTTGGCGGAACTACACATCCCATGAGGCATTGTAAAACTCTGACATTCTCAGACATGACTAGGCATGATGGGAATTGTAGTTCCTGAACAACTGGAGGGCCGTAGTTTGAAGATCCCTGCCCGAAAGGATATAATACACCCACTGGGTAACATTTATGCATCGATGACATGGTTACTGTGAGAATGGAGATGGACCTTCCTCCACCTCATTTTTTTAAACTTATCGCAACATACTGAACAATGTAGATGGATCTTCCATACCGTTTTAGATGGGTAGAGACTGCGGTCATGCTGTAGGAGATGGACAAAGTGCAAAAACAAACTACAAGAGAGGTTGGTGACAGAGAACATGCTGCCGGAGACAGACCAAGATTGGGAAGATCTGTAGTATCTTTACAAATTAATGATCACAGGTTTTTACTCCCTACAGACTATTTAAACATTACCAGAAGATATTGAGGGATGGTGGTCTAAAATAACTCCACCTCATTTGTTGGGAACATGACGTTATATTGAGGAATGGAGATGGACCTTTCGTATGGTGTACAGTATCTCCACCTCCTTTGTTGGGAACATGACGTTATATTGAGGAATGGAGATGGACCTTTCATATGGTGTACAGTATCTCCTCCTCATTTGTTGGGAACATGACGTTATATTGAGGAATGGAGATGGACCTTCCATATGGTGTACAGTATCTCCTCCTCATTTGTTGAGAACATGACGTTATATTGAGGAATGGAGATGGACCTTCCATATGGTGTACAGTATCTCCTCCTCATTTGTTGAGAACATGACGTTATATTGAGGAATGGAGATGGACCTTTCATATGGTGTACAGTATCTCCTCCTCATTTGTTGGGAACATGACGTTACAGTGGGGAAAATATTTATTTGATCCCCTGCAAATTTTGTAAGTTTGCCCACTTACAAAAAAAATTAAGGGTCTATAAATTTTTTTTTATCATAGATGTGTTATAAATGACAGAGACAGAAAATCAACCAAAAATCCAGAAAAAAAAAAAACACATAAAACAACTGCTATAAATTAGGTTGCAGATCAGTGAGTAAAATAGGTATTTGATCATTTAGCAAAACATGACTTAGTACTTGGTGGAGAAACCCTTTTTGGCAAGCACAGAGGGTAAGACGTTTCTTGAAGTTGGCATTATATCGAGGAAAAGAGATTGACCTTTCATATGGTGTAAAGTAGCTATTATTATTATTATTTTTAGTTTTTTTTTAGTTTTTTTTAGTTTTTTTAAAGTAGCTATTCCTTATTTGTTGGGAACATGACGTTATATTGAGGAATGGAGATGGATCTTTCATATGGTGTACAGTATCTCCTCCTCATTTGTTGGGAACATGACGATATACTGAGGAATGGAGATGGATCTTTCATATGGTGTACAGTATCTCCTCCTCATTTGTTGGGAACATGACGTTATATTGAGGAATAGAGATGGACCTTTCATATGGTGTACAGTATCTCCTCCTTATTTGTTGGGAACATGACAATTATATTGAGGAATGACCTCCTGGACCTTTCATATGGTGTACAGTATCTCCTCCTCACTTGATCTGAAGAGTTATGAGATTGGCTTTTGGGATTTGGAAGAGACTCTAAAGAAAATTGGACTGTAGTGCATATACAGGTTTTCTGTCTCCTTCTGGACCAACTGCCACTTTTCAATTTTGTTTTTTTAATTTATTTTTTCCAAACATTGTAATAAAAATCATAGAAGGAAACTTGAAATGCCAACACTTTCTGCATTGCGTTCATTACTTACATGTGTCAATGTAAAGAGAAGGGTCATTCACTACAGACTGCTGAGCTTCATTGGTAATTGTCTCTTCTTCTTCCTCCTCTTTAATCTTAATTTTGATGTCCTTCAGTTCTTCACTCTAGACCCCATGAATGATAAATTATAACAGTTGGAAAATAGTAACTTTTGACAATACAGGGAAGAATGTCATCTTAATCAACTTCAATTTTTGAGTTTCTATTGCTTATTTCCATCTACCTGATCATACTCTGTATAGTTATCTTCTTGTGTTGAATCTTGGGAAAACAGAGGATCATCCTCCTCCATAAACTTCGTAGCTCCACTCACAAACATCTCTTCTTCTTCCTCTTCAACTTTGATGGCTTTCAGTTCTTCACCCTAAACCCAAATACGATAGATGATATTTTGAAAAAACAAATTACATAGAACAACAACAAAATACATTTTTAGGTCTACATGCTCCGTCCCACCTACCCGATCCTCTTGAGAAATGGTGTGATCTACCGGTGTGGAATCCCGGGAATACAGAGGACGAGGACATCTCGCTCGTGGTTTTCTCTTACTGGATCCATCTGTAGGAAACACACACACTGACTGAATACATTTGTTTCTATGTGTTTATCAGATGATGGGAGATCTAGGTGGATCCTCCGTACTGCTCTCTCCTTTACAATAAAGTCTCCTCTTACCCGGTGATGTGAGAGGCGGTTGATTGTCCATCATGATGTCCTTGTGAAAGTCCTTGTGTCCTTCTGAATACTCCTCCATTGAGAAACAGACAGTGACCTCCTAACACCTTATAAGAACCTGACACACACAATGATACAGTCACCATCCAGACACATCCCTTGTCTGTTACTGGATAATGTCCCAGAATTCCCGGCACCGCTCACCTCTCCTATCAGCAGCCTAGCAAACTTTTTGGTGACTTCTAGAATCTTCTTGGCACTGGTTACCTCTGTTGTCAGGCAGTGAGGTGGAGGCACTGTGATGGGTGATGTCCTGCGAAGACAGCTGCTGGGTGTTAATGGATCACCAGATATTTTCTTCACCACTTTATGATACTCTGTATAGAGAGAAAATATCATTTATCACTACAGACTTCCCAGAATCCTCCTCAAATCTCCAGTTAGGCTTGTTTCTTCATTTGAGAGATAAGAATGTGACCTCCTCAAAATGGTTTCAAGAGTAAGGTCTAATGATGTCAAAGTCACATGTCTCTGGTCTTTGTCTATTTTAATTCGGAAAGGTCAGGTGATTTATATAGGACGTTCTTCTCTGTTGTCAAATGAGAATTATCTGGACTGTACAGGGATGAATAATGTCTGCACAGAGTTCCTCCATAGTTCTGACATCTCAGAATGCTCCTTATATCGTACAACAGGCCTTGCTTATGAATCTCACTGAAAGTAAACCCAGATGGAAGAACCTCAACGTACTGAAATTGCAATTTTAAAATTACGGCAAAACATGGGATGCGCTTGCGATGCCATATTTCTTATGGTACCCTAAATATAGTGCGATTCTGACGCGATTTTCGAGCGACAACACGTGCTAAAAATCGCATTTAAAAAACATTGCACTGCCAAACGCTCCTGGTTCTGTGTCAAAATTTGGTACATGAGCTTCTTTGGAGCGGAGAGACGCCCATTTAAGCTCCAAAAACGTGCTAAAAAACCACAATGCAGCAGCTGTCGCTCCACTACGCTTAGATGGGAATGGAGCCCTACGTGGACAATATTGGAGAAGTAAGAATTCTTGTTTTAAAGAATGAACAGTTTCAGGCTATCATCAGGCCAAGAAATACACTATATTGTCAAAGGTATTGGGACACCTGCCTTTACACACACACACATGAACTTTAATGGCATCCCAGTCTTAGTCCGTAGGGTTCAATATTGAGTTGGCCCACCCTTTGCAGCTGTAACAGCTTCAACTCTTCTGGGAAGGCTGTCCACAAGGTTTAGGAGTGTGTCAATGGGAATGTTTGACCATTCTTCCAAAAGCGCATTTGTGAGATCAGGCACTGATGTTGAGAACGCCTGGCTGGCAGTCTCTGCTCTAATTCATCCGGAATGATATTCCCATAGACACACTCCTAAACTTTGTGGACAAGCCTTCCCAGAGGAGTTGAAGCAGTTGGGCCAAGGCCTGGCTCGCAGTCTCCACTCTAATTCATCCCAAAGGTGTTCTATCGGATTGAGGTCAGGGCTCTGTGAAGACCAGTCAAGTTCCTCCACCCCAAACTCACTCATCCATGTATTTATGGACCTTGCTTTGTGCACTGGTCCAAATCATTTGGTGGAGGGGGGATTATGGTGGGGGGTTGTTTCTCAGGGGTTGAGCTTGGTTCTTAGTTCCAATGAAGGGAACTCTAAAGGCATCAGCATACCAAAACATTTTAGACAATTTCATGCTTTCAACTTTGTGGGAACAGTTTGGGGATGTGCCCTTCCTGTTCCAACATGACTGCGCACCAGTACACAAAGCAAGGTCCATAAAGACATGGATGAGCGAGTTTGGGGTGGAGGAACTTAACTGGCATGCACAGAGTCCTGGCCTTAACCCGATAGAACACCTTTGGGATGAATTACAGCGGAGACTGCGAGCCAGACCTTCTTCTCCAACATCAGAGACTGACCTCACAAATGCGCTTCAAGAAGAATGGTCAAACATTCCCATAGACACACTCCTAAACCTTGTGGACGGCCTTCCCAGAAGCTGTTATAGCTGCAAAGGGTGGGCCAACTCAATATCGAACCCTACGGGCTAAGACGGGGATGCCATGAAAGTTGCTTGTGAAGGCAGGCATCCCAATACTTTTGGTAATATAGTGTGTATCTGGTTACAAAGATATAAACATTATATACAAGGAGACTGGAAATGATGGATGGCTCCAGAATAACCACTTGCACTACTAAAAACAAAAATCCATCCACTCCAACAACGGGAAGGTAAAAAACGACTCTGATATCATAACAAAAGAAAAATGTTAGTGTAACAATGTGATCCTTATCAGCCATCATTCTCTGACTTACGTTGTGTCTTTGTACCTAGATCTGTTCCTTCATTTCTCCAAACTCATTACCTTGGATGTAAATTGTTCTAGAAACTACGACTTCTGCAACCTTCCGATCCTTTCTCCTAGATTCACCTCAGCTGCCAGTTCCAGCAATGTCTCCCCCTCCTCATCCTCCCTCTTCACCTCTGACCCGGAACTTCCTGTCTGTGCCTGAAATCACTTCCTGTCTTGAAGATGACTTCCTGTCAGTGCCTCAGATCACCGATTGTTATGTGTTTCACTGAGAAGAATGGAGATCATGACCTTCGGGAGATTATATCTAGACTGCAGCCGACATTGTTCTTGAATACTTTTTGTTGCGTAGATGAAACCCATACAGCACAGTGGCTAGGTAGTTAGTTATTTTGCCTAGTAGCTGTGGGGTCGACGGTTTGTATCCCGAGTTCCCGACCATGACACTAGCTGCATAGATTTTGCCTGTTCTCCCTGAGCCAGCGTGGGTTTCCTATCACACGCCAAAGACACGCTGGTAGATTAATTGGCTCCTGTCTACATTGGCCCTAGTACGTGTATGTATGAATGTGGGTATTGACCTTAAATTGTAAGCTCCTTGAGGGCAGAGACTGATTTGACTGTACAATATATATGTAAAGCACTGTATAAATTATCGGCACCATATTAAATCCCTACTAGATTCATTCTAAATATAGAACCATTTATACAACTGTCCATCCAGAGCCTCTGGTTTATAGATGGATACATCCTAAATATAGAACCATTTATCTAACTGTCTATCCAGAGCCTCTGGTTTATAGACCAGATACATCCTAAATATATGGCCATTTATCCAACTGTCCATCCAGAGCCTCTGGTTTATAGACCAGATACATCCTAGATATAGAACCATTTGTCCAACTGTCCACCCAAAGCCTCTGGTTTATAGACAGGAAACATCCTAAATATAGAGCCATTTATCCAACTGTCCATCCAGAGCCTTTGGTTTATAGACCAGATACATCCTAGATATAGGACCATTTATCCAACTGTCCATCCAGAGCCTGTGGTTTAAAGACCGGATACATCCTAGAAATAAAGCCGTTTATCCAACTGTTTATGCAGAGCCTCTGGTTTATAAACCACATACATCCTAAATATAAAACCATTTGTCCAACTGTCCTTTTAGAGCCTCTGGTTTATAGACTGGCTACATCATAAATATAGAGCCGTTTATCCAACTGTCTATCCAGAGCCTCTGGTTTATAGACCGGATACATCCTAAATATAGAACCATTTATCCAACTGGCCATCCAGAGCCTCTGGCTTATAGACCGGATACATCCTAAACATAGAACCATTTATCCAACTGTCCATCCAGAGCCTCTGGTTTATAGACTGGACTCATCCTAAATATACACTATATCCATTTATCCAATTGTACTGTGCTTAGCAGCCCTAGGGCCATCAGTCTGAATCCCAACAACGGCACTACCTGCCTGAAGTGCTGCATAAAATTGTTTGCGCTACATAATATAATGAAAAACATGAGTTTAAAACCGAAATACAATGGGAGGGGACATGAAGGGTGGTGAATAAGGCTCAGGAGGGCAGTATTTTTTGTATGAAGCTATGATCAAGGAAATGGCGACATGACCTCAAGTTAGCCGGATGAAAGTTCAAAAATAATCTTAGAAAGTATTATTTTACCGAAGAAGTAATTGATGCTTGGTATAATGGAAGTATCTCCCATGGGACTTTATGGCAGCCAAAAAATATTTTTTTTGAAACAATGTAGTTAAAAGGAAAAAAGACTTTATTTATACACAAGATTAAGGGCTCTTTCACACGGTCCGCCTCCGCGATCCCCGCTGAGCCGGGCGGATGACAGCTCCGTCTCCGCTTGCAGAGCGGAGAGGGAGGTGTCTCAGCACCCGCTGCCCTCTATGGGGGATCGGAGGAGAGCGGACCGCTTGTCCGCTCTCATCAGATCCGCTCCGCTCCGATTACTGAACGGATGGAAAAATAGGGTTTCCATCCGTCCAGATTTCAGCACAGGATCGGATGCGGATGGCAGCGGGTGTCAGCGGAGGTGTCTCCGCTGACACCCGCTGCCCCATAGAGCTGCATGGAGGATCCGATCAGATCCGCCTAAAAAACTGACAGGCGGATCTGATCGGACCGCCCGTGTGAAAGAGCCCTAAAAATTGCTTCTATGTGCCAAAGATGTCTGGTCTAGACTGAATAATCTATTGGTCCCCTATCTAGGGGCATGCTTTGTGCACTGGTGTGCAGTCATGATGGAGGAAGGGCCATCCCCAAACTGTTCCCACAAAGTTGGGAGCTAGAAATTGTTCAAAATGTCTTGGTATGCAGACGTCTTAAGAGTTCCTATCACTGGAACTAAGGGGCCAAGCCCAACCCCTGAAAAACAACCCGCACACCATAATCCCCCCTCCACCAAATGATTTGGACCAGTAAACAAAGCAAGGTCCATGAAGACATGGATGATCGAGTTTGGGGTGAAGGAACTTGAATGGCCTGCACATAGTCCTGACCTCACCCCTCAATATTGAACTCTACGGACTCATGCCTCGTACACACGCAACGATTATCGGCCGACCGATTGACCGTCTTTTGTCCAGTGTTGTTGTGTTGGTTGAAATGTGCTCTAGACTGCACACTAATTTTCTCGGCCAACAAAACCAACTTCAGAAGTGATGTCATGTGCTGGTTTACTTTCCGTGTGTTTTTTCTTCTCTGAGCATGCCCAGTCTTGCTCATCAGATTTTTGTCTGCCGAAATCTGTACTGACTGACGGAAAATCAGCTGTTCTGTTGACGGTCAACAAAAATTTTATAGCCTGCACACCAGATTTTTTTCGGCCGAAAAGTCAGAGTCGGTTGTCGAAAGCATCATACTAACAAGCCGAAAATCGGCCGATCGGACGTTGGCCGAAAATTCACGGCCAACTATCGGTGCGTGTGTACGAGGCATAAGACTGGGATGCAATTAAAGTTCATGTGCGTGTAAATGCAGGTGTCCCAAAACTTTTGACAACATAGTGTAGATCTATATTTATACTCTGCCGCAAGTGACGCATCTGTACGATGTGGACAACCTACTCTAGCAACACCGACATTCAAGCCAGTCATAGATCGATCGAAATGTGACCTGATTCTTCTTTGGCCAGGCTGGTTGTTCTGAAGTCAATCTATTGATTTTTTCATGCTATAGCTGCAGCAGTAATCATTGTATTCTGAAGGTGGGGAAGCCTCCCGCGGTCAGAATACAATAGCACAGCGGGAGGGATTCCTCCATCAACTTAATGTATTGATGGGGGAATCAAGCCATTTACAAACCAATGGTTGAAGAAAAGAAAATTGCCTAATGTATGGCCTGCCTTACAGAGAAAAAAATGCTATTGAAATTGCCAGTAAATGACAGCTTATAACTTTGGATACTTATTTCTGTCTGTAATCAAAGTGGCTGGGGATTCTATTCATCAATACATGAGGAGAAATTAAAGGATGGCGCTCAGGTGTGTTAATAGCTGATAATTACCCCAAAGGAGACATAGATAAATGATCCAATAAAAGTTTATTCCATGAATCCAAAGATAAAAAGCAATGTGTTAAATGAGTGATTCCTCCTACCAGTCCATGAAGTCTCTGTATATCACTGCTGCCTCAGCACGACTCCCTGATGTGAATCCCAGGGAAAGGAGAAAGCTGGCAGATGGAGATGGCATAGAGAAGCGGGTCCAGCGGAGATAGGGGATCACACGGTCCGGTGTGCGGCCGCTTCCTGGACCGGAGCCCACGCTGTGCTACGCTGATGCCCGCTGTGAGCGCCGAGGGATCGCACACTGATGACGTCACCGCTATCAGCGCTGTCAGCCGAGTGTGTGTCCGCGGCCGGCGGGGGAATCACCTGAAGGACGGGGAGCTTGGAGGAAGATGCTCGCTCGCTTCTACAGAGCCTCCCGATTGCCACAACGACATGTTTCGCTACATTAGTAGCTTTGTCAGGTTGATTCCCCCGCCGGCCGCGGACACACACTCGGCTGACAGCGCTGATAGCGGTGACGTCATCAGTGTGCGATCCCTCGGCGCTCACAGCGGGCATCAGCGTAGCACAGCGTGGGCTCCGGTCCAGGAAGCGGCCGCACACCGGACTGTGTGAGCCCCTATCTCCGCTGGACCCGCTTCTCTATGCCATCTCCATCTGCCAGCTTTCTCCTTTCCCTGGGATTCACATCAGGGAGTCGTGCTGAGGCAGCAGTGATATACAGAGACTTCATGGACTGGTAGGAGGAATCACTCATTTAACACATTGCTTTTTATCTTTGGATTCATGGAATAAACTTTTATTGGATCATTTATCTATGTCTCCTTTGGGGTAATTATCAGTTATTAACACACCTGAGCGCCATCCTTTAATTTCTCCTCATCACATCTACAAGCTATCCAATACTTAGGATTGGGCGAACAGTGTTTTTATGGATATTTGTGTTTTACATGTTTGCATGATATTTTCAGGAAACTACCCGTTGGAGTAGCGCCAGAACTCTTTTTTTGAGCTAATTATTCATCAATACATGACCCTTATCTCAGATGAGGGTCTGCTATAGATGTTAATAGAGCAGCCACACAAAGTAAAAATAAAAAAATAGGGTAAAGTTCCCTCCAAATTCTACACCAGACCCTTCAAGTCTGGAAAAGACTTTACTCCCCTCCTCCCGCCATATAGGGAAATGACGGCTGCGGGGTGGTTTTATTGTTCTGGGAAGACGTTATATTGCACGGCGCATCCCCAATCTCAGTAAAGAGAAAATGACGAGGCTCTTTTCCTATGTAAACAAGGAAATGCCGGTTATCCGCTCTCCCCGGCTCACACTGACAGAGAGTGAGGAGAGGAGAGCCGATCAGCGCCATTCCTCACAGGGTGGACCTGTACAAATAATCAGTGCAGCCCCAACAGTGCCCATCAGTGATGCCAGTAAGTTACCAGCAGTGTTGTCAATCAGTACCCATGAATGATGCCAGTCAGTGTCCCTTATCTCAGATGAGGGTCTGCTATAGATGTTAATAGAGCAGCCACACAAAGTAAAAATAAAAAAATAGGGTAAAGTTCCCTCCAAATTCTACACCAGACCCTTCAAGTCTGGAAAAGACTTTACTCCCCTCCTCCCGCCATATAGGGAAATGACGGCTGAGGGGTGGTTTTATTGTTCTGGGAAGACGTTATATTGCACGGCGCATCCCCAATCTCAGTAAAGAGAAAAGGACGAGGCTCTTTTTCTATGTGATCGGCTAATAACATGTAAACAAAGAAATACCGGTTATCAGCTCTCCCTGGCTCACACTGACAGAGAATGAGGAGAGGAGAGCCAATCAGCGCCGCCTGGCAAAGGACCTTGTCCCCATGTTGATGTAGACAAGGGCCTCTTCCCGACAACCCTGGCCCAGTGGTTGTGGGGGTCTGCAAGCAGGGGGATATTATCGGAATCTGGAAGCCTTCTTTAAAAATAAGGAGGGCCCCAGATACCACCTTGAAACACACACACAAGGATAATTTGTCTACTTTTTGACAAAAAAAGTAAATAAAGATATTACACTTTTTGCAAGTCCTTTATTAAAAAAAAATTAAAAATGTCCCACGAGGTACATCCATTGTCAATCACATTATTCAGTGATGCAGATCCTTGTCAATCACAATGAATGGCACCCACCAGTTCGCTGAGGAAAAAAATTTAGGTGCCCACAGCCCTTATGATGAAAGCTTGAGAATATTGTAGCTCAGGGTAGTAGTTGCTGCCATTCAGAAGCACAATCTTTGGGTGAAGATAGTGAAATGAATGGCACCCACCAGTTCGCTGAAAGAAAAACCTCACCGGGTGACTGGCATGTCTGATCCCGTCTCTACACTCACCGCCATGTGGCCATAATTGGGCAATGACGTTAGCTATTATGGTAAGTTGTGGCAGTGTGAGGCCCTGCCACTGTGAAAATGGTTGACAATGGGAGACAGGGTCCGCGCAGAGTGCGGGACTCCGGAGTATTGGTTATGAGAAAACTTTTTGGATTCCCAGATTGGGCTCCGAAGTTTGGAGATTTCAAAGAGTCCTGGGAGGGAAAAAATCTAGGTGCACACAGCCCTTATAATGAAAGCTTGAGGATAGTGTAGCTCAGGGTAGTAGTTGCTGCCATTCAGAAACACAACCTTGGAGTGAAGATAGTGGTGTGCTCCAGCCAGGAGGGATGATCTACTCAGGAGACAAAACCCTATGTTGGGGGGACTTCTTTTTATTCCATATTTCTATCAGCTGGATTGCTCAATATAAAACGGCCTGCAAAATATAATTACCTAAGGCTGTTTAGCTCTGGACAGGTACAATACACTGGTTGCATGTTGGTGAAAGCTACCTGCAGCTTATTTGATAGAAATAAAAATATTTTAACCATAATTTGGTGGGGTTTGCAATGAGAAGAATCACCAATGGCCCTCCAGGGGTACAAACCATAAGCAGTGCAGGTCATTTTGGTAGTCTGTAAGCCTGCCCATTGTTGTGGTGTGGTACTTGTGATGAGTCTCCTCTCATTTCTATGGAAAATAACCACTAGCACCAATAATCTTTACAGCTGTCTAGAAGTGGACATTCTTTCCAATGAGTACCAATATAAGGAATTTCCTGCCTCCTGGCCACTAGTTTATGGACACATTCTTCCTACTGGCCACCAGTGTATGGACACAGTCTTCCTACTGGCCACCTCCAGTGTAGAGGTACATTCTTCCGAATGACCATCAGTGTAAGAGGACATTTTTCCCACTGGCCACCTATTCAAGGGACATTCTTCCACTGGTCACCCATGTAAGAGGACATTCTTGCCACTGATCACCCAAGTAGGGAAACATTCTTCTCGCTGTCCACCAATGTAAGAGGAAATTCTTACTGGTCACCCATTTAAGGGAACTTTCTTCCCACTGGCCACTTATACAATGGCGACATTCTTCTGACACATCATCTAATGTAAGGAACATTCATCCCAGTGACCATCAATGTAAGGGGACATTCTTCTCATTGATCACTAATGTAAGGGGCATTCTTCCTGCTTATCACCAATGTATGGAGACATTCCTCCCATTGACCACCAATGTAAGGAGCATTCTTCCCACTAACCACCAATGTAAGGGGCATTCTTCCAACTGATCACCAATGTAAGGGCTATTTTTCTAACTGACTCCCAATGTAAGGAACATTCTTCCAACTGACCACCAGTGTAAGGGGGAAATTCTACTTACTACCCACCATTATAAGGAACATTCTTCCCTCTAATCACCAATGGAAGGGACATTCTTCTCACTGGTCACCCGTGTAGGGGACATCCTTCCCACTATCCACCAATATAAGGGACATTCTTCCCACTGACCACCAATGTAAGGGATATTCTTTCCACTGGACACAAATGTAAAGAGCATTCTGCCCTCTAATCACCAATGAAAGGGAAATTCTTCCCATAGGCCATCATTGTAGGGGAACATTCTTCCCACTAACCATAAATGTAAGGAACATTCTTTACACTGGCCACTAAAGTAGGGGAACATTCTTCCCACTGACCACCAATGTAAGGAACATTCTTTCCACTGGCCATCAATGTAAGAAAACATTCTTCTAATTGGCCACCAACATAAGGGGACATTATTTCCATTGGCCACCTATGTAGGAGAACATTCTTCCCAATAACCACCCATGTAAGTAGACATTCTTCTCTCTGGCCACCGATATAGGGGAACATTCTTCCCTCTAATCACCAATGTAAGGGACATTCTTGCAAATAACCACCAATGTACGGGGGAACTACAATTTTCCCTTTCAGCATTTGTTTACTGTTCATTATTAGCAGTGTTGGGGGTAACGAGTTACAATGTAACGCATTACGTTAACTACGTTACTATTTTTGGTAACGTAGTACATTCGTAACATCTGTAACTGCATTACTTTACTCGGCTTGAGAAACGCGCTTTCCTGCGTTACCCAAGCCATTGACATCTCGCGCGGGCCGAGGAGGAGGCGGGAGGACGAGGAGACGCGGGCGGAGGCGAGAGGACGAGGAGACGCGGGGAGGAAGAGGCGGGAGGATGAGGAGACGCGGGGGATCGTGTGGCAAAGGAGGAGAGCGGAAGGGACTGAGGAGAAGACGCCCACCACTGCAGGTAAGTGCACTGGTCTCTCTGGCGTGGTCACTCTGGCATTGAAAGGGGGCACACTGTGGTCATGCTGTGGTCACTCTGGGGGCACGCTGTGGTCAATCTGGGAGCACGCTGTGGTCACTCTGGGGGCACGCTGTGGTCACTCTGGGGGCACACTGTGGTCAATCTGGGGGCACGCTGTGGTTACTCTGGGGGCACACTGTGGTCAATCTGGGGGCACACTGTGGTCACTCTGGGGACACGCTGTGGTCACTCTGGGGGCACGCTGTGGTCAATCTGGGGGCACGCTGTGGTCAATCTGGGGGCACGCTGTGGTCAATCTGGGGGCACGATGTGGTCAATCTGGGGGCACGATGTGGTCAATCTGGGGTCAGCATGTGGTCAATCTGGGGTCAGCATGTGGTCAATCTGGGGGCACCATGTGGTCACTCTGGGGACACGCTGTGGTCAATCTGGGGGCACGCTGTGGTCAATCTGGGGGCACACTGTGGTCACTCTGGCATTGAAAGGGGGCACGCTGTGGTCACTCTGGCATTGAAGGGGGGCATGCTGTGGTCACTCTGGCATTGAAAGGGGGCACGCTGTGGTCACTCTGTCACTCTGGCATTGAAAGGGGGCACGCTGTGGTCAGTCTGGCTTTGAAAGGGGGCACACTGTGGTCACTCTGGCATTGAAAGGGAGCACACTGTGGTCATATATATATAAATAAAACAATAAATATTGTATTGTTTTTTTGTACACTACAAATAAATATGCGCATTGGAATTTGTTCATATTTTTTTTCAAAAGTAAAGTAAAGTAATAAGTAGTGAAGTTACTTTTCAAATGCAGTAACTAGTAAAGTAATCTCATTACAATTTACAGAAGTAACTAGTAACTAGTTACATTTTTTGAGTAACTACCCCGACACTGATTATTAGTCATTTCAGTTTACAAGCGGTAACACATTTTGGAGAGGGGTGTTACAAATAATCAGCCCTAGATGTCTGATACGCTAGGAACACCACTGATATTAGCTGTGGAATTAATTGGAAAAATCACAGTGACACATATTGGGATAGTCAATTTCGCAGCTTTAATCGATGCAGTAAAATCTCAGACAGTGACAAGACCGAAGACATCAGAATATCTGATTAGCAAATATCAAAACCAAGCTCATATCATTTAAGTAAAAAAAAAAATATGGCATGTATAAATAATTATACATTGGCTAAAGTAATGGAAAGCCAGTTTTTTCAGTAAAGCAACAATGGTGTACAGCATGGGTGTCCAGCCTGTGGACCTTCAGCAGTTATGGAACTGCAGGACCAATGGGGCTTTGTAAGGAAAGTCCCATAAGGCATTTCAAGGCTGACAGTTGCAAGCATGACTCCCAAAGGCAGAGGCATGCTAGAACGTGGCTCCCAAAGGCAGAGGCATGATGGAACTTGGCTCCCAAAGGCAGAGGCACGATGGGACTTGTAGGTCCACAACAGCTGGAGGGCCGCAGTTGGGCACCCATGGTGTACAGCAATAACCAATGGCAAATCATAAAAAGAGCTTTCCACATATTGCCATATCTGGCCATGTTGTGTTACCACAGTTTAGTTCTGTGGTGCCACACCAGCTGCTGACTAGGCCCATTCTTGTAATTACACTAATAGAAATAACATTGAAGGTCCAGCCCATTTCCAGCCCATTCACATTGTTTTCAAACAAGCCCTGATAAAGGGGGTGCATTTGGATGCCGAAACGCGTTGGTTACTCTTTGGATTGGATTTAGTGGAATAAAGTCACATTTTGATCTCTTAGCAGTGGCCTGGCACTTCAATTTTCAGGTTTTTTAGTTTTTTGATGCCATCTATGTGAGCGTGGGATCAAGTCAGCACTCTGTTTAGATAACCATATTGCTATAATTTAATCCCCACAGGCCAAAAAACATCAATATATTTTTGTAATGCACATAATATGCCAGACTTGTTAGCCTGTGTGAATTCTCTGGTGCCGAGTAAGTGCTTTTCTATAGCCAAAACATTTCCCGCACTCAAAACATAAGAAAGGACGCTCCCCTGTGTGAATTCTCTGGTGTATAATAAGTTCTCCCTTCTGAAAGAAACCTTTCCCGCACTCTGAACATGAATAAGGACGCTCACCTGTATGAATCATCTGGTGTCTAACAAGTAAATTGTTCCTAATGAAACATTTTCCACACACTGAACATGAAAAGGGACGTTCGCCATTGTGAATTTTCTGGTGTTCGCGAAGGTTACTTTTCAGGTTGAAGCACTTTCCGCACTCTGAACAGGAATATGGACGCTCACCTGTGTGAATCCTCTGGTGATTTAGAAGATCTTTTTTCTGAATGAAACATTTCTTGCACTCTGTACAGGAATAGGGGCGCTCATCTGTATGACTTCTTCTCTGGTGCTTACGGAGGTCTCCGCTGTGAATGAAACTTTTCCCGCACTCTGAACACGAATAGCGACGCTCACCTGTGTGAATTCTCTGGTGTTTAAGGAGGTGTCCTTTCTCAATAAAACACTTTCCGCACTCTGAACATAAGAAAGGACGTTTAGATGTGTGAGTTTTCTGGTGTCCAAGAAGTGCTCTGTTTTCATTGAAAGATTTCCCGCACACTGTACATGACAAGGAACTCACTGTGTCAACTCTTTTTTGGCTTAAAGAAGATTTTTCGGGATTAGATGGACATGTTGGTCTATCCACAGTGTGAGCTCTCAGGAGGACGTCTGGATTAACAGAATGTGATTGAATAGCAGATTCCTCAACATTGGCAGGATCAATTATTCTCTCTAGATTGTAAGGCCTGTGAGGTGTACTTCGAGTAATGGGATTTACTCCTAGAGAACATTGAGCAATACCATTATCTTCTGCATTGTAACCTGGAGATAACATCGTATGTCCCTCTGAGGTATTCCAGACACTGTGTCCACCTGTTGAAAATCAATTTTTGAATAAACGTCACAAGTATTACTTATGCCTTGCTTGATGATTGATATATGTTGGTCTACAACCCAACAGTTTTAATTCAATTTGGTATAATATTGGGTAACAGTGTTTGAACAGTATGAGAATACAGATGGATCTTCCCTCACCTCAATTCAAGAAAGCATGAAAACATCCAAAGAACATGGAACATAATGTTATATTGAGGAATGGAGATGGACCTTTCATATATGTTGTACAGTTTCTCCTCCTCATTTGTTGGGAACATGACGTTATATTGAGGAATGGAGATGGACCTTTCATATGGTGTACAGTATCTCCTCCTCATTTGTTGGGAACATGACATTATATTAAGGAATGGAGATGGACCTTTCCTGTGGAGTACAGTATCTGATCCTCATTTGTTGCGAACATGACGTTATATTGAGGAATGGAGATGGACTTTTCATATGGTGTACAGTATCTCCTCCTCATTTGTTGGGAAGATGACGTTATATTGAGGAATGGAGATAGACCTTTCATATGGTGTCCAGTATCTCCTCCTCATTTGTTGGGAACATGACGTTATACTGAGGAATGGAGATGGACCTTTCATATGGTGTACAGTATCAGTGTTTTTAAATATAGTATTTATAAATGGCTAATAATATTTGTAGGAAAGATTATTGTAGATGGTTAACCTGGGGAGATCTCCGATAACCTTTTGGGATCCCTCCATGGCTCAAATGCTAATATTTTGGGTGGGTGAATTCGATGGGCATGTGCTTTTTTAAAAATAATTATTTAACAGTTTAACATACTTTGTACTTAATGTTAACTGTTTATGCGTTTAGTGTTTATTACTTACGTGTGTTGGTATAAAGTGATGATTCCTCCTGTCTACTTTTCATGGTCATCTCCCCCTCCTCGAAAGACTGTTGATCTCCACTCAGCAACCTCTCTTCTTTTTCCTCTTTAACCTCAACTTTGATGTCCTTCAGTTCTTCACCCTAGAACCAAAAACAAGATAATATAGATTTGAAGTAAGAAAAAAAGATTATATAGAAAACTTATATCTCAAAGTTTACAGTGCCTTGCGAAAGTTTTCGGCCCCTTTAAACTTCTCCACAACAGTATCTCGGACCTGCTTGGTGTGTTCCTTGTTCTTCATGCGCTTTAAACGGACCTCTGAGACTATCACAGTGCAGGTGCATTTATACGGAGGCTTGATTACACACAGGTGGATTCTATTTATCATCATTAGTCATTTAGGTCAACATTGAATCATTCAGAGATCCTCACTGAACTTCTGGAGAGAGTTTGCTGCACTGAAAGTAAAGGGGCTGAATAATTTGGCACGCCCAATTTTTCAGTTTTTTATTTGTTAAAAAAGTTTGACATTTTCAATAAATTTCGTTCCACTTCATGATTGTGTCCCACTTGTTGATTCTTCACAAAAAAATTACAGTTTTATATCTTTATGTTTGAAGCCTGAAATGTGGCAAAAGGTTGAAAAGTTAAAGGGGGCCGAATACTTTTGCAAGGCACTGTATAATACGTTTATTAGGTCTACATGCTCAGTTCTACCTACCTGATGATGGTGAGGGATGGTGTGACCTTCCTGTGTGGAATCCCGGGAATACAGAGGACGGGGACATCTCTCTGGTGGGTTCCCATTACTGGATCCATCTGTAGGAAACACACACACTGACTGAATACATTGTTTCTATGTGTTTATCAGATGATGGGGGATCTAGGTGCAGCCTCCATACTGCTCTCTCCTTTACAATAAAGTCTCCTCTTACCCGGTGATGTGAGGGGCGGCTGATTCTCCATCATGACGTCCTTGTAGAGATCCTTGTGTCCTTCTAAATACTCCCACTCCTCCATGGAGAAATAGACAGTGACATCCTGACACCTTATAGGAACCTGACACACACAATGATACAGTCACCATCCAGACACATCCCTTGTCTGTTACTGGATAATGTCCCAGAATTCCCGGCTCTGCTCACCTCTCCAGTCATCAGTTCAATGATCTTGTTGGTGACTTCTAGAATCTTCTTGGCACTGGTTACCTCTGTTGTCAGGCAGCGTGGTGGAGGCACTGTGATGGGTGATGTCCTGTGAAGACAGCTGCTGGGTGTTAATGGATCTCCAGATATTTTCTTCACTACTTTATAATCCTGTGTAAAGAGAGAAAGTAAAAATTATTACTACAGACTTCCCAGAATCCTCCTCACCTCTCTGGTCAGGTCTGTATTTTATTATCAGCGATAATGTGACCTCCCAGTGTCCTCCTCACCTCTCCGGTCAGCAGGTAGATGATCTCCAGGGTGAGGTCTAATATCCTCTCAGTCATGTGACTTTGGTCTTTGTCCATGCCTCTTTATAAGCTCGTGTGACCTATACAGGGCTCTTTTCTCTGTAGACGTATAATAAACTGAGAATTATCTGGACTGTACTGGGATAAATAATATCTGCAAAGAGTTTTTGTATAGTTCTGACATCTCCGATTGCTTCTTATTCTATATTACAGGCCTCATTTAGGAATATGACTAAAAGCCAACATTTTCTTTAAAGCACAGCTCTAACCAAAACCTTTTATTTTAGGTTTAGATCGACAAGAGAAGCATTAGATCCTCTGTTGAGGTTTTCTTCTGTCTGAGTTCTGGTCAGAGAGATTCCCCTTTGATTAGCTTCTATTTGGTCAACACCACACAAAATGGGATGCGAGCTAAAAAAAAAAAAAAAAGCCAAATTGGGATAAAGTTAAGAGATTATAACCCTTTACTTCTCTATCGAAAACTTAACAAAGCTTTACCTGGAGGTCTCTGTGGTTAGATCTCTCCTCTGCCCTCCAAAGCATCTGATTGAACTGAGCTTGGTTTGACCAAATGTTTTAGAAGCTGATAACGGCTTATAAACATCAAACCGAAACCGGAGGTGACTACATTCCTCATTGTTTGCGGTTTCTTACATCAGAGGAAAAGTGGGTACCGATGTACCTTCTTCCCCTCCGAGTGCACTAGGGATCCAATTGGCAGCGATACAGGGTTCTCCAATTGTACAGGAGAGCCCGGTAATGGTGGCGGGTGGAAGGGGGCCTCTTCTGCGCCCTGTGGAAGTGATCATTTGTTTGGCAATCCCTTGCCTATTTGCCTAGACCACTGGTCCTTTTCCTTCCACTGACAATAACAATGGGGCATAATTCTTGCTACTGACACCAACAATGAGGCACTATTTTTCCCACTGACACCAACGATAGGGCATTATGGACTGTTCAGATGAACTTTCCGAAGGGACATGTTGGAAAATGTTTCTTGTCAGTTGTAATAATATCTGATTTTCATTAAGTACAGTAATCGTCCTATAAAAATTTGAACACGTAAGCCCAAGCATGATCGGAAAACACAGTTGCTACCACAGGCTAGACATAGACCGTAGCTACGGACGTGGGAGGTTGTCCTCTGTCCTTCAAGAAGTTTCATACCATTAATGGCATTTTCCTTTTTAAACATGGAACAAGGAAGCAGGAGAAAAAACATACGATAGTTCATTCGATTTTCGAATATTGTGCACTAGGCTTTACTTATTATCTTGTGTGTAACATTTCTAATGAAAAACAAGAGCTGCATTTATCCGATCCTTTCTTCTCAGTATATCTGTGTATAACTAAATGCTGGAGATAAAAGGATATGGGGGAAGAGGATGCACATGACCGGTGGGGGGGGGGGGGGTGGGGGTGTAAATATAAAATATCTTACCAGTTTCAGCAATGTCTCCTCTCTACTTCCTCCCGACTGACCTCTGACCTGGAACTTCCTGTCTACACATTGCATCACTTCCTGTCTGTGCGTTCCACTGAAGACACCTAAGATCTCCTCCTTGTGGATGGAAAACTGCAGCTTACATTGTTTAAAGTGCAACTTTATTGAGCAAGATACGTAAAGACTCATCTCAGAGTTCATCTTTGGGGAAAAATTTTAACATTTGAGTTCTGTTCGTGATACTTTCTTTATTTGCATGTACATTATTATTATTATAAAGGATTTTTATAGCAAAATAGTGTAGCACTCCTAAAATATCTAGCTACCTTCATTAAGAGTGACGTATCAGTAACAATGTCACGCCACTTCCTCAAACTCAACCTTTCTCAAATGGAGCTTGTAATATTTCCCTCCTACCCGATCCCCTCCCCATGACTTCACCATCAAGATCAACAGCACAACCATTGGTCCCTCCGCACACGCCAAGGTACTGGGTGTAATGCTAGACTCTGACCCATTCTACAGCCCCCACATCTAATCACTGGCTACATCTTGCCACCTTAACCCCCGCAACATCTCCAGAATTCACCCCTTCCTGACTAACGACACCACAAAACAACTTATTCACTCCTTGGTAATTTTTTGCCTTGACTACTCCAACTCCCTCCTCAATGGCCTACCCTTATTCAGGCTATCCCCCCTTTATTCTGATATGAATGCTGCTGCTTGACTAAGGGCTCATGTACACTGCAACTTGTAAACGGCCGTTGAGGAGCAGTTGGGCGTTTTTTTCAGAAGCCCCTGAACCCACCTCTATGCTATCTGTCCACACACACACACACACACATATATATATATATATATATACACACACACAGGGTCACCCTGGCATGGCAGAGTCAGGTCACCCTAAACTCCGGTCACCCTGACATGGCAGAGTGGGGTCACCCTGGCATGGCAGAGTCAGGTCACCCTAAATACCGGTCACCCTGACATGGCAGAGTGGGGTCACCCTGGCATGGAAGAGTCAAGTCACCCTAAAAACCGGTCACCCTGGCATGATGACAGGGACAGAGGGGGGGGGTGACAGGGACAGAGGGGGGGACAGGGACAGAGGGGGAGGGTGACAGGGACAGAGGGGGGATGACAGGGATGGGGGGTGATGACAGAGCCAGAGGGGGGGACAGGGACAGAGGGGGGAGATGACAGGGACAGAGGGGGGGGGTGACAGGGACAGAAGGGGGGTGATGACAGGGACAGAGGGGGAAGTGACAGGGTGGGCACATTCCCCATACAGCACATTCCCCATACAGCACAGAGTCAGGTCACCTTAAACACCGGTCACCCTGGCATGGAAGAGTCAGGTCACCCTAAACACCGGTCACCCTGACATGGCAGAGTGGGGTCACCCTGGCATGGCAGAGTCAGGTCACCCTAAACACCGGTCACCCTGACATGGCAGAGTGGAGTCATGCAGCTGCCATGTAAGGGTGACCTGACTCTGACATGCCAGGGTGACCCCACTCTGCCATGTCAGGGTGACTAGAGTTTAGGGTGACCTGACTCTGCCATGCCAGGGAATGAATATATGTATATATTCATTCAAATGAAAATGGCTGAAAAACATATATTTCTGTTGCATTGTGGGTGTTTGGGAGGGTCTCCTGATGTGTTTTGCAAAACGTTGTTCTGTAGCTGTCAAGTTCCAGCGTTCAAAGGACTTTTTCAAACGTCCCGTGTACATGTAGCCTAATACACCTTACTAACCAATCTGTGATTGCTGCCCCTTTCTGCCAATCCCTCCACTTGCTTCCCATCAGGGTCCCAGGAAACCAGACCACACGAAGATGCAAGTAAAATAAAGCAGTTTTTTAGAGCAACAGCAAAAAACACACAGCAAGAGTTAGGAGCGATATCAGGAACAGCCGGGGTCAGGTCCAGAGCAGTCAGTCATACAAGCTGGGATTGAGTCTAGAAGTGGGTAGTCATCCAAGCCGGGGTCGAGTACAGAGGCAGGTAGTCTGCCAAAGCGGAATAGAGAGCCAGGAAAGTCGTCAGCCTAGCCAGGTCATGCACGGAGCAACACGGAGAACAGAAGACTGCTAGCAGTGATGCACCTTGGAGCACAATCACAAGGGCAAGAACTGCAAGCCAACAGGTGATTTATATAGTCAGGTGTGCAACATCATCACTGAGCGACACCCAGGCAGCAGGCAAGTGATGATGCAAACAGAGTTTATAAAAGACAGCAGTCTGCACATGTCCACGATGGCTACCAACAGGAGGGCAAAGTAAGACCTTGACACTTCCCCTACCCCTGGGCTCAAAATTTCAAGTCCTGAGCTACTAGCCAGGCCTTAAGAGTTACTCTCCACTTGTTGCCCCACCCAACCCCTACCCTGCTCCACCCCTAAACACGCCCTCGTAAAATATCTCATAAAATTACACTGCTAAATGTTTTATTCAGAATTAAGTTACAAAAATAAATATTAACAACAACAACCAAGAGAGAGAGGGTTCGACAGAGAGAAAGAGGGGGTTTGTCAGAGAGAGACCGGGGGGTTGACAGAGAGAGGGGGTGACAGAGAGAGAGGGGGGTGACAGGGAGAGAGAGGGGGCTGACAGGGAGAGAGGCAAAGGGGGTGACAGGGAGAGAGAGGGGGCTGACATGGAGAGAGGCAAATTGGGTGACAGGGAGAGAGAGGGGGCTGACAGAGAGAGGCAAAGGGGGTGACATGGAGAGAGAGAGGGTTGACACGGAGAGAGGAGGGTGACACAGAGAGAGGGGGGTAACACGGAGAGAGGGGGAGAGGAGGGTGATACGGAGATAGGGAGAGAGGGGGGTGACAGGGAGAGAGAGAGGGGGTGAAATGGAGAGAGAGAAGGAAGGGGTGACACAGAGAGAGAGGGGGTGACAGGAAGAGTGAGAGGGGGTGACAGGGAGAGTGAGAGGGGGTGACAGGGAGAATGAGGGGGGGTGACAGGGAGAGTGAGGGGGGGTGACAGGGAGAGACAGGAGGTGACAGGGACAGAGGGGGGGTGACAGGGAGAGACAGGAGGTGACAGGAACAGATGGGGGAAGATGACAGGGACAGAGGGAGGTGACAGGGAGAGTGAGAGGGGGTGACAGGGAGAGACAGGGACAGAGGGGGGGGGATGACAGGGAGAGACAGGGACAGAGGGGGGGTGCCAGGGACAGACAGGAGGTGACAGAGACAGGGGGGTGACAGGTAGAGACAGGAGGTTACAGGGACAGGGGGATGACAGGGAGAGACAGGAGGTGACAGGGACGGGGGATGACAGGGACAGAGGGGGGTGACTGGGACAGAGGGGGGGGTGACAGGCACAGAGGGGGAGAGACAGGAGGTGACAGGGATGGGGGGATGACAGTCACAGAGGGGGGCGACAGGCACAGAGGGGGGGTGACAGGGAGAGACAGGAGGTGACAGGGATGGGGGGGATGACAGGGACAGAGGGGGGGGGGTGACAGGTACAGAGGGGGGATCACAGGGACAGAGGGGGGTGATGACCGGGACAGAGGTGGAGATGACCAGGACAGAGGTGGAGATGACCGGGACAAAGGGGGGATGACCAAGACAGAGGGGGGGGGTGACAGGGACAGAGGGGGGAGATGACAGGGACAGAAAGGGGGATGACAGGGACAGAGGAGGGGACAGGGACAGAGGGGGGAGATGACAGGGACAGAGGGGGGGTGACAGGGACAAAGGGGGGTGATGACAGGGACAGAGGGGGGAGTGACAGGGTAGGGAGGAGTAAGTCCGGTCACAGTGCTCATCTTACTCACTAAGTTCACCATGTAGCTGCTGGCTGCTTAAATGAAACTTTCCTGCTCACACATCTCCTTCACATACAGCACACACGGGCTTCACTGAGTGTGTTGGCGGGCACAGGGAGAGAGAGAGAGGGGGGCGGGAGAAGGCAGAGCAGATGCAGCCTCTCCCATTCCTGGAGGGGGCGGGGAGCTGCTCACTGGGCTGTGTAAGAATGAAATACACACACAGCCTTGTGACAGGGGGAGGGGCAGGCTGAACGGAGGAGCTACACATTCCCCATACAGCACAGCCCTGTTCTTACTTGCCCTCCTCATCATTCCACTCGCAAAATTTAATTACCTAAGGATGTTTAACTCTGGACAGGTACAATACACTGGTTACATGTTGGTGAAAGCTGCCTGCAGCTTATTTGATAGAAATAAAAATATTTTAACCATAATTTGGTGGGGTTTGCAATGAGAAGAATCACCAATGGCTCTCCAGGGGTACAGACAATAAGCAGTGTAGGTCATTGTGGTAGTCTGAAATCCTGCCCATTGTTGTGGTGTGGCACTTGTGATGCGTCTCCTCTCATTTCTCTGGAAAGTAACCACCAATAATCTTTACAGCTGTCTAAAAGTGGACATTCTTTCCACTGAGTACCAATCAGTAGCGGCTGCTGCTCAAAATTTTTGGGGGGGCGCAAACAGAAAAATGTAATAGGCATTGCTTTGCAGCAAAAAACACTGTAAAAAATTGTGTGACTTTGAGGTCGCAAAAGTGTGAAAAGGGCCTTCAGTAATTAAAGTATAGTGTGCCCCCTTTCAATGCAGAGAGACCAGCATGCCCCCTTTCAATGCAGAGAGACCAGTGTGCCCCCTTTCAATGCACAGTGACCCCCCTTTCAATGCACAGTGACCAGTGTGCCCCCTTTAAAACAGTGACCAGCGTATATGCCCCCTTTCAATGCAGTGACCAGCGTACATGCCCCTTTCAATGCAGTGACCAGCATACATGCCCCCTTTCAATGCAGTGACCAGCGTACATGCCCCCTTCAATGCAGTGACCAGCATACATGCCCCCTTCCAATGCAGTGACCAGCGTACATGCCGCCTTCAATGCAGTGACCAGCCTACATGCCCCTTTCAATGCAGTGACCAGCGTACATGCCCCCTTTCAATGCAGTGACCAGCATACATGCCCCCTTTCAATGCAGTGACCAGCATACATGCCCCTTTCAATGCAGTGACCAGCGTACATGCCCCTTTCAATGCAGTGACCAGCGTACATGCCCCTTTCAATGCAGTGACCAGCATACATGCCCCCTTTCAATGTAGTGACCAGCGTACATGCCCCTTTCAATGTAGTGACCAGCATACATGCCCCTTTCAATGCAGTGACCAGCGTACATGCCCCCTTTCAATGTAGTGACCAGCATACATGCCCCTTTCAATGCAGTGACCAGCATACATGCCCTTTTCAATGTAGTGACCAGCATACATGCCCATTTCAATGCAGTTACCAGCATACATGCCCCCTTTCAATGTAATGACCAGCATACATGCCCCCTTTCAATGCAGTGACCAGCATACATGCCCCCTTTCAATGTAGTGACCAGCATACATGCCCCTTTCAATGTAGTTAGTGACCAGCATACATGCCCCTTTCAATGTAGTTAGTGACCAGCATACATGCCCCTTTCAATGTAGTGACCAGCGTGCATGCCCCCTTTCAATGTAGTTAGTTACCAGCGTGCATGCCCCCTTTCAATGTAGTTAGTGACCAGCGTACATGCCCTTTTCAAGAGACCAGCAGAGACCAGTGTGCGTGCGTGCCCCTTTTAATGCAGTGTGCCCCCCCCCAGACCAGTGCACTTACCTGGAGCCCTGGAGCAGTCCCAGCAGCGGCTTCTCTTCAGTCCCCCGGCGGCGCGTCTCCACGAGTCCTCCCGCCTCCTCCTCGGCCAATGGCATGGGGTTTGCCTTGCGGCCAATCAGGAAGCCCGTATCCGACGCGCTCCCTGATTGGCCAGGAGGAGGATCCGTGTGACAATAGCGAATTTTCATTCGCTATTGTCACACAATGGGTGGGCTCGGGACGCACTGCTCTGCACCCCGGGTCCACCCTTTGCATCGCCCTATTAGAGCCTCAATAGAAGGGACATTCTTCTCACTGGTCACCCATGTAGGGGACATCCTTCCCACTATCCACCAATGCAAGGAGCATTCTTCCCACTGATCACCAATGTAAGGGACATTCTTCCCACTGGCCGCCAATGTAAGGAGCATTCTTCCCACTGATCACCAATGTAAGGGACATTCTTCCCACTGGCCACCAATGTAAGGAGCATTCTTCCCACTGACCACCAATGTTAAGATGACATTCTGCCCTCTAATCACCAATGAAAGGTAAATTCTTCCCACTGGCCATCATTGTAGGGGAACATTCTTCCCACTAACCACAAATGTAAGGAACATTCTTCACACTGGCCACTAAAGTAGGGGAACATTCTTCCCAATTTTGTTTATTAAAAGTCTTGCAATCAATAAGCATAAAATCAATATACATAAATAAATATATACATATTTACATGAAAAGGGGGGAAAAAAAAAAATACATAGCAAATTCTGTTCTCAAATAAAGACTGCCTTTACAGCAAAAACAAAACTCACATCATGAAACACATCATTACCGGGAAAAATAATCTTAATAAGACTCACACCACCACACCAGACATCAAACCTGCGAGGTCAAGAAACAAAACCACTCCCATTATGCATGCAGCCCTTCTTCAAAAATGAAGATATTAACTAACAAAAGCTAAGGGCGTGAAAGAAATAGCATAGGAAAAAAGCTTTTCACCCAGAGATGGACAGTTCACCAAAAGCAGGTCTGATATTCCTCCACGCCCTTATCCAGACCGCTCGAGGCTCCCTGCCCTTCTCAAGACCCCGAATCTTCCCAACCTCACCCAGAATATCGTACACCACCACCTCGACAGGGAGGACTTTCTTCCGCAGGGTAATCTGGCACCGTGCATTCCACGTGAAGTAACGGACAACTATACTAACTAGAAAAAGTGTATCCAAATCAAAATCCCAGCGAGTCGGGAATGCCCCGTACACCCACTCCGCATAACTCATGCGATAGAGAAAGGGGATGCCTAGAGCCCTCCCCAACCTTTTATACACCTCTATGTTAAAGGGACACTGGAGCAAAAAGTGGTCCATAGACTCCACTTTACCAACACACTCCGCTCTAGGACAATCCCGATCATCCACAGGGCGATGCTTCAGGTTCCCTCTCACATAGAGCCTTCCGTGGAAAGCGAGCCAGGCTTGATCCCTAAACTTCAAAGGGATTCTTCCTAAGTTAATTAAACGCAACCCCTCCCTCATTACGGGGCCTGGGCAATCCCTTAAGGTCAGCGACACACTGAAAGCAGAGCCCAAAATCCTCTTCTCCAGAAGCTTTCTGGGGAGGGACTTGATATCCCCCACTGTCACCTGCCACTGCCTAAGTATTTTCAGACACGGGGCAACATAAGCCGGAAGCTTGCCATGTCGGACTCTCAGACTTTTCACTGGCCCGCCATCTTCCCAGCATCGCAGAAAAGGCCTAAACCAAGATTGAAAAATACCCACCCATCCCGGCGGGGTCTCTGCTAACATATTACCAAGATTATACTTTAAAAAAAGCAGAGAAAAGAAAACTATAGGGTTGACCATTCCTAGACCACCCTCCCGCCTGGACAGGTAAGTTACATTGCGTTTGATCAGGTTCAGCCTATTTCCCCATAACAGTTGGAAAAAGCAGCTGTACACCCTTGCATAGAGAGATTCCGGCAAGATACAGACAAAGCTGACATATAAAAAGATTGGGATCAGGTAAGTTTTAATCAAGTCAACCCTTTCCCTCAAGGAAAGTTTCCATTTCTTCCAGCTTGCCACCTTGGCATTGGCATTCAACAACCTGCTTTCCCAATTTCGGTGACCATAGTCACCAGGACCAAATTTGATGCCCAACACTTTAATTTCCTGCTGGGGCTCTGGGAAGGCATCCGGAAGTTCGAAGCTTTCACCCTCCTCACCCATCCAGAAAACTTCACTCTTTTCATGATTGATTTTAGAGCCAGAAGCCTCAGTGTACTGCTCTATCACAGAGACCACCTCCTGCGCCTCCTCCATCCCAGAGATAATAACAGACACATCATCGGCATAGGCCACGACCTTCAAAGGCGGCACACCAGCAATGCCCAAAGGCACCCCACACAACGATCCACTCTCTAACCTTCTTATGAAGGGGTCGATTGCGAATACATATAGCAGGGGGCTCAAAGGACACCCCTGGCGCACACCAGAGCCAACCTCAAAAGGCCGTCCAACCCAACCATTAACAAGTGGGAAGCTCTCAGCCCCTTTATATAATGTTTTCAGCCAATCAATAAACCTCCCCTGCAGGCCGTATCTACCAAGTAGCAAATACAGGTACTCATGATTGACTCGATCAAAAGCCTTCGCCTGATCCAATGCCAGCAAGTACTTTCTCCATCCAGCAGCCCTGCATCGCTCCAAAGCCTCCCGGACAGCTAAAATTGCTGAAAAGGTACTTCTGCCCTGGACCGAGCAGTGCTGATGATTGGACAACAAATCGCCTGCTACTGACGACAAGCGCCAAAAAAGAATCTTCGCCAAGATCTTTCTATCAACATTGAGAAGACTGATGGGGCGCCAGTTCTCAATTATTGAGGGGTCTTTACCTTTTGACAGAAGAATCACAGCGGATTGCCTCATGGAGGGAGGGAGAGAACCCTCTTCTAAACAGCTGTTATAAACCTCCGCTAAAAAGGGAGCCAGAATGGACTTAAAACACTTGTAAAATTCAGCTGTCAACCCATCTGGCCCAGGCGACTTTTTGGTAGCCAGCTTCTCTATAGCACGAACTACCTCATCCGCTGAAATTGGTTCTGTCAAATCCATCAAAGGCAATGTATCATTTCCCAATCCTGGAGTAGAATCCAGAAAGCTTTCCATCCTGTCCCGACTAAGGTCCTTTCTTCCCAGAAGGTCTGCGTAATATGACCTGAAGATCTCCAGGATCCCTGATCTGGACTTCACCAGGGAACCCGTACTGTCCCTCAGGCCTATGACCGTCTTAACTGCTATGCCTTGCTTACAGTTCTGGTAAGGATCAGGCGAGTGATATTTCCCATAATCTCTCTCCAGAACCAAGGAGGCATGCCGGTCGTATTGACACTTCCTAAGAAGAAGCTTTACCTCCGAGATCTCCCCTGGATCTCCTCCATACGAGACAAGACGATCAAGCTTCCTCCGCAAATGCTGGTAGGCAATATACATACCAAGCTGCTTCTTCTTACTTATGGCCTTGAAAAGTCCAATCGCCCTTTGTTTCACAAGCTCCCACCACTCTGACTTACTGCTGCAAAAGTCCAGAATAGAAACCTGTGCCTGAAAAAAATCCTCAAAGGATTGTCTTACCTCTACATCTTCCAGGAGAGCCGAATTCAGTTTCCAGGTACCCCTTCCCCTGGGTGGAGTGTCCGAGGCATTCAGAGTCACAGACAGCATACAGTGGTCAGAGAACTCCACCGCCCTCAACTCAGGAGCCGAGAAAGCAGAGTTCTCCTTTAAAAAAAACCTGTCTATCCTACTCTGACTATTCCCTCTCTGAAACGTGAATCCCGTGCTGCCAGGGCAGTGCTTAATGTGCACATCTACCAGGCCTGCTTGTCTAACCATATCTCTAAGAAAAACGCTATCATAACCCAGCCTGTCTATGGAGACCCCCCTGTCTTCAGGCCTAATTATGGTGTTAAAGTCACCTCCAAAGACAACCTGCTGGGATGTAAAAAGGAAGGGCTTGATCTTTGTGAAGAGGCATTTCCTGTCCCATTTTGACTGCGGTCCATAGATATTGATGAGGCGCAGGTCCTGCCCCCTAACAGAGACGTCTAAGACCATGCATCTCCCCATTTCTACCTCAATTATCCGCCGGCACGTTACCATATCGGTTTTAAAAAGAACCGCAACTCCGCTGCAAGGCTCAGCCGCAAGAGACCAAAAGGAGGGACCACATCTCCACTCCCTTTTTGCTAGATGGACATCGGCCAAAGTATTGAGCCAGGTCTCTTGCAAAAATAAAATCTCAGCATCAAACTCACTGAGCAAAAATAAGGCAATATCACGAGCTCTTGCAGATTTCACGCTGGCGACATTAATGGTCGCCACCTTTATCAGAGCGGGCACTGCCATCAGGATGATTGGGGTAGTCGTTTCTTAACCTCCACCACACTCTCATCACCCGAAACAGCTCTCTTTACACTATGTGACTCCCCCTCATCCATAGATGATAAAGAAGTGGATAAATCGGATACTAACTCCTCCCCTGATAAAACCGAAAATGTGTTGCCAAGAGGAACCCCTCCTGGCTCTAACTGTAAGGAGGAAACGACCGCTTTACTGGTTTTCCTCTTTTTCTTTTTCTTCCTCCTTGTCCTCTCCCACCCCTCCTCATCCGAATCCTCCACAACAGAGGGTGAGACATGGGACATGGACACCCCTCCCTCAACCCCATCGACCCCACCACCATCCAGCACCCCTGCACCCTCTTGGCCGCGTTTGCGGTGTCGAGAGACAGGGACTGGAGGTGGAGTAGGCCGAGGGGGAAGATCCACTATACCCGCCCCCCCAGCAGCTTCCGCTAGTCTGGAGGATCTACGCACAGTAGATGTAGGAACAACAGGAGGGACAGACTCAGGGACCACATCACTAGGGGAAACAAAATCTGACACAACAGACACAGGAAGGACAGACTCAGGGACCACCTCACTAGGGGAAACAGAATCTGACACAACAGACACAGGAGGGGCAACAACAATTTCCTCTCTAACTTCAGCTGCTTCATCTTCTTTATCAAGCCTCTGCAGCTCAGTCTCCAATCCTGGCAAGTTATGCAGTGCCTCTGGGCACTGGCTATATGGATGACCCAGCTGCTGGCACAAATTGCACCGAATCTGGGTGCATTCTCTGGCCAAATGGCCTAAATCCTGGCACAGTGAGCACTTCTTGTGGGTGCAGGACGATGCAAAGTGGCCTTTATCACCACATTTATTACATACCTTAGGCTGACCTTGGTAGAAAATGGTCAGCCTATCCCTACCCAGAAAGGCTGAGCAGGGAAGGTGCTGAACTACATCGCCCAGCACCCCCAATTTTAGTGACACTGTCCAGGCCCCTGTCCATATCCCATGCTCATCAAGGACCTTCCGCAGTGGAGTGAGGACCTCGCCATATCGGCGTAGCCATACTAATAAATCAGCCTCTGGTATGGATTCGTTACGCACCAAGATGGTCACCGACTTTATCAGAGGCTGCCTTGAGATCACCTTTGGCACCAAACCACTCCACTGCTGAAGGCCCTTGCACCTCCTAAATCTCTCCCAAAAGAGATCCAAACTCTCAGGTTTCACAAACGACAAATCAAATTCATAACTTCCCACCGGGCAAATCAAAGCAAAAATGTCACAGGCTTTAAACCCCATTTCCAAGACCAACTCGGCCACTCTCCCCCTTACTGGCGGCGTTCCATCGCCCTCCCACCGCAACTGAACCACATTCCTCCTCCTATACCCACTAACCAACCCCCCAACAAACCTCCTTGAATTGCGATTACTAACCAAATCCCCACCACCCACCCTGGTGCGACTCCCCAAAGCTGAAGCATAGCTTCCAACATTCCTCCCAGCAGAAAATCCATCAGTTTGTTTTGAAACATCCGACACAGACATAACAGATAACGATTGTACAGATCCGGGATTGATCTGTACAATCGATAAATCTTTCCTCTGCTGAGCAGGGGGAGAAATGTCATTTCTATTTTTCCCAGCAATATTATCCCCTTCACCACCACCCACCACATTCATTGCTTTATGATTATTGTCATTTTTAATACTTGCTGGGATATTTGTTGTCTTCACAGCAGAATCCATAGTTGGTGCTGCACTGGTAAGAGTTTCAGCTGTCATCTTCTCTTCCACTGGGACAGGGTTTTCAGCTGTGGAAATGGAATTCAGTTCTAGCACAGCAGCAGGTAAAACACTGCAGGTAACTTCCATGGCTGCTTCCATTCCAAAAACAGCAGCATGCTGATCCCCTCCCCCACCAGCAATCAGCCCTGAAACACTGGGAAGCTCTGGTGAAAGTGAAACAGACTCCTTGGAGCTGGCAGCCATTTTGCTTTCAGAGGGACTACTGGTCTCAGCCAGACCAGCAAAATCCATGTCTGGGGTGTCAGATGCAGGTCCATCCATATTCACCTGATGGTCCGGGGATTTCACGGTCAGGGATTTTCCCTGCATGTCTGTACTGGTTGTGTTCACAGCAGAATCTCCAATAGGTAGCTGTAGGCAAAGCTCCTTCTCACCTGGGACACCATCCACTACAGCAGGTGGGGCAGACATGTTGGATGGCAGCATGGTATACTGGGATTTCTCCACCAGTACTGGCTTTGCTGGTTTGTATCTCCTCTGCCCATCCACAGGGATTTCTGATGGATCATCAGTGAATGCAAACTTATCTGCTCTCAGGGGGGACTCCATCTCCTGGATAAATGTCAGGGATCCATGCCCACTCTCAACCCCCTGGCTGGTTGCCGCTGGCGATTCCCAGTTCTGGCATGGGGGGAGAGGTGCAGAGGCAGATGGAGCCTGGTCATCCATTAACTGAGGCTGCTGATCCACAGAACTTGCTGATGCTTGGCTGGCAAATCTCCTCTCATTATCAAATTTTTCTTTAAACACTCCGCTTCTATCTTTCAACTTTTCCAGTAATAAAGATTGTTTCTTTACCTTATCTTCCAATTCCTGTAGCTCAGGCTTCATGGCTGTGCGATTTTTACTCCAGGCCTGGCAGTATTTGGCTCTGAAGGATTTATGTTCAGCCTTCAAAACTTTAAGTTTTTCTTCAGCTCTCCCAATCGCCCTAAAACGATTGATAACCTTCTGGCTGAAGACATCCGCATTCTCACCAGGGCCTGGACCCACAGACAGGTCCTCCACCTCCTCCTCACTAGGCCCCGTGTCATCAGGGGGATCCCTCCCAGGGCCTCCCCCAGGATCAGGCATTGTTCCTGGGCCAAGCTAGCAAGCAAGGCCCAGGCTTGAAAAGGGCTGGTTCTCTGAGAGAGCTCTTTGGGTGTGTCCTCCTCCTTCTTCCCACTGACCTCCAATGTAAGGAGCATTCTTCCCACTGACCACCAATGTAAGGAAACGTTCTAATTGGCTGCCAACATAAGTGGACATTCTTTCAATTGGCCACCTATGTAGGAGAACATTCTTCCCAATAACTACCCATGTAAGTAGACATTCTTCTCTCTGGCCACCCATGTAATGGAACATTCTTCCCTCTAATCACCAATGTAAGGGACATTCTTGCAAATAACAACCAATGTATGGGGAGCTACAATTTTCCCTTTCAACATTTTTTTCCTGGTCATTATTAGTAATTTCAGTTTACAAGCAGTAAAACATTTTGGAGGAGGGGGGGGGGGGGATGTTACAAATAATCAGCTCTGCATGTCTGATACACTAGGAACACCACTGATATTAGCTGTGGAATTAATTGGAAAAAAAAATCACAGTGACACATATTGGGATAGTCAATTTCGCAGCTTTAATCAATGCAGTAAAATCTCTGAGACAGTGACAAGACAGAAGACATCAGAATATCTGATTAGCAAATATCAAAACCAAGCTTAAATCTAGATAAAATCTCATATCATTTAAGTAAAAAAATATATATATGGCATGTATTAATAATTATACATTGGCTAAAGTAATGGAAAGCCAGTTTTTTTCAGTAAAGCAACAATGGTGTACAGCATGGGTGTCCAGCCTGTGGCCCTTCAGCCGTTATGGATCTACAGGACCAATGGGGCTTTGTAAGGAAAGTCCCATAAGGCATTTAGAGGCTGACAGTTGCAAGCATGACTCCCAAAGGCAGAGGCATGATAGAACGTGGCTCCCAAAGGCAGAGGCATGATGGAACTTGGCTCCCAAAGGCAGAGGCATGATGGAACTTGGCTCCCAAAGGCAAAGGCATGATGGAACTTGGCTCCCAAAAGCAGAGACACGATGGGACTTGTAGGTCCGCAACAGCTGGAGGGCCGCAGGTTGGGCACCCATAGTGTACAGCAATAACCAATGGCAACTCATAAAAAGAGCTGTCAACATATTGCCATTTCTGGCCATGTTGAATTACCACAGTTTAGTTCTGTGGTGCCACACCAGCTGCTGACTAGGCCCATGCTTGTAATTACACTAATAGAAATAACACTGAAGGTCCAGCCCATTTCCAGCCCATTCACATTGTTTTAAAAAGAGCCCTGATAAAGGGGGTGCATTTGGATGCCGAAACGCGTTGGTTACTCTTTGGATTGGATTAAAGTCACATTTTGATCTCTTAGCAGTGGCCTGGCACTTAAATTTTTAGTTTTTTTAGTTTTTTGATGCCGCCTATGTGAGCGTGGGATCAAGTCAGCACTCTCTTTAGAGAACCATATTGCTATAATTTAATCCCCACAGGCCAAAAAACATCAATATATTTTTGTAATGCACATAATATGCCAGACTTGTTAGCCTGTGTGAATTCTCTGGTGCTGACTAAGCGCTCTTCTATAGCTGAAACATTTCCCGCACTCGAAACATAAGAAAGGGCGCTCCCCTGTGTGAATTCTCTGGTGTATAATAAGTTCTCCCTTCTGAATGAAACCTTTCCCGCACTCTGAACATGAATAAGGACGTTCACCTGTATGAATCATCTGGTGTCTAACAAGAAAAGTGTTTCGAATGAAACATTTCCCACACACTGAACATGAAAAGGGAAGTTCGCCATTGTGCATTTTCTGGTGTTTGCGAAGGTTTCCTTTCAGGTTGAAGCACTTTCCGCACTCTGAACAGGAAAATGGACGCTCACCTGTGTGAATCCTCTGGTGCTTATGGAGGTCTCCGCTGTGAATGAAACATTTCCCGCACTCTGAACACGAATAGCGACGCTCACCTGTGTGAATTCTATGGTGTTTAAGGAGGTGTCCTTTCTCAATAAAACACTTTCCGCACTCTGAACATGAGAAAGGACGTTCAGATGTGTGAGTTTTCTGGTGTCTAAGAAGTGCTCTGTTTTCATTGAAAGATTTCCCGCACACTGTACATGACAAGGAACTCACTCCTGTGTCAACTCCTTTTTGGCTTAAAAAAGATTTTTTGGGATTAGAAGGACATGTTGGTCTATCCACAGTGTGAGCTCTCTTGAGGACATCTGGATTAACAGAATGTGATTGAATAGCAGATTCCTCAACATTGGCAGGATCAATTATTCTCTCTAGATTGTAAGGCCTGTGAGGTGTACTTTGAGTAATGGGATTTACTCCTTGAGAACATTGAGCAATACCATTATCTTCTGCATTATAACCTGGAGATAACATCGTACGTCCCTCTGAGGTATTCCAGACCCTGTGTCCACCTGTTGGAAATCAATTTTTGAATAAATGTTACAAGTATTACTCATGCCTTGCTTGATGATTGATATAGGTTGGTCTACAACCCAACAGTTTTAATTAACTTTGGTATAATATTGGGTAACAGTGTTTGAGCAGTGTGAGAATACAGATGGATCTTCCCTCACCTCAATTCTTTAAAAAAGCATGAAAATATACCAAAGAACATGGAACACGATGTTACATTGAGTAATGGAGATGGACCTTTCATATGGTGTACAGTAGGGCTGCACGATATTGGGAAAAAAAAAATCACATTGCGATATTTTTTCCCCAACGATATATATTGCGATATTTATACCCGCCTCTTCCTGGTGTACATGGTACAGTCGCCTCCTCTCCGTATTTGGTACCTTCTTGGTGGCCTTGGCCCACGTGTGCTCCATCTGCCTCTTCTGTTTGTCCCTCAAGATCGGGCTGTGAAGTCGGTTCTCCCGGAGGGAGAAGGAATCTCTCTGGCTGGGGGCAGACAGAAACGCGGGAAGTGGGGGTACCGCTAAAAGTTGTAGTCCTCTCCACCAGGCAGCTCCTTCGCACCGGAAGCACACTCCCAGTCCCCACAATACACTTCCGCCCCACAGCACAGCGAACCAATCACGTCGTGAGTAGCGGCTAAGCGAACCAATCAGTTGTGCAGGCACGCATGATTGGTTCGCTGTGCCGCTGCTAACGGCACGCTGCCCACCGCTTAGTCAGGAGAACTAGCTGCAGTGCTGCCTTACATCATATGTTCGGCGATGTGACTATCGCCCAAGCTCGCAGCACGATAGTCGATATCACATCGACTATCGTTCAGCCCTAGTGTACAGTATCTCCTCCTCATTTGCTGGGAACATGACGTTATATTGAGGAATGGAGATGGACCTTATTTTATCCTTTATTTGCACTTTTTGTAATTTATTGGGGCTCTAATAGCCTCTATACCCCTCCTTGATATCTTTCAGACCACCTTCACAATGCTGACCACGCCAACATAAGTTTTATATCATATCTACTTTATTTGACCTTCTGGTCACATTCACTTCATATACTCAAGGTAAATATTTTCATGGTCCTTAAAGGGGTCTAAGTCAAATTCACAGGGAATCACTGTTCCTAGTTACTCCAACCCTTGGTGTTGTACTTTTATATTCTTTGCATTAGGTATCACAAATGTTTATACCCTTCTACATGTGAGCGGTCCATGTTGAGCCACTACTGACTGGTCATCGTGGTGCCCTGTCGATCCCTCCGGGCAGCTACTGCTACTATACTCTTCATACTCTTACGGAGCTCTATGCCCTGTCCGGGCTCTGGGAAAACTTGGGCATCCCTCCATACGGTAGCAATACCATTTTTATCCGACAGACCGATCCAATCCACTGGTTGGACACAAAGGGTAGGTCGATCCTCATAGAGCTGATATCGAAAGACAAAGTTTATAATTGTCGGCCTGTGTATATATAGTTGTACAAATGTCTGTTTGAAAGTATATCGAAGCAATTCTGTTTTCCTAGATACACTAGGCGATATGCAACTACACAGATATCTGTTTTACAATTTACTAAATCGCTTTACTTTTCTAGATACACTAGGTGCTCTATCTGGTAACTTTGGGTGACCCCTGAGGAAGGGCTTTCACGCCCGAAACGCGTAGGGTCGGTTCCGGTTCCACGATTGCCCTATGTACCTAAGTGTCCACATCTTGGTTCGGTATTCGGTCTGTCAAATGCATGCAATTTTAATGCCCTGTATGTGTATTTGTGTTTCTCTTTATATTGTGTTTTCACTACATGTCCCTTTGTATCAATAAAGTTATTATTTTTTACATAGTATACAGTGTCCAGCGGCATTTATAGTCCCATACCTTAAGGGGAACTCTTTTTGTATATACTGATCAGGGATGATGGCCGCTGTCACTGGGCACCGAGCATGAGAATACTTTCTATCCTCCTCATTTGTTGGGAACATGACGTTATATTGAGGAATGGAGATGGACCTTGCATATGGTGTACAGCAGTGTTTCTCAACTCCGGTCATCAGGGCACACTAAAGCTCCGTACACACGAGAAGAAATTCGACCGGGAATTTTCGTCCGACGACCGATCTGCCGATTTTCGGCTTGTTAGTATGATGCTTCCGACAACCGACTCCGACTTTTCGGCCTAAAAAAAATCTGGTGTGCAGGCTATAAAATGTTTGTCCTCTGTCAAAACACGTCCGATTTTCGTGCAGTCAGTACAGATTTCGACAGGGAAAAATCTTATGAGCAAGACTGGGCATGCTCAGAGAAGAAAGAAGACAAAGAAAGCAAACCAACACATGACATCACTTCTGAAGTAGAATTTTGTTGTGCGGGAAAATTCGTGTGCAGTCTAGGCACATTCCAACCAACAAAACACCACTCTGGACAAAAGACGGACGACCGATCGGCGGAAATTTGTTGCGTGTGTACTAAGCTTAACAGGCCAGGTTTGCAAGAAAACTGAAATACATCACAGGTGATATCATTTGCTGCTCAGTGATTGCAGTATTCTATTCTGCATCTCCCCAAGGTAATAGTTAAAATCTGGCCTGTTAGTGTGCCCTGAGGACTGGAGTTGAGAAACACTGGAATACAGTATCTCCTCCTCATTTGTTGGGAACATGATGTTTTATTGAGGAATGGAGATGGACCTTTCATATGGTGTACAGTATCTCCTCCTCATTTGTTGGGAACATGACGTTATATTAAGGAATGGAGATGGACCTTTCATATGGTGTACAGTATCAGTGTTTTTAAATACAGTAATTATAAATGGCTATTAAAATTTGTAGGAAAGATTATTGTAGATGGTTAACCTGGGGAGATCTCCGATAACCTTTTGGGATCCCTCCATGGATCAAATGCCAATATTTTGGGTGGGTGAATTCGATGGACTTGTGATTTTTAAAAAATAATTAACAGTTTAACATACTTTATACTTAATGTTAACTGTTTATGCGTTTAGTGTTTATTACTTACGCTTGTTGGTATAAAGTGATGATTCCTCCTGTTTACTTTTCATGGTCATCTCCCCCTCCTCGAAAGACTGCTGATCTCCACTCACCAATCTCTCTTTTTCTTCCTCTTTAACCTTAACTTTGATGTCCTTTAGTTTTTCATCCTAAAACCAAAAACAAGATAATATATATTTGAAGTAAGAAAAAAAGATTACATAGAAAACTTATATCTCAAAGTTTATAATACTTTATCAGGTCTACATGCTCAGTTCTACCTACCTGATGATGGTGAGGGATGGTGTGATCTTCCTGTGTGGAATCCCGGGAATACAGAGGACGGGGACATCTCTCTGGTTGGTTCCCATTACTGGATCCATCTGTAGGAAACACACACACTGACTGAATACATTGTTTCTATGTGTTTATCAGACGATGGGGGATCTAGGTGGATCCTCCGTACTGCTCTCTCCTTTACAATAAAGTCTCCTCTTACCCGGTGATGTGAGGGGCGGCTGATTCTCCATCATGACGTCCTTGTAGAGATCCTTGTGTCCTTCTATATACTCCCACTCCTCCATGGAGAAATAGACAGTGACATCCTGACACCTTATAGGAACCTGACACACACAATGATACAGTCACCATCCAGACACATCCCTTGTCTGTTACTGGAAAATGTCCCAGAATTCCCGGCACCGCTCACCTCTCCTGTCAGCAGATCAATGATCTTGTTGGTGACTTCTAGAATCTTCTTGGTACTGGTTACCTCTGTTGTCAGGCAGTGAGGTGGAGGCACGGTGATGGGTGATGTCCTGTGAAAACGGCTGCTGGGTGTTAATGGATCTCCAGATATTTTCTTCACTACTTTATAATCCTGTGTAAAGAGAGAAAGTAAATATTATTACTACAGACTTCCCAGAATCCTCCTCACCTCTCTGGTCAGGTCTGTATTTTATTATTAGCGATAAGAGTGATGTCATGTGACCTCCCAGAATCCTCCTCACCTCTCCGGTCAGCAGGTAGATGATCTCCAGGGTGAGGTCTAATATCCTCTCAGTCATGTGACTTTGTTCTTTGTCCATGCCTCTTTATAAGCTCATGAGACCTATACAGGGCTCTTTTCTCTGTAGACGTATAATAAACTGAGAATTATCTGGACTGTAAGGGGATAAATAATGTCTGCACAGAGTTTTTCTATAATTCTGACATCTCAGATTGCTTCTTATTTTACATTACAGGCCTCATTTAGGAATATGACTGACAGCCAACATTTTCTTTAAAGCACAACTCTAACCAAAACCTTTAATTTTAGGTTTAGATCAACAGGAGAAGCATTAGATCCTCTTTTCTTCTGTCTGAGTTGTGGTTGGAGAGATTTCCCTTTGATTAGCTTCTATTTGATCAACACCACACAAAATGGGATGCGAGGTAAAAAAAAAAAAAAAGAAAAGCCAAATTGGGATAAAGACTTAAGAGATTATAACCCTTTACTTCTCTATCGAAAACTTAACAAAGCTTTACCTGGAGGTCTCTGTGGTTAGATCTCTCCTCTGCCCTCCAAAGCATCTGATTAAACTGAGATTGGTTTGACCAAATGCTTTACAAGCTGATAACGGCTTATCAACATCAAACCGAAACCGGAGGTGACTATATCCTCATTGCTTGTGGTTTCTTACATCACAGAGGAAAAGTGGGTACCGATGTACCTTCTTCCCCTCCGAGTGCACTAGGGATCCAATTGGTGGCGGTACAGGAGAGCCCGTTAAAGATGGCGGGTGGAAAGGGGCCTCTTCCGCGCCCTGTAGAAGTGATCATTTGTTTGGCAATCCCGTACCTATTGGCCTTGACCAGTGGTCTCCAAATGGCAGCCCTTTGCTTGTCTTTATCTGGCCCTTGGAGCACTTTTCCTTCCACTGATTCAAGACACTCTTCTAGCCTCTGACAACAACAATGGGGCATAATTCTTGCTACTAACACCAATGATGGGGTTCTATACCTCCCACTGACACCAACAATGGGGCATAATTTCTGCTACTGACACCAACAATGAGGCACTATTTTTCCCACTGACACCAACGATGGGTCACTATTTCTCCTACTGATGCCAGAACAATATTCACTCCCAATGGCCACAGTTCGACCCCCCCCCCCCCCTAAGGCTTAAAGGACAGTAAACTGGCCCTTTGTTTAGAAAGTTTGGAGACCCCCTAATGTAAACCATTCCATTGTAGCTCTGGCTGCATGTTTTGGGTCGTTGTCCTGCTGGAAGGTGAACCTCCACCCAAGTCTCAAGTCAACAATGCGGTAAGCACTATTCCTTCCCCTAATACCAAAGATGCATTAATTACTCCCACTGATGCCAGGACAATTTTTACTCCCACTGGCCACAGTCCGGCCCCTCAAAAGTCTGAAGTACCATAAACTGGCCCTTTGCTTAGAAAGTTTGGAGACCCTTGGCCTAGACAGTGGCCATTATGGTCTTTTAACATCCGGTTTCCATTGACTTCAGTGGAGTTCACAATTGTTATCCAAACTTTTCTCGTTTTTTTGCAAACCTGCCTCAAGCTGACCCCAGGTATGTTCAGCTCATTCATTTTATTAGAAAATCGTGCAAAAATACCACTATTGAGAACAATCCTTTGATTTTCCGTCACTGCTTTGGAGAGCCAATATGGACTGTTCAGATGAACGTTTCCGAAGGGACATGTTGGAAAATGTTTCTTGTTAGTAATAATAATATCTGATTTTCATTTAGTACAGTATTCGTCCTATAAAAATTTGAACACGTAAGCCCACGTATGATCGGAAACACAGTTGCTACCACAGGCTAGACATAGACCGTAGCTACGGACCTGGGAGGTTGTCCTCTGTCCTTCAAGAAGTTTCATACCATTAATGGCATTCTCCTTTTCAAACATGGAACAAGGAAGCATCTGATTATCGAATAGTGTGCACTAGACTTTACTTATTATCTTGTGTGTAAAATTTCCAATGAATAACAAGAGCTGCATTTATCCGATCCTTTCTTCTAAGTATATCTGTGTGCAACTAAATGCGGGAGATAAAAGGATATGGGGGGTGGGGGGTGTAAATATAAAATTATATCTTATTACCTCCTCTGCTACCAGTTTTAGCAATGTCTCCTCTCTAGTTCCTCCCGACTGACCTCTGACCCGGAACTTCCTGTCTACACATTACATCACTTCCTGTCTGTGCGTTCCACTGACGACACCTAAGATCTCCTCCTTGTGGATAGAAAACTGCAGCCTACATTGTTTAAAGTGCAACTTTATTGAGCAAATAAAATACGTAAAGGCGAAGTTCATCTTTGGGGAAAAATTTTAACATTTGAATTCTGTCCGTGATACTTTCTTGCATGTACATTATTATTATTATTAATATTATAAAGGATTTATATAGCAAAATAGTGTAGCACTCCTAAAATATCTAGCTACCTTCATTAAGAGTGATGTATCAGTATGGATGTCACGCCACTTCCTCAAACTCAACCTTTCCCAAACTGAGCTTGTAATATTTCCCTCCTCCCCGATCCCCTCCCCGTGACTTCACCATCAAGATCAACAGCACAACCATTGGTCCCTCCACACACGCCAAGGTAATGGGTGTAATGCTAGACTCTGACCCATCCTACAGCCCCCACATCTAATCACTGGCTACATCTTGCCACCTTAACCCCCGCAACATCTCCAGAATTCACCCCTTCCTGACTAACAACGCCACAAAACAACTTATTCACTCCTTGGTAATTTTTTGCCTTGACTACGGCAACTCCCTCCTCAATGGCCTACCCTTACTCAGGCTATCCCCCCATTATTCTGATATGAATGCTGCTGCTAGACTAATACACCTTACTAACCAATCTGTGACTGCTGCCCCTTTCTGCCAATCCCTCCACTGGCTTCCTATCAGGGTACCAGGAAACCAGACCACACGAAGATTCAAGTAAAATAAAGCAGTTTTTTTAGAGCAACAACAATAAACGCACAGCAAGAGTGAGGAGCGATATCAGGAACAGCTGGGGTCAAGTCCAGAGCAGTCAGTCATACAAGCCGGGATCGAGTCTAGAAGCGGTTAGTCATCCAAGCCGGGGTCGAGTCCAGAGGCAGGTAATCTGCCGATGCGGAATCGAGAGCCAGGAAAGTCGTCAGCCTAACCAGGTCATGCACGGAGGAACACGGAGAACAGAATACTGCTAGCAGTGATGCACCTTGGAGCACAAACACAAGGGCAAGAACTGCAAGCCAACAGGAGATATACGTATATAGTCAGGTATGCAACATCATCACTGAGCGACACCCAGGCAGCAGGCAAGTGATGCTGCAAACAGAGTTTATAAAAGACAGCACTCTGCACATGTCCAAGATGGCTGCCAACAGGAAGGCAAAGTAAAACCTTGACACTTCGCCTACCCCATCTTAAAAATTTCAAATACTAACCACAGCATACAAGATTATCTACAACATCGCCCCCAGCTATACCACCAATCTCATCTGCAGATGTCGTCCAAATCGTCCTCTCCGTTCCTCCCAAGACCTCCTGCTCTCTAGCTCCCTTGTTACCTCCTCCCATGCTCACCTCCAGGACTTCTCCAGAAACAATGTAGTTAAATGGAAAAAAAGACTTTATTTATACACAAGATTAAAAATTGCTTCTATGTGCCACAGATGTCTGGTCTAGACAGAATATTCTATTGGTCACCTATCTAGGGGCATTGCTTGTGCACTGGTGTGCATTCATGTTGGAGCAGGAAGGGGCCATCCCCAAACTGTTCCCACAAAGTTGGGAGCTAGAAATTGTCCAAAATGTCTTGGTATGCGGACGCCTTAAGAGTTCCTATCACTGGAACTAAGGGGTCAAGCCCAACCCCTGAAAAACAACCCCACACCATAATCCCCCCTCCACCAAATGATTTGGACCAGTGCACAAAGTACGATCCATAAAGACATGGATGATCGAGTTTGGGGTGGAGGAACTTGACTGGTCTGCACAGAGTCCCGACTTCAACCCGATTGAACACCTTTTGGGATGAATTAATGTGGAGACTGCGAGCCAGGTAGGCCTTCTCATCCAACATCAGTGCCTGACCTCACAATGCACTTCTGGATGAATGGTCAAACGTTTCCATAGACACACTCCTAAACCTTGTGGGCAGCCTTCCCAGAAGAGTAGAAGCTGTTATAGCTGCAAAGGGTGGGCCAACTCAATATTGAACCCTACGGACTAAGACTGGGATGCCATTAAAGTTCATGTGCGTGTAAAGGCAGGCGTCCCAATACTTTTGACAACATAGTGTAGATCTATATTCATACCCTGCCGCAAGTGGCGCATCTGTACGATGTGGACAACCTACTATAGCAACACCGACACTCAAGCCAGTCATAGATGGATCGAAATTTGGCTGGTTCAGAACCGGACGAACTATTATTCCTTTTATGGGCAGGCTGGTTGTTCTGAAGTCAATCTATTGATTTTTTTCATGCTATAGCTGGAAGCAGTAATCGTATTCTGAAGGTCAGAATACGATAGCACAGTGGGAGGGATTCCTCCATCAACTGAATGTATTGATGGGGGAATCAAGCGATTTACAAACCAATGGTTGAAGGAAAGAAAATTGCCAAATGTATGGCCTGCCTTAAAGAGAAACAAATGCTATTGAAATTGCCAGTAAATAACAGCTTACAACTTTGGATACTTATTTCTGTCTGTAATCAAAGTGGCCGGGGATTCCATTCATCAATACATGACCCTTATCTCAGATGAGGGTCTGCTATAGATGTTAATAGAGCAGCCACACAAAGTAAAAATATAAAATAAGGTAAAGTCCCCTCCAAATTCTACACCAGACCCTTCAAGTCTGGAAAAGACTTTACTCCCCCCCCCCTCCCGCCATATAGGGAAATGACTGCTGCAGGGTGGTTTTATTGTTCTGGGAAGACGTTATATTGCACGGCGCATCCCCGATATCAGTAAAGAGAAAATGACGAGGCTCTTTTCCTATGTGATCAACTGATAACATGTAAAAAAGGAAATGCCGGTTATCAGCTCTCCCCGGCTCACACTGACAGAGAGTGAGGAGAGGAGAGCCGATCAGCGCCATTCCTCACAGGGTGGACCTGTACAAATAATCAGTGCAGCCCCAACAGTGCCCATCAGTGATGCCAGTCAGTTACCAGCAGTGTTGTCAATCAGTACCCATGAATGATGCCAGTCAGTGTCCAGCAGTGTTGCCAATCAATACCCAGCAGTGTTTCCAGTCAGTGCCCATCAGTGATGCCAGTCAGTGCCCAGCAGTGTCGCCAATCAGTGCCCATCAGTAATGCCAATCAGTGCCATCAGTGATGCCAGTCAGTGACCAGCTGTGTTGCTAATCAGTACCCATCAGTGATGCCAGTCAGTGACCAGCTGTGTTGCTAATCAGTACCCATCAGTGATGCCAGTCAGTGACCAGCTGTGTTGCTAATCAGTACCCATCAGTGATGCCAGTCAGTGCCCAGCAGTGTCTCCAGTCAGTGCCCAGAAGTGTAGCCAATCAGTACCCATCAGTGATGCCAGTCAGTGCCCATCAGTGATGCCAATCAGTGACCATCAATGATGCCAATCAGTGCCTGCTGATTAGTGCCACCCATCAGTGCTGCCAATCATTGTTCATCACTGCTGTCTATCAGTGCCCATCAGAGCCATCTATCAGTGCCCATCAGTGCTGCATATTATTGCCTCCTCATCATTGCCACCCCATCAGTGCCATCTCATCAGTGCTGCTTATCAGTGCCCATCAGTGGATCCTATCATTGCCCATCAGTGCAGCCTCATCAGTGAAGGAGAAAAAGTATTTCTTTACAAAATTTTCTAACAGAAAATAAGAAACCTTTTTTTTTTTTTTTCAACATTCTCTGTCTTTTTTAGCAAAAAAAAACAGTGGCGATTGAATACCACCAAAAAAAAAAAAAAAAAAGCTCTATCTGTCTAAAAAAAAAAATGAAAAATAATTGTTTGGGTACAGCATTGCATGACCATGAAATTGTCAATGAAAGTGTGACAGCACTGAAAACGAAAAAATTGGCCTTGGCAGGAAGAGGGGAAAAATTGCCCATCAGTGAAGTTGTTAACGAGGACTGCATGCAAAAAAAAAATAAGAAGAAAAAAGTCTTCCCAAAATCCATGGCAGACCCTTATTCAAGCATGCAGCCTGACAGAACAAGAAAGGGGGTTGTGGGTATTTGCCCCCCTTTTCCTAACTCCTAAACCACACAAGGCCACATGCGCTCAACACTTGGAAGGTATCTTGCCAGGAGGGGGTGGCCACCTGGCAAAGAACCTTGTCCCCATGTTAATGTAGACAAGGGCCTCTTCCCCACAACCCTGGCCCAGTGGTTGTGGGGGTCTGCAAGCAGAGGGACATTATCGGAATCTGGAAGCCTACCTTAAAAATAAGGGGGGCGCCAGATACCACCTCGAAACACACAAGGATGATTTGTCTACTAATTGCCAAAAAAGGAAATAAAGATATTACACTCCTTGCAAGTCCTTTATTAAAAAAAAAATAATAAAAATGTCCCACGATGTACATCCATTGTCAATCACATTATTCAGTGATGCAGATCCTTGTCAATCACAATCAATGGCACCTACCAGTTCACTGAGGGAAAAAATCTAGGTGCCCACAGCCCTTATAATGAAAGCCTGAGGATAGTGTAGCTCAGGGTAGTAGTTGCTGCCATTCAGAAGCACAACCTTGGAGTGAAGATAGTGAAATGAATGGCACCCACCAGTTCACTGAAAGAAAAACCTCACCAGCTGACTGGCATGTCTGATCCCGACTCTACACTTATCGCCATGTGGCCATAATTGGGCAATGACGTTAGCTATTATGGTAAGTTGTGGCAGTTCGAGGCCCTGCCTCAGTGAAAATGGTTGAAAAAGGGAGACAGGGTTCGTGCAGAGTGCGGGACTCCGGAGTATTGGTTATGAGAAAACATTTACCGCTTTCTCCGGATTTTGGATTCCCAGATTGGGCTCCGAAGTTTGGAGATTTCAAAGAGTCCTGGGAAGGAAAAAAATCTAGGTGCACACAGCCCTTATAATGAAAGCTTGAGGATAGTGTAGCTCAGGGTAGTAGTTGCTGCCATTCAGAAACACAACCTTGGAGTGAAGATAGTGGTGTGCTCCAGCCAGGAGGGATGATCTACTCAGGAGACAAAACCCTATGTTGGGGGGACTTCTTTCTATTCCATATTTCTATCAGCTGGATTGCTCAATATAAAATGGCCTGCAAAATATAATTACCTAAGGCTGTTTAGCTCTGGACAGGTACAATACACTGGTTGCATGTTGGTGAAAGCTACCTGCAGCTTATTTGATAAAAATAAAAATATTTTACCCATAATTTGGTGGGGTTTGCGATGAGAAGAATCACCAATGGCCCTCCAGGGGTACAGACAATAAGCAGTGGAGGTCGTTGTGGTAGTCTGAAATCCTGCCCATTGTTGTGGTGTGGCACTTGTGATGCGTCTCCTCTCATTTCTCTGGAAAGTAACCACTAGCACCAATAATCTTTGCAGCTGTCTAAAAGTGGGCATTCTTTCCACTGAGTACCAATATAAGGAATATCCTTCCTCCTGGCCACCAGTTTATGGACACATTCTTCCTCCTGGCCACCAGTTTATGGACACATTCTTCTTACTGGCCACCAGTGTAGGGGAACATTCTTCCGAATGAACATCAGTGTAAGAGAACATTCTTCCCACTGGCCACCCATGCAAGGGACATTCTTCCACTGGTCATCCATGTAAGAGGACATTCTCCCCACTGATCATCAATGCGAGGGGCATTCTGCCCACTGGCCACCCAAGTAAGGAGACATTCTTCTCACTGTCCACCAATGTAAGAGGAAATTCTTCTTACTGGTCACCCATTTAACCACTTCCCGCCCGCCCTATTACAAAATGACAGCGGGAATGTGGTTGAGTTATCCTGACCGGACGTCATATGACGGCGGCAGGATAACACCGCTCTGGGCGCCCCCGGGGGCGCGCAGAGCGGCGATCGGTGATGCGAGGTGTCAGTCTGACACCCTGCATCTCCGATCTCGGTAAAGAGCCTCTGACGGAGGCTCTTTACCATGTGATCAGCCGTGTCCAATCACGGCTGGTCACATAGTAAAACAGGAACAGCCGTTGATCGGCTTTCCTCAGTTCGTGCCTGACAGGCACGAGTAAAGGAGCGCCGATCGGCGGCTCCCCTGACAGGGGGGGGGGGTCGGCACTGGTAATCAGATCATTGATTACCAGTGCAGACCCTCGGGGGGGGGATGCCACTAGATCCACCAGGGATGCCCACCCATGACCCCAGGGATGCCCACTATGACCCCAGGGATGCCCACTATGACCCCAGGGATGCCCACTATGGCCACCAGGGATGGCAATAAGGGCTCAGGGAGCCCCCCATTGCCCTCCCCATCAGTGATGCCCACCAGTGTCCTCCCTATCAGTGCTGCCCACAAGTGCCCATCATTGCCATCCTTTAGTGTCGCCCACCAGTGCCCATTATTGCCCACCAGTGCCGCCTATCAGTGCCCATCAGTGCCGCCCGTCAGTGCCGATCAGTGCCGCCCATCAGTGCCCACCAGTGCTGCCTATCAGTGCCCATTAGTGCCCGTCAGTGCCACCTATCAGTGCCCGTCAGTGCTGCCTATCAGTGCCCATCAATGCCGCCTATCAGTGCCCAGCAGTGCCGCCTATCAGTGCCCACCAATGCTGCATATCAGTGCTACCTATCAGTGCCACATATCAGTGCCTATCAGTGTTGCCTATCAGTGTCGCCTATCAGTGCCGCCTATCAGTGCCACCCCATCAGTGCCACCCCATCAGTGCCACCCCATCATTGCCTCCTCATCAGTGCCTGTCAGTGCAGTCTCATCAGTGCTCATCAGTGCAGGAAAAAACTTATTTATTTACAAAATTGTATAACATAAACAAAAAAACTTTTTTTTTTTTTCAAACTTTTCTGTCTTTTTTTATTTGTTTAGCAAAAAGTAAAAAACCCACAGGTGATCAAATACCACCAAAAGAAAGCTCTATTTGTGGGGGGAAAATGATATAAATTTGGTGTAGGTACAGTGTTGCATGACCGCGCAATTGTCATTCAAAATGCAACAGCGCTAAAAGGGGAAAATTGGCCTGGGCGGGAAGGGAGGGAAGTGCCCTGTATTAAAGTGGTTAAGGGAACTTTCTTCCCATTGGCCAGTTATACAAGGGGACATTTTTCTGACACATCATCCAATGTAAGGAACATTCATCCCAGTGAGCATCAATGTAAGGGGACATTCTTCTCATTGATCACCAATTTAAGGGGCGATCTTCCAGCTTATCATCAATGTATGGAGACATTCTTCCCATTGACCACCAATGTAAGGGACATTTTCCAAACTGACCACCAATGTAAGGAACATTCTTCCAACTAACCACCAATGTATAGGGGATATTCTACTCACTACCCACCATTGTAAGGAACATTCACCTGTAATCACCAATGGAAGGGACATTCTTCTCACTGGTCACCCATGTAAGGGAACATTCTTCCTAATATCCACCAATGTAAGGAGCATTCTTCCCACTGATCACCAATGTAAGGGACATTCTTCCCACTGATCACAAATGTAAGGGACATTCTTCCCACTGGCCACAAATGTAAGGAGCATTCTGCCCTCTAAACACCAATGTAAGGGGCATTCTTCCCAATGACCACCAATGTAGGGGAACATTCTTGCCACTGACCACAAATGTAAGGAACATTTTTGCCACTGACCACCAATGTAAGGGACATTCTTTCCACTGGCCATCAATGTAATGGGCATTCCGCCCACTGGTCACCCATGACTTGCTGCCCACCATTGTAAGGAACATTCTTCCCTCTAATTACCAATGGAAGGGAACATTCTTCTCACTTGTCACCCGTGTAAGGGAACATACTTCCCTCTATCCACCAATATAAGGAGCATTCTTCCCACTGATCACCAATATAAGGGACATTCTTCCCACTGATCACCAATGTAAGGAACATTCTTCCCACTGACCACCAATGTAAGGAACATTCTTCCCACTGACCACCAATGTAAGGAACATTCTTCCCACTGACCACCAATGTAAGGAGCATTTCTTAATCTAATCACCAATGTAAGGGACATTCTTCACACTGGCCACTAAAATAGGGGAACATTCGGAACATTCTTCCCACTGGCCATCAATGTAAGAAAACATTCTTCTAATTGGCCACCAACATAAGTGGAAATTCTTTCCATTGGCCACCTATGTAGGAGAACATTCTTCCCAATAACCACCCATGTAAGTAGACATTCTTCTCTCTGGCAACCCATGTAATGGAACATTCTTCCCTCTAATCACCAATGTAAGGGACATTCTTGCAAATAACCACCAATGTACGGGGGAACTACAATTTTCCCTTTCAGAATTTGTTTCCTGGTCATTATTAGTCATTTCAGTTTACAAGCAGTAACACATTTTGGAGGGGAAGGTTACAAATAATCAGCCCTGGATGTCTGATACGCTAGGAACACCTATGATTTTGGCTGGGGAATTAATTGGAAAAATCACAGTGACACATATTGGGATAGTCAACTTTGCAGCTTTAATCAATGCAGTAAAATCTCTGAGACAGGGACAAGACCGAAGACATCACAATATCTGATTAGCAAATATCAAAACCAAGCTTAAATCTAGATAAAATCTCATATAATTTAAGTAAAAAAAAATATATGGCATGTATTATTAATTATACATTGGCTAAAGTAATGGAAAGACAGTTTTTTTCAGTAAAGCAACAATGGTGTACAGCATGGGTGTCCAGCCTGTGGCCCTTCAGCTGTTATAGAACTACAGGATCAATGGGCATTGGTCCCATAAGACATTTCAAGGCTGACAGTTGCAAGCATGACTCCCAAAGGCAGAGGCATGATGGAACTTGGCTCCCAGAGGCATGATGGAACTTGGCTCCCAAAGGCAGAGGCATGATGGAACTTGGCTCCCAAAGGCAGAGGCATGATGGAACTTGGCTCCCAAAGGCAGAGGCATGATGGAACTTGGCTCCCAAAGGAAGAGGCATGATGGAACTTGGCTCCCAAAGGCAGAGGCATGATGGAACTTGGCTCCCAAAGGCAGAGGCATGATGGAACTTGGCTCCCAAAGGCAGAAGCATGATGGAACTTGGCTCCTAAAAGTAGAGGCATGATGGAATTTGGCTCCCAAAAGCAGAGGCACAATGGGACTTGTAGGTCCGCAACAGCTGGAGGGCCGCAGGTTGGACACCCATGGTGTACAGCAATAACCAATGGCAACTCATTAAGTGAGTTGTCCACATATTGCCATATCTGGCCATGTTGTATTACCACAGTTTAGTTCTATGGTGCCACACCAGCTGCTGACTAGGCCCATTCTTGTAATCACACTAGAAGAAATAACATGAAAGGTCCAGTTCATTTCCAGCCCATTCACATTGTTTTCAATTAAGCCCTGATATGGGGGTGCATTTGAATGCTGAAACGCGTTGGTTACTCTTTTGATTAGATTTAGTGTAATGAAGTCACATTTTGATCTCTTAGCAGTAGCCTGGCACTTCAATTTCTATGTTTCTATGATGCAGTCTATGAGAGCGTGGGATCAAGTCAGCACTCTTTGTTTACAGAACCATATTGCTATAATTTAATCCCCACAGGCCGAAAAATGTCTATATAGTTTTGTAATGGGCATAATATGCCAGACCTATTAGCCTGTGTGAATTCTCTGGTGTCTACTAAGCGCTTTTCTATAGCCAAAACATTTCCCGCACTCGAAACATAAGAAAGGACGCTCCCCCGTATGAATTCTCTGGTGTATAATAAGTTCTCCTTTCTGAATGAAACATTTCCCGCACTCTGAACATGAATAAGGACGCTCACCTGTATGAATCTTTTGGTGTCTAACAAGTGAAGTGTTCCGAATGAAACATTTCCCACACACTGAACATGAAAAGGGACGTTCGCCATTGTGAATTTTCTGGTGTTTGCGAAGGTTTCCTTTCAGGTTGAAGCACTTTCCGCACTCTGAACAGGAATATGGACGCTCACCAGTGTGAATCCTCTGGTGTTTTAGAAGATCTTCTTTTTGAATAAAACATTTCTCGCACTCTGTACAGGAGTAGGGACGCTCACCTGTGTGACTTCTCTGGTGCTTATGGAGGTCTCCTCTCTGAATGAAACTTTTCCCGCACTCTGAACACGAATAGCGACGCTCACCTGTGTGAATTCTCTGGTGTATAAGGAGGTGTCCTTTCTCAATAAAACACTTTCCGCACTCTGAACATAAGAATGGACGTTCAGATGTGTGAGTTTTCTGGTGTCTAAGAAGTGCTCTGTTTTCATTGAAAGATTTCCCGCACACTGTACATGACAAGGAACTCACTGTGTCAACTCCTTTTTGGCTTAAAGAAGATTTTTTGGGATTAGGAGGACATGTTGGTCTATTCACAGTTTGAGCTCTCAGGAGGACGTCTGGATTAACAGAATGTGATTGAATGGCAGATTCCTCAACATTGGCAGCATCAATTATTCTCTCTAGATAGTAAGGCCTGTGAGGTGTACTTTGAGTAACAGGATTTATTTCTAGAGAACATTGAGCAATACCATTATCTTCTGCATTGTAACCTGGAGATAACATCATACGTCCCTCTGAGGTATTCCAGACATAGCGTCCAGCTGTTGGAAATCAATTTTTGAATAAATGTTACAAGTATTCCTTGCTTTGATGAGTGATATATGTGGTATAATATTGGGTAACAATGTTTGCACAGTGTGAGAATACAGATGGATCTTCCCTCACCTCAATTCTTTAAAAAAGCATGAAAATATACCAAAGAACATGGAACATGATGTTACATTGAGTAATGGAGATAGACCTTTCATATGGTGTACAGTATCTCCTCCTCATTTGTTGGGAACATGACGTTATATTGAGGAATGGAGATAGACCTTTCATATGGTGTACAGTATCTCCTCCTCATTTGTTGGGAACATGACGTTATATTGAGGAATGGAGATGGACCTTTCCTATGGAGTAAAGTATCTCCTCTTCGTGTTGGGAACATGACATTATATTGAGGAATGGAGATGGACCTTTCCTATGGAGTACAGTATCTCCTCTTCGTGTTGGGAACATGACATTATATTGAGGAATGGATATGGACCTTTCCTATGGTGTACAGTATCTCCTCTTCGTGTTGGGAACATGACATTATATTGAGGAATGGAGATGGAGCTTTTCATATGGTGTACAGTATCTCCTCTTCGTGTTGGGAACATGATGTTATATTGAGGAATGGAGATGGACCTTACATATGGTGTACAGTAGTGTTTCTCAACTCCGGTCCTCGCTGCTCAGTGATTGCAGTATTCTATTCTGCATCTCCCCAAGGTAATACTTAAAATATGGCCTGTTAGTGTGCCCTGTGGACCGAATTAGAGAAACACTGGAATACAGTATCTCCTCCTCATTTGTTGGGAACATGACGTTATATTGAGGAATGGAGATGGACCTTTCATATGGTGTACAGTATCTCCTCCTCATTTGTTGGGAACGTGACGTTATATTGAGGAATGGAGATGGACCTTTCATACGGTGTACAGTATCAGTATTTTTAAATACAGTATTTATAAATGGCTAAAAATATTTGTTGGAAAGATTATTGTAGATGGTTAACCTGGGGAGATCTCCAATAACCTTTTGGGATCCCTCCATGGATCAAATGCCAATATTTTGGGTGGGTGAATTTGATGCACATGTGATTTTTAAAAAATAATTGTTTAACATACTTTATACTTAATGTTAACTGTTCATGCGTTTAGTGTTTATTACTTACGTGTGTTGGTATAAAGTGATGATTCCTCCTGTTTTCTTTTCATGGTCATCTCCCCCTCCTCGAAAGACTGCTGATCTCCACTCACCAACCTCTCTTTTTCTTCCTCTTTAACCTCAACCTTGATGTCCTTCAGTTCTTCACCCTAAAACCAAAAACAAGATAATATATATTTGAAGTAAGAAAAAAAGATTACATAGAAAACTTTTATCTCAAAGTTTATAATACTTTATTAGGTCTACATGCTCAGTTCTACCTACCTGATGATGGTGAGGGATGGTGTGATCTTCCTGTGTGGAATCCCGGGAATACAGAGGACGGGGACATCTCTCTGGTTGGTTCCCATTACTGGATCCATCTGAAGGAAACACACACACTGACTGAATACATTGTTTCTATGTGTTTATCAGATGATGGGGGATCTAGGTGGACCCTCCGTACTGCTCTCTCCTTTACAATAAAGTCTCCTCTTACCCGGTGATGTGAGGGGCGGCTGATTCTCCATCATGACGTCCTTGTAGAGATCCTTGTGCCCTTCTAAATACTCCCACTCCTCCATGGAGAAATAGACAGTGACATCCTGACACCTTATAGGAACCTGACACACACAATGATACAGTCACCATCCAGACACATCCCTTGTCTGTTACTGGATAATGTCCCAGAATTCCCAGCACCGCTCACCTCTCCTGTCAGCAGTTCAATGATCTTGTTGGTGACTTCTAGAATCTTCTTGGCACTGGTTACCTCTGTTGTCAGGCAGCGTGATGGAGGTACTGTGGTGGGTGATGTCCTGCGAAGACAGCTACTGGGTGTTAATGGATCTCCAGATATTTTCTTTACTACTTTATAATCCTGTGTAAAGAGAAAAAGTAAAAATTATTGCTACAGACTTCCCAGAATCCTCCTCACCTCTCTGGTCAGGTCTGTATTTTATTAGAGATAAGAGTGATGTCATGTGACCTCCCAGAATCCTCCTCACCTCTCCGGTCAGCAGGTAGATGATCTCCAGGGTGAGGTCCAATATCCTCTCAGTCATGTGACTTTGGTCTTTGTCCATGCCTTTTTATAAGCTCATGTGACCTATACAGGATTCTTCTCTCTGTAGACGGATAATAAACTGAGAATTATCTGGACTGTACTGGGATAAATAATGTCTGCACAGAGTTTTTCTATAGTTCTGACATCTCAGATTGCTTCTTATTCTATATTACAGGCCTTGTTTAGGAATATGTGGAATAAGCACAGTTCTAACCAAAACCTTTCATTTTAGGTTTAGATCGTCAGGAGAAGCATTAGATCCTCTGTTGAGGTTTTCTTCTGTCTGAGTTCTGGTTTGAGAGATTCCCCTTTGATTAGCTTCTATTTGATCAACACCACACAAAATGGGATGCAAGCTAAAAAAAAAAGCCAAATTGGGATTAAGATTTAAGAGAATATAACCCTTTACTTCTCTATCAAAAACTTAACAAAGCTTTAGCTGGAGGTCTCTGTGGTTAGATCTCTCCTGTGCCCTCCAAAGCATCTGATTAAACTGAGATTGGTTTGACCAAATGCTTTACAAGCTGATAACGGCTTATAAACATCAAACCGAAACCGGAGGTGACTATATCCTCATTGCTTGCGGTTTCTTACATCCCAGAGGGAAAGTGGGTACCGATGTACCTTCTTCCCATCCGAGTGCACTAGGGATCCAATTGGCGGCGGTGCAGGGCTCTCCGATTGTACAGGAAAGCCCAGTAAAGGTGGCGGGTGGAAGGGAGCCTCTTCTGCGCCCTGTAGAAGTGATCGTTTGTTTGGAAATCCCTTGCCCATTGGCCTAGACCAGTGGTCTCCAAACGGCAGCCCTTTGCTTGTCTTTATCTGGCCCTTGGAGCACTTTTCCTTCCACTGATTCAAGACACTCTTCTATCCACTGACACCAACAATGGGGCATAATTCTTGCTACTAACACCAATGATGGGGTTCTATTCCTCCCATTGGCACCAACAATGGGGCATAATTTCTGCTACTGACACAAATAATGGGGCTTTATTCCTCCCACTGACACCAACAATGGGGCACTATTCCTCCCACTGACACCAACAATGAGGCACTATTCTTCCCACTGACACCAACAATAGGGCATTATTCCTTTCACTGACAACAACGATGAGACACTATTCCTCCCAATGACACCACCGATGGGGCACTATTTCTCCTACTGATGCCAGAACAATGTTCACTCTCAATGGCCACAGTTTGACCCCCCCCCTAAAGCTTAAAGGACAGTAAACTGGCCCTTTGTTTAGAAAGTTTTGAGGCCCCTAATGTAAACCATTCCATTGTAGCTCTGGCTGTATGTTTAGGGTCGTTGTTTTGTTGGATGGTGAACCTCCACCCAAGTCTCAAGTCAACAATGCGGCAAGCACTATTCCTTCCCCTAATACCAAAGATGCAGTAATTCCTCCCACTGATGCCAGGACAATTTTTACTCCCACTGGCCACAGTCCGGCCCCTTAAAAGTCTGAAGTGCCATAAACTGGCCCTGTGCTTAGAAAGTTTGGAGACCCTTGGCCTAGACAGTGGACATTATGGTCTTTTAACATCCGGTTTCCATTGACTTCAGTGGAGTTCACAATTGTTATCCAAAATTTTCTCGTTTTTTGCAAACCTGCCTCAAGCTGACCCCAGGTATGTTCAGCTCATCCTTAAGCCCAGTACATACTATTAGAAAATCATACAAAAATACCCGTATTGAGAACAATCCTTTGATTTTCCATCACTGCTTTGGAGAGCCAATATGGACTGTTCAGATGAACGTTTCCGAAGGGACATGTTGGAAATGTTTCTTCTTAGTTATAACAATATTTCATTTTCATTAAGCACAGTAATCGTCCTATAAAAATTTGAACACGTAAGCCCATGCATAATCGGAAACAAAGTTGCTACCACAGGCTAGACATAGACCGTAGCTACGGATGTGGGAGGTTGTCCTTCAAGAAGTTTCATACCATTAATGGCATTCTCATTTTCAAACATGGAACAAGGAAGCCGGAAAAAAACATACGATCGTTCATCCGATTTTCGAATAGTATGCTCTAGGCTTTACTTATTATCTTGTGTGTAACATTTCCAATGAAAAACAAGAGCTGCATTTATCCGATCCTTTTTTCTAAGTATATCTGTGTGCAACTAAATGCTGGAGATAAAAGGATATGGGGGAAGAGGACGGACATGACGGGGGGGGGTTACTGTGTGTAAATATAAAATGATATCTTATTACCTCCTCTGCTGCCAGTTTCAGCAATGTCTTCTCTCTACTTCCTCCCAACTGACCTCTGACCCGGAACTTCCTGTCTACACATTGCATCACTTCCTGTCTGTGCGTTCCACTGACGACACCCAAGATATCCTCCTTGTGGATAGAAAACTGCAGCCTACATTGTTTAAAGGGCAACTTTATTGAGCAAATACGTAAAGGCGAAGTTCATCTTCGGGGAAAAATTTAAACATTTGAGTACTGTCCGTGATACTTTCTTTATTTGCATGTACATTATTATTATTATTAATATTATAAAGGATTTATATAGCAAAATAGTGTAGCACTCCTAAAATATCTAGCTACCTTCATTAAGGGTGACGTATCAGTATGGATGTCACGCCACTTCCTCAAACTCAACCTTTCCCAAACTGAGCTTGTAATATTTCCCTCCTCCCCGTGACTTCACCATCAAGATCAAAAGCACAACCATTGGTCCCTCCACACACGCCAAAGTACTGGGTGTAATTCTAGACTCTGACCCATTCTACAGCCCCCACATCTAGTCACTGGCTACATCTTGCCACCTTAACCCCTGCAACATCTCCAGAATTCACCCCTTCCTGACTAACGACACCACAAAACAACTTATTCACTCCTTGGTCATTTTTTGCCTCCTTGACTACTGCAACTCCCTCCTCAATGGCCTACCCTTACTCAGGCTATCCCCCCTTTATTCTGTTATGAATGCTGCTGCTAGACTAATACACCTTACTAACCAATCTGTGACTGCTGTCCCTTTCTGCCAATCCCTCCACTGGCTTTCTATCAGGGTCCCAGGAAACCAGACCACACGAAGATGCAAATAAAATAAAGCAGTTTTTTAGAGCAACAACAATAAACGCACAGCAAGAGTGAGGAGCGATATCAGGAACAGCTGGGGTCAGGTCCAGAGCAGTCAGTCATACAAGCCGGGATCGAATCTAGAAGTGGGTAGTCATCCAAGTCGGGGTCGAGTCCAGAGGCAGGTATTCTGCCAATGCGGAATCGAGAGCCAGGAAAGTCGTCAGCCTAGCCAGGTCATGCATGGAGGAACACGGAGAACAGAAGACTGCTAGCAGTGATGCACCTTGGAGCACAAACATAAGGGCAAAGGACTGCAAGCCAGCAGCTGATATACGTATATATATAGTCAGGTGTGCAACATCATCACTGAGCGACACCCAGGCAGCAGGCAAGTGATGATTCAAACAGAGTTTATAAAGACAGCACTCTGCACATGTCCAAGATGGCTGCCAACAGGAAGACAAAGTAAGACCTTGACACTGCCCCTACCCCATCATAAAAATTCCAAATACTAACTACAACATACAACGTCATCTACAACATCGCCCCCAGCTATATCACCAATCTCATCTGCAGATGTCGCCCAAATTGTCCTCTCCGTTCCTCCCAAGACCTCCTGCTCTCTAGCTCCCTCGTTACCTCCTCCCAAACTTGCCTTGCTCCTGCAGGACTTCTCCAGGGCCTCTCTATTCCTCTGGAACTCCCTGCCCCAGTATGTCCGGTCAGCCCCTACCCTGTCAGCCTTTAGCGATCCCTGAAAACTCATTTATTCAGCTAAGCCTACCCCACCTCTACCTAAGAACTGTATCCGAGCCACCTCCATCAATTTATACCCGCAGCTATTACCTTTTTTTACCACCTCCCCCTTCTTTTAGATTGTAAGCTCCATGAGCAGGGCCCTCCCATCCCATCTGTCTTGAATTGTATTGTAATTGTACTGTCCTCCCTCTACATTGTAAAGCGCTGATCAAATTGTTGGCGCTAACTTAAATCCTGTATAATAATAATAATTAAGATCTCATCTATCTTTACATACAATTTGAAAGCATAAAAAGAGTAATCAACTCCAAAAGTGCAATGTGCTATAAACCATAAAATTCATGAAGTGCACAGGCCCTTTAAGAGTCCTTCATGTAGCTCTCCAATATATTATACCACTTGCCGACCGCCCACAGTATATATACATCATTACATTGAAGTTTAATACCGAGGTTAGGGCAGCAGCTAGCTACCATAACCCTGGTATCATTCTTTTCTGTGGGCGATTTGGCGCCGGATAAAAGTGATCCCCTCCCTTTTTCCGGTCGTTTTCGGGTTTACCAGAGCCGCCGGTAAACCCGGAAGCAATCCAAACCTTCTGATGGCTAGGCAGGAAGTCGAGTGATAACAAGATGGCCCCCACTAGGCTGTATGCCCTTGGAGAACTGGAGCAACCTCTGACTTCACTTCCGGTTCTGGGGCATAAAGACAACTTTATTTGAAGAAGAAGCACGAGTTAAGTGTGAAACGCGTCACCTGTTTTCTATGTCCCATGTTCTGGTGGCAGTCAATATTGACACAATAAATCGCTTTTGGATCCATGGTTGTGCGCAGCCAAATTCTTTCTTCCTTTTCCTAATACCACGGAGACAAGCCGGGGCTTGCACCCAGCCCATCCAATCCATCCGGACTACCATCACCTGGAGCAGCGTTTTCATTCCTTGGTTTTAAATATACGGCAGCAAGGTGGCACTGCTGCGCCGGATCATGCACCTAATAAATGATCTAAAACTTCCAGGTTGGGGGCACGCAGGCGCGGCACCAGCGGCCTACTTTCACTGTGATTTTACACAGCAGGAGCTGATCTGCTGGTACCATGGACTAGATGTCCACTGGCACCCACCAATAATCTAGCACAGAGGCAGAACCAGTGCTGTATTTTGGCCTAGGCCAACAAGGCCCAGGCCTAGGGCGGCACTTTTGCAGGGGGTGAGCAAACCCCCCCCCCCTCCACCTGAGACTCTTTTGGCCACTGGTTGCTAGAGCTGCCTCTCTCTTACCCCCCTCTCTCTCTCTCATCCCCCTCTCTCCCTCACCCCCCTCTCTCTCTCATCCCCCTCTCTCTCTCTCTCACCCCCCCCTCTCTCTCTCATCCCCCCTTGCTCTCTCACACACACACACACACACACATCCCCCCCTCTCTCTCTCATCCCCTCTCTCTCTCATCCCCCCCTCTCTCTCACCTCCCTCCCTCACCCCCCCTCTCTCTCTCTTCACCCCCCTCTCGTGAGATCTCAGGGGTTCACGCTGGGACCTGCAGTCCTTCAATTTTGGAGGGAGTCACATCCGTTAAAAAAGGAGTGGGGCAAATTTACATAGGAGGAGGAGGGGGGTAGGCATGGATCCATGTCTTCCCTTAGTAAAAGAACCTCCCACACTGTAAAAAAACACTGGTTAGGCACACAGTTAACTCATTCATCGCCCCTTATATTAACCCCTTCCCAGCTAGTGTCATTAGTACAGTGACAGTACATATTCTAGCACTGATCACTGTATTAGTGTCACTGGTCCCCAAAAATTGTCAAGTGTCAGTTAGTGTCTGACTGTCCATCACAATATTGCAGTACCACTATAAGTCGCTGATCACCCCCATTACTAGTAAAAAGTAAATGAAAATAGTACAGTATCTTACAAAAGTGAGTACACCCCTCAGAGTTTTGTAAATATTTTATTATATCTTTTCATGTGACAACACTGAAGAAATTACACTTTGCTACAGCACCCATACGTCTATATCAATATACACTTTTATGGATTTTTTTTACAAAAAAAAATATGTAGCTGAATACACATTGGCCTAAATTGGTGAAGAAATTCGATTTTTCAAATTTTTTTTATTGGATAAGTTTTATAGGGCAAAAAACAAAAAACCACAGGAGGTGATCAAATACCACCAAAAGAAAGCTCTATGTGAGAAACAAAAAATTATATACATCTTATTTGGGAACCACGCAATTGTCAGTTAAGTAACGTAGTGCCGTATCACACAAAATAGCCTGGCCTAAAGGGGGATAAATCTTCCGGAGGTCAAGTTGCTGCCCTGTAACTTCCCCGCATGTGAATGTGCCCCTGTAGTATCAAATTAAATCAGATACAGAGAAGGTTACGTATCACCTCCTCACCACCTACAACAGCACTGAAAAGTGATCTAAGCATGGAGCTGCTGCAGCTCCAGTTGCCCCCACGACACATGTCCCTTCTGCCCTCCCCTTGTCCTGTCCCTGTGTATAAGTCAGGGGGTCTTTTGAGGAGGACATACACTATATTACCAGAAGTATTGGGACGCCTGCCTTTACACGCACATGAACTTTAATAGGATCCCAGTCTTAGTTCGTAGGGTTCAATATTTAGTTAGCCCACCCTTTGCAGCTAAAACAGGTTCAACTCTTCTGGGATGGCTGTCCACAAGGTTTAGGAGTGTGTCTATTGGAATGTTTGACCATTCTTCCAAAAGTGCATTTGTGAGGTCAGGCACTGATGTTGGACAAGAGGCCTGACTCACAGTCTCCACTCGAATTCATCCTAAAGATGTACTATCGAGTTGAGGTCAGGACTCTGTGCAGGCCAGTCAAGTTCCTCCACCCCAAACTCGCTCACCCCTGTCTTTATGGACCTTGCTTTGTGCACTGGTACAAATCATATAGTGGAGGAGGGATTGTAGTGTGGAGTTGTTTTTCAGGGTTTGGGCTTGTCCCCTTAGTTCCAGTGAAGGGAACTCTTAAGGTGTCAGCATACCAAGAAACTTTGGACAATTTCATTCTCCCAACTTTGTGGGAACAGTTTGGGGATGGCCTCTTCCTGTTCCAACATGACTGCGCACCAGTGCACAAAGCAAGGTCCATAAAGACAAGTGAGTTAAGGGAGGAGGAACTGACATACAGAGTCCTGTCCTCAACCTAATAGAACACCTTTGGGATGAATCAGAGCGGAGACTGCGATCCAGGCCTTCTCGTCCAACAACAGTGCCTGACCTCACAAATGCACTTCTGAAAGAATGGTCAAACATTCCTAAAGACACACTCCTAAACCTTGTGGACAGCCTTCCCAGAAGAGAAGGGTGGACAAACTTAATACTGAACCCTACGGACTAAAGGCCCGTACACACGAGTCGAAATTCGGCCAGGAATTTTTCGTCCGACGACCGATCTGCCGATTTTCGACTTGTTAGTATGATGCTTCCGACAACCGACTCCGACTTTTCGGCCGAAAAAAATCTGGTGTGCAGGCTATAAAATTTTTGTCCTCCGTCAAAACACGTCCGATTTTCGTGCAGTCAGTACAGATTTCTTATCTTATGAGCAAGACTGGGCATGCTCAGAGAAGAAAGAACACAAAGAAAGCAAACCAACACATGGCATCACTTCTGAAGTACAATTTTGTCGTGCGGGAAAATTTGTGTGCAGTCTAGGCACATTCCAACCAACAAAACACAACTCTGGACAAAAGATGGACTATCGGTCGGTGGAAATTTGTTGCGTGTGTACTAGGCTTAAGACTGAGATGCCATTAAAGTTCATGTGCGTCTAAAGGCAGGCGTCCCAATACTTTTGATAATATAGTGTTTTTGTACCTCTTTTTATGTTAAAATAAAAAAAACAATAAAAAAAAACAGTTGTCCATATATTGTCAAATCTGCCCACCTGTTGTCACAGTTTGGTGCAAAGGTATCCTCTTTGTGAGGACTTCTTAAAATTCCTCTATTTCCATACTATTTCTTTCCTTCTTTTTAGATATATAATAAATGTATCACTCGAGATTAAGAAAACAAAACAAAAAATTAACCATTTATTGTATCACATTAAAAAAAAACAACATTAAGAACATACACAACCCTTCTTTAGATCATTAATAGTTTTTTTTACTTTTTTTTATTATTATTAGGTATTGTAAGTCTTCCGACTTTATATAAGAGTACATGTAACAGCACTATCCCCTTAAGCCTCGTACACACGCACAGATTGTTGGCCGTAAATTGTTGGCCAACGTCCGATTGGCCAATTTTCGGCTTGTTAGTATGATGCTTCCGACAACCAACTGCGACTTTTCGGCCGAAAAAAATCTGGTGTGCATGCTATAAAATTTTTGTTGGCCAACAACAGAACGGTCGATTGTTCCTCGGTCAGTACAGATTTCGGCAGACAAAAATCAGATGAGCAAGACTGGGCATGCTCAGAGAAGAAAAAACACACGGAAAGTCAACCATCACATGACCTCACTTCTGAAGTTGGTTTTTGTTGGCCAACAAAAGTCCAGTGCAAGTCTAGAGCACATTTCAACCAACAAACAACACTGGACAAAAGACGGCCGATCGGTAGGCCAACAATCTGTGCGTGTGTACGAGGCTTTAGTGTCGGTTCACCCTATGGCGATCCGACTTCGGGGGCGACCTGTGAAGTCGCGTGCACCGCTACTTAAAGGACGATAATGGAAGTCAATGCAAGTCGCTCCGATGTCGCCCCGAAGTAGTACAGGAACTATTTTCTAAGTCGGAGCGACTTGAGTCGCTCCTATTAGAACGGTTCCCGTAGCACAGAATGGACCGCGACTTGTCAGGCTGACCAGTCGCCTGACAAGTCGCGGTAGTGTGAACCAGGACTTACAGTATGTATCTTCACCTTGTTTACCAAGGAATTCTCACGTAGATTAAATTCAGCTCACGATTAGGCCTCCAGTATCGGGTAAAACTACGTGGAGGCCCCTAGGTAGTCGAAAACTTGGGCCCTCCTCACAGGTTTCTGGAGGTTTCTTGAGCTCTAGAGGGATAACATTGAACCAAGTAGCGTGCACGTTGGGCGCAAGATGGAGATGACCATCACTACTGTACATTACACAAATGTAAGTTGTGCCAAACTTTTTACAAACGGGCAGCTGGAAGAAGATGAACTTGTAATATCTACGTAAACTGTAATGTGGACTTGATATCTATGGTTTATGGACTTTAGGTTTTTATTGGATACATTACATTACAAAACAGTATTTTCTCTATAGAGTCTTTGATGTAAAGTTTTTGTGTCTTTGAGTTGATTCGTTTTTTTCTATCTTTTGTAAGCAATTTAAGAAAGCTTCCTTGTAGTTTTCTTTTAAGATCAAATCAATATTATTTAGATTCGTTGATGAGGGGCCCAAAGGCGGGGGCCTAGTCTGCCTATTTGGTCATCCAGCACTGTAGGCCTCTAAAGTATATGATTTGGAGGTGTGTTGGGCAGATCCATGTTCTCCTCCCAGCTAGTGCATGGAGTCCATCATCAGCTCCCGAGACTTGTCTGCATACGGTGCCACTCAAATCGCTTCTGCTGGAAAGAGAATCGCCGGCTGAAAAGTTCCATACTGGGATGATGTCTGCATCCCGGTATAACCACTGCAACCTGAGAACGTCAATGGATGTCCCCCCGATGGAAAATAGTTAACCGGGCACTTTTACCCCCTTTCTGCCCAGGTCAATTTTCAGCTTTCAGAGCAGTCATGCTTTGAATGACAATGGACACCCTCCCGGCAAAGTAAGACTGTGCCAATGTCCTCACCTAAATCTTTCTCTGCTCCCGTTTGATAGGGTTGGCAGGAGATAGATAGCTGTGTATATCACCCATAGGTTTACTATGGGGCAGCCATTGTCAACTGTCTTTCCTCTATGCTGAAGCCTGCACTGGGACCCGATCACCTGGCTTCAGAAAAGGTAAGAATAGGCATATACAAGAGAATAGGCTTTAAATGAGGGTGGGGGAAGATCTAGTCTGACTGAAATTCCACTTTAAGGGCACATCTATATACACTGCTCAAAAAAATTAAAGGAACACCTTGAAAACACATTAGATCTCAATGGGGAAAAATCTCATGCTGGATTTCTATACTGGTATGGACTAGGTAATGTGTTAGGATCTATACTGGTATGGACTGGGTAATGTGTTAGGATCTATACTGGTATGGACTGGGTAATGTGTTAGGATCTATACTGATATGGACTGGGTAATGTGTTAGGATCTATACTGGTATGGACTGGGTAATGTGTTAGGATCTATACTGGTATGGACTAGGAAATGTGTTAGGATCTATACTGGTATGGACTGGGTAATGTGTTAGGATCTATACTGGTATGGACTGGGTAATGTGTTGAGATCTATACTGGTATGGACTGGGTAATGTGTTAGGATCTATACTGGTATGGACTGGGTAATGTGTTAGGATCTATACTGGTATGGACTGGGTAATGTGTTAGGATCTATACTGGTATGGACTGGGTAATGTGTTAGGATCTATACTGATATGGACTGGGTAATGTGTTAGGATCTATACTGGTATAGACTGGGTAATGTGTTGGGATCTATACTGGTATGAACTGGGGAATGTGTTAGGATCTATACTGGTATGGACTGGGTAATGTGTTAGGATCTATACTGGTATGGACTGGGTAATCTGATATAATCTATTCTATACTGATGAGCCCATATGGAAGAAAAATATATTTCCAATATATTTAGGGAAAACATTTTAGAAATATATTGAATATGGCCAAAATTGTAGCATTTCAAATAGATTTCCAATATATTTCGGAAAAATAAATTAAAAACGTTTTTTTTTAAATATTTTAAATATATTTTTCTTCCATGTGGGAGGACTGGGTAATGTGTTAGGATCTATACTGGTATGGACTGGGTAATGTGTTAGGATCTATACTGGTATGGACTGGTTATTGTGTTAGGATCTATGGACTGGGTAATGTATTAGAATCTATACTGGTATGGACTGGGTAATGTGTTAGGATCTATACTGGTATGGACTGGGTAATGTGTTAGGATCTATACTGGTATGGACTGGGTAATGTGTTAGGATCTATACTGGTATGGACTGGGTAATGTGTTAGGATCTATACTGGTATGGACTGGGTAATGTGTTAGGATCTATACTGGTATGGACTGGTTATTGTGTTAGGATCTATACTGGTATGGACTGGTTATTGTGTTAGGATCTATACTGGTCCTGGACTGGGTAATGTGTTAGGATCTATACAGGTATGGACTGGGTAATGTGTTAGGATCTATACTGGTATGGACTGGGTGATGTGTTAGGATCTATACTGGTATGGACTGGGTAATGTGTTAGGAAGGAAAGGATGCCACATGGTTTGATGGAAATGAAAATTATCACCCTACAGAGGGCTGAGTTCAAAGACATCTCGAAAATCAAAGTGAAAAAATGATGCAGCGGGCAAGCCCATTTTGCTGAAACTTCATTGCAGCAACTCAGAATGGTACTCAGTAGTGTCTATGGCCCCCACGTGCTTGTATGCATGCCTGACAACGTCGGGGCGTGCTCCTAATGAGACGACGGATGGTGTCCTGGGGTATTTCCTCCCAGATCTGGACCAGGGAATCACTGAGCTCCTGAACAGACTGAGGTGCAACTTGGTGGCGTCGGATGGACGGAAACATAATGTCCTAGAGGTGTTCTTTTGGATTTAGGTCAGGCGAAAGTGGGGGCCATTCAATGGTATCAATTCCTTCATCCTCCAGGAACTGGCTGCATATACTCGCTACATGAGGCCAGGCATTGTTGTACACCAGGAGGAAACCAGGACCCACTGCACCAGTGTAGGGTCTGACAATGGGTCCTAAGATGTCATCCCGATACCTAATGACAGTCAGGGTGCCATTGTCTAGCCTGTAGAGTTTATGTGCGTCCCTCTATGGATACGCCCCCCCAGACCATCACTGACGCTACACCAAACCGGTCATGCTAAATAATTGTTACAAGCAGCATAACCTTCTCCATGGTTTCTCCAGACCCTTTCATGTATGTCACATGTGCTCAGGGTGAACCTGCTCTCATCTGTGAAAAGCACAGGGTGCCAGTGGTGGACCTGCCTATTCTGGTGTTCAATGGCAAATGCCAATAGAGCTCCATGGTGCCGGGCAGTGAGCACAGGGCCCACTAGAGGATGTTGGGTCCTCAGGCCACCCTCATGAAGTCTGTCTCTGATTGTTTGGTCAGAGACATTCACACCAGTGGCCTGCGGGAGGTCATTTTGTAGGGCTCTGGCAGTGCTCATCCTGTTCCTCCTTGCACAAAGGAGCAGATACCGGTCCTGCTGATGGGTTAAGGACCTTCTACGACCCTGTCCAGCTCTCCTAGAGTAACTGCCTGTCTCCTGGAATCTCCTCCATAGTCATGAGACAGTGCTGGGAGACACAGAAAACCTTCTGGCAATGGGACATATGGATGTGCCATCCTGGAGGAGTTGGACTGCCTGTGCCAACCTCTATAGGGTCCAGGTATCGCCTCATGCTACCAGTAGTGACACTGACCCCAGCCAAATGCAAAACTAGTGACAAACACTCAGAAAAGATGAGTAGGGAAAAAAATGTCAGTGGCCTCCACCTGTAAAACCATTCCTGTTTTGGAGGTTGTCTCATTGTTGCCCATCTAGTGCACCGGTTGTTCATTTTATTAACAACAAAGCAGCTGAAACTGATTAACAACCCCCTCTGCTACTTAACTGACCAGATGAATATCCCAGGAGTTTCCCTGACTTGATGCTATACTCTGATTAAAGCGTTCCCTTTAATTTTTTTGAGCAGTGTACATAACCCACAGGTCCTCTTGTATCAGCGTATGAAAAAAACAAAGCATGGCCGTAGCAATAATGATTGTACAGAGAAATCATGAGGGTGCCACGCCCTAGGGATCGGTCCAGAAATGATTTATTTTTTTATTGACTGCCAGGTTTACTTGGCAAGTTTAAACTACGATCTATAAAGTATTAAAACAAAACCCATTGCCGTCTTTAAGAAACTCTAAACGTGGAAAATAACCCTTTTTAATGGGAGTTTTCTGGCATCTGACAAGGCTTTCTTTCTCATTGAAAGGTTTCCCAGACTCTGAACATGAGAAACGAGTGCTAGCGGGTGTGAATTTTCTGGTGCCTTATGAGTTTTTTCCTGTAAATGAAACCTTTCCCGCACTCTGAACATGCGTAAGGACGCTCCCCCGTGTGAATCCTCTGGTGTTTAAGAAGGTTTCCTTTGTCGGTGAAGGATTTCCCGCACTCCGAACATGGATACGGGCGCTCGCCCGTGTGAATTCTTTGGTGTCGAAGAAGGCTTACTTTATGACTGAAGGATTTCCCGCACACCGAACATGAGAAAGGACGCTCGCCTGTGTGAATTCTCTGGTGCGAGAGGAGGTTTCCTTTCTGGACGAAACCTTTCCCGCATTCTGAGCACGAGTAAGGACGATCAGTTGAGTGAATTCGTTGGTGTTTAAGGAGGTTTTCTTTATGAATGAAACCTTTCCCGCACTCGGGACATAAATAGGGGCGCTCGCATGAGTGACTGACCTGATGTTGAAGATCTCCTGTCTGTATGAAACCTTTCCCACATTCTGGTTGTGAAGGACACCCACAAGTGTGACTTTTCTCATGTTTAAGGAGTGATCTTTTTTCAGTGAAACCTTTCCCGCACTCTGGACATGTAAAAGGACGCTCACCTGTGTGAATTTTCTGATGCATAATAAGATTTCGTTTTTCAGTGAAACATTTCCCGCACTCCAAGCATGGAAAGGGACGCTCACCCGTGTGGCTTCGCTGATGTATAAGAAGTATTCTTCTCTCGGCAAAACATCTCCCGCACTCTAAACACGAATAGGGCCGCTCACCAGTGTGAATTCTCTGATGTATGACAAGTGTTCTTTTTTCAGTGAAACATTTCCCGCACTCTGAACACGAATAGGGGCGCTCCCCTGTGTGAATTCTGTGATGTTTGAGAAGATCTTCTTTTTGAATGAAACGTTTCCCACACTCACCACATGGATAGGGACGCTCCCCCGTGTGAGACCTCTGGTGCCTTTGAAGCGTTCTCTTTTCGGCGAAACCTTTTCCACACTCTGAACATAAAAAGGGACGCTCGCCGGTGTGAATTCTCTGGTGTATGACAAGTTTTTCTTTCCGGACAAAACTTTTCCCACACTCTGGACATTGGAAAAGACCCTCACCAGTGTGAATTCTCTGGTGTGCAAGAAGGTTTCTTTTTTTAGTGAAAGACTTACTACACACTGAACAGGACCATGAAGGCTCTCTTGTGTGAGCTCCTTCACGGTTCAAGGAAGATTCCTTGGAATTAGATGAATCTATTGATGGATTCACACCGTGAGATATTAGATGGATATTGGAAGTCATAGTCTGTGATTCTTTAAATGATTCCTCAGGATGAGAGGGATCCATTGACATCTTTAAATGGTAGGATTTATAATGTATGTTCTGAGTAATGGGATTTACTCCTTGAAAGCGTTGTGTGATTCCAGTTTCTTCCGCATTAAAATCTGAGGATAGAAATTGAGGTCCCTCAGAGGTATTCTGGACATAGTGTCCACCTGTTGGAAAGCAATTTTCAAACAAATGTTACACATACTCTTCATCCCTTACATTCATAAGTCATATATGATGGTACAGAACTCAAAAGATGCATAGAGCTCTAGCATAAAATTGGGTACATCGATGACATTATTACTGTGAGAATGGAGATGGATCTTATGTCTGAATTTGACCTGACATCTGCCTCTCGCAGTTTCTTTAGAACTGGGCTTGAATGTGAGATAAAGAAGCAACAGAAGAAGCTAGTCAATGGACCTTTCATATGGTATACAGTATTTCCTCATTTTTTGGGAACATGACATTATATTGAGGAATGGGGATGGACCTTTCATATGGTCTACAGTATCTCCTCCTCATTTTTTGGGAATATGACATTATATTGAGGAATGGAGATGGACCTTTCCTATGGTGTACAGTATCTCCTCCTCATTTGCTGGGAGCATGACATTATGTTGAGGAATAGAGATGGACCTTTCATATGGTGTACAGTGTCTCCTCCTCATTTGTTGGGAACATGACGTTATATTGAGGAATGGAGATGGACCTTTCCTATGGTGTACAGTATCTCCTCCTCATTTGTTGGGAACATGACGTTATATTGAGGAATGGAGATGGACCTTTCCTATGGTGTACAGTATCTCCTCCTCATTTGTTGGGAACATGACGTAATATTGAGGAATGGAGATGGACCTTTCATATGGTGTACAGTATCTCCTCCTCATTGGTTGGGAACATGATGTTATATTGAGGAATGGCGATGGACCTTTCATATGGTGTACTATATCTTCTCCTCATTTGTTGGCAACATGACGTTATATTGAGGAATGGAGATGGACCTTTCATATGGTGTACAGTAACTCCTTCTCATTTGTTGGGACCATGACGTTATATTGAGGAATGGAGATGGACCTTTCATATGGTGTACAGTATCTCCTCCTCATTGGTTGGGAACATGACGTTATATTGAGGAATGGAGATGGACCTTTTTCTGCATTTAGTGGTTATTACTTACTTGTGTTGATATAGAGAGAATATTTATCTTGTTCATTTTTAATATTCATCTCCCCCTCCTCCATAGACTGCTGAGCTCCGTTCACCAATGTTTCTTCTTCTTCCTCTTTAATTTCAATTTTGATGCCTTTCAGTTCTTCACCCTAAACTCCAAAAATGATAAAATATAACATCTGCAAAAACCATATAACATAACATTGATAACATAAAAGATCTTTGTCTCATAATTTAGAAATATTTTCAGTCCTATCTACCTGATCATGGTGTGAATATAAAGAACCACTCTCCTCTATAGACTGGTGAGCTCCCCTCACTGTTTTTTTGTCTTCTACTTCTTCTTCCTCTTTAACTTCAACTTTGATATCTTTCAGTTCTTCAACCTAAACCCCAAAGATAATACAATACATTTATAAAAAGGAACAAAAAATTACATAGAATAATGTCCTCTCATAGTTTGGAATTATTTTTTATTTCTAATTGCTCAGTCCTATCTACCTGATGATGGTGAGGGATGGTGTGATCTTCCTGTGTGGAATGTCGGGAATACAGAGGACGGGGACATCTCTCTGGTGGGTTCCCATTACTGGATCCATCTGTAGGAAACACACACACTGACTGAATACATTGTTTCTATGTGTTTATCAGATGATGGGGGATCTAGGTGGATCCTCCGTACTGCTCTCTCCTTTACAATAAAGTCTCCTCTTACCCGGCGATGTGAGGGGCGGCTGATTCTCCATCATGACGTCCTTGTAGAGATCCTTGTGTCCTTCTATATACTCCCACTCCTCCATGGAGAAATAGACAGTGACATCCTGACACCTTATAGGAACCTGACACACACAATGATACAGTCACCATCCAGACACATCCCTTGTCTGTTACTGGATAATGTCCCAGAATTCCCGACACCACTCACCTCTCCTGTCAGCAGATCAATGATCTTGTTGGTGACTTCTAGAAACTTCTTGGCACCGGTTACCTCTGTTGTCAGTGAGGTGGAGGCACGGTGATGGGTGATGTCCTGTGAAGATGGCTGCTGGGTGTTATTGGATCTCCAGATATTTTCTTCACTACTTTATAACCCTGTGTAAAGAGAGAAAGTAACAATTATCACTACAGACTTCCCAGAATCTTCCTCCAGTCAGGTAATTTTTTTAAGCACAACTCCAACTAAAACCTTTTATTTTCAAGCTCGAAATCACTTGTGAAGCGTTAGATATGCAGTTCAGAGTGCACAGAATTAGATGTAATATAAGTCCTATCATCAGTGGGATAATAAAATGCCCCATCGTTGGTGTCAGTGAGATAAAATTAGAAATTAGTCTTATCATTGGTATCAGTAGGATCAAATAGGTCCCGTTGTTGGTCTCAGTGGGATAAAATAAGCCCCATCAATGGTGTCAGTATGATAAAATAAGTCCCATAGTTGGTGTCAGTGGGATAAAATAAGCCCCGTTGTTGATGTCTAATGAGATAAAATAAGACCCATCATAGGTGTCAGTGGGATAAAATAAGCCCCATCGTTGATCTCAGTTGGATAAAATAAACGTGTTTAGAGAAAGAAATAGTTTCAAATAACATCAGTCCTTCCTCAGGTCAATAGATGCCCCATTTCCATCATATATGGATAAAGAAGCAAAGAAGTCTTACGTTGTAACAAGGAAGAACTCCATTTGAGTGAAACAATGCGATCTGCAGCCATTCTCTGGCTTACCTTGTATCTTTGTACCTAAATGTGTTTCCAATCACGTCAACTCGCGTGCAATTTTTTCAACTTCAAGTTCTGTAACCACCCCGATCCTTTCCCCTAAATATATTTGTGTTTGTAGGAGCTTAGGGAGACACTACTGGGTGTAAATATAAAATAATATCTTATTACCTCCTCTACTGCCAGTTCCAGCAATGTCTCCTCTCTACTTCCTCCCGACTTACCTCTGACCTGGAAATTCTTCTTTATACTCCTACATCACATCCTGTCTGGATGTGACATCACTTCCTGTTTGTAGTTTCCACTGAAAATAAGCAAGATTACCTACCACCTTGTGGAGAGTCTTAAAATTGCACGCTACGTTGTTCTTCAATACTTCGACCGATGCTTCTTGATGCTTCCTTCTATTTTTGTGTGTATATATATATATATATATATATATATATTTACACTGCTAAAAAACATGTAAGGAACACTTTTTAATCAGAGTGTATCTAGTTAATCAAAGTTAATCAAACTAATAATAGTTAATCAAACAAATAGTTTAACTAATAGTTAATCAAACAAAGTTCATTAAGGTAATCAAACTCCTGGGCTATTGATCTGGTCAGTTAAGTAGCAGAGGGGGTTGTTAATCAGTTTCAGCTGCTTTGTTCTTAATTAAATTAACAACAGGTGCACTAAATGGGCAACAATGAAAGGACCTTCAAAACAGGAATGATTTTACAGGTGGAGGCTATTGACATTTTTTTCCCTAATCATCTTTTCTGAGTGTTTGTCACTAGTTTTGCATTTGGCTAGGGTCAGTGTCACTACTGGTAGCATGAGGCCATACCTGGACCCTGTAGAGGTTGCACAGGCAGTCAAACTCCTCCAGGATGGTACATCGATATGTGCAATTGCCAGGTTTGCTGGTGTCTCCCAGCACAGTCTCAAGAGCATGGAGGAGATTCCAAGAGACAGTTACTCTAGGAGAGCTGGACAGGGCCGTAGAAGGTCCTTAACCCATCAGCAGGACCGGTATCTGCTCTTATGTGCAAGGAGGAACAGGATGAGCTCTGCCAGAGCCCTACAAAATGACCTCCAGCAGGACACTGGTGTGAATGTCTCTGACCAAACAATCAGAAACAGACTTCATGAGGTTGTCCTGAGGACCCGACATCCTCTAGTGGGCCCTGTACTCATTTCCCAGCACCGCAGAGTCAGATTGGCATTTGCCATTGAACACCAGAATTGGCAGGTCCGCCACTGGCACCCTGTGCTTTTCACAGATGAGAGCAGGTTCTCCCTGAGCATGTGAGATGTGATAGGGTCTGGAGAAGCTGTGGAGAATGTTATGCTGCTTGTAACATTGTTCAGCACGACAGGTTGGTGGTGACTCAGTGATCGTCTGAGGAGGCGTATCCATGGAGGGATGCACAGACCTCTACAGGCTAGACAATGGCACCCTGACTGCCATTAGGTATTTGGATGAAATCCTTGGACCCATTGCCAGACACTGTAGCGAGAGTATGCAGCCAATTCCTGGAGGATGAAGGAATTGTTACCATTGAATGGCCCCCACGCTCTCCTGACCTAAATCCAATAGAACACCTCTGGGACATTATGTTTCGGTCCATCCGAGCCCCCCTCCCCCCCCCCCCCGGTCTAGATGTGAGAGGAAATACCCCAGGACACCATCCATCGTCTCATTAGGAGCACACCCCGATGTTGTCAGGCATGCATACAAGCACGTGGGGGCCATGCAAACTTTTGAGTACCATTCTGAGTTGCTGCAATTAATTCTTCAGCAAAATGCACTCGCCTGCTCTATCATTTTTTCACCTTGATTTTCAGGGTGCCTTTGAATTCAGCCCTCTATAGGGTGATAATTTTAATTTCCATCAAACGTTGTGGCATCCTTTCCTTCCTAACACATTACCCAGTCCATACCAGTATAGATCCTAACACATTACCCAGTCCATAACAGTATAGATCCTAACACATCACCCAGTCCATACCAGTATAGATCCTAACATATTACCCAGTCCATACCAGTATAGATCGTAACACTTTACCCAGTCCATACCAGTATAGATCGTAACACATTACCCAGTCCACACCAGTATAGATCCTAACACATTACCCAGTCCATACCAGTATAGATCCTAACACTTTACCCAGTCCATACCAGTATAGATGGTAACACATTACCCAGTCCATACCAGTATAGATCCTAACACATTACCCAGTCCATATCAGTATAGATCCTAACACATTACCCAGTCCATATCAGTATAGATCCTAACACATTACCCAGTCCATACCAGTATAGATCCTAACACATTACCCAGTCCATACCAGTATAGATCCAAACACATTACCCAGTCCATACCAGTATAGATCCTAACACATTACCCAGTCCATACCAGTATAGATCCTAACACATTACCCAGTCCATACCAGTATAGATCCAAACACATTACCCAGTCCATACCAGTATAGATCCTAACACATTACCCAGTCCATACCAGTATAGATCCAAACACATTACCCAGTCCATACCAGTATAGATCCTAACACTTTACCCAGTCCATACCAGTATAGATCCTAACACATTACCCAGTCCATACCAGTATGGATCCTAACACATTACCCAGTCCATACCAGTATGGATCCTAACACATTACCCAGTCCATACCAGTATAGATCCTAACACATTACCCAGTCCATACCAGTATAGATCCTAACACATTACCCAGTCCATATCAGTATAGATCCTAACACATTACCCAGTCCATACCAGTATAGATCCTAACACATTACCCAGTCCATACCAGTATAGATCCTAACACATTACCCAGTCCATACCAGTATAGATCCTAACAAATTACCCAGTCCATACCAGTATAGATCCTAACACATTACCCAGTCCATACCATTATAGATCCTAACACATTATCCAGTCCATATCAGTATAGATCCTAACACATTACCCAGTCCTTTCCAGTATAGATCCTAACACATTACCCAGTATAGATATCCAGCATGAGATTTTTCCCAAAGGAGATATAATAAGTTTTCAAAGTGTTCCTTTAATTTTTTGAGCAATGTGTATATATATATATACACACACACACACACACACACACACACACACACACACACTATATTGCTAAAAGTATTGGGATACCCCTCCAAATTATTGTATTCAGGTGTTCCAATCACCTCCGTGGCCACAGGTGTGTAAAATTAAGCACTTAAGCCTCGTACACACGCACCAATTGTTGGCCGTGAATTTTTGGCCAACGTCCGATCGGCCGATTGTCGGCTTGTTAGTATGATGCTTCCGACAACAATCTGTGCGTGTGTACGAGACTTTAGCCATGCAGACTGCTTCTACAAACATGTGTGCAAAAATGGGTTGCTTACAGGAGCTCAGTGAATTCAAGCGTGGTATCATCTTAGGTTGCCACCTGTGCAATAAGTCCAACCGTGAAATTTCCTTTCTACCAAATATTCCACGGTCAACTGTTAGTGGTTTTATAACAAAGTGGAAGCAACTGGGAACAACAGCAATTCAGCCACGAAGTGGTAGGCCATGTAAATTGATAGAACGGGGTCAGCGCATGCTGAAGCTCACAGTGCGCCGAAGTCACCAATTATCTGCGGAGTCATTAGCTACAAACCCCCAAACTTCGTGTGGCCTTCAGATTAGCACAACAACAGTGCATAGATAGCTTAATGCCAAGGGTTTCCATGGCCGAGCAGCTGCATCCAAGTCTTACATCACCAAGTGCAATGCAAAGCGTCAGATGTATATGAAAAGGGGGCAGCGCCAAATAAAATGACAAAGTCCTGTTAGAACATAAAGTCCATAAGCTTAAAAGACACTTGATGTTAGAAGGGATCCCCCACACCGACTGCTGTGAGCTGGAAACACAGGTTGAGGGAAAAAGCAATCCTGCTTACCAGATCACATTGACCCTCAAGGTATAGAGAGGTCAATGAAAGCATGTGGAAAGCCGAAATACAATCAATCAGTTGCTAGGCCAGGTGTACACTATGTCCTCCACAGTAGTCCCAAGGCCAAAAACGACTCCACACTCGATCTTCAGTAGGCTTCCAATCCAGAAGCAGAAGGCAGGACCAATAGCTTAACTCTATACTGCCATCTTCATGGTGCTAATGCAGTACAAGCATCAGATACAGCGAAAGCTTTGGATGCAGTGGTGTAAAGCATGCCATCACTGGACTCTAGAGCAGTAGAGATGTGTTCTCTGGAGTGATGAATCACGCTTCTCTGTCTGGCAATCTGATGGACGTGTCTGGGTTTGGGAGTTGCCAGGAGAATGGTACTTGCCTGACTGCATTGTGCCAAGTGTAAAGTTTGGTGGAGGAGCAGATTATGGTGTGGGGTTGTTTTTCAAGGGTTGGGCTTGGCCTCTTTGTTCGAGTTAATGGAACTTTTAAGGCGTCAGCATACCAAGACATTTAGGACAATTTCATGCTCCCAACTTTGTGGGAACAGTTTGGGGATGGCCCCTTCCCTGTTCCAACATGACTGCACACCAGGGCACAAAGCAAGGTCCATAAAGACATGGATGAGTGAATCTGGGGTGGAGGAACTTGACTGGCTTGTCACGGGTGTGCAGTCATATTGGAACAGGTAGGGGCATTTTTTGCTATTCAGCACTGCGCTATTTTAACTGGCAATGGCGCGGTCATGCAACACTACCCAAATTAAATTTATGTAATTTATTTCCACACACACAAAGCTTTCTTTGGGTGGTATTTGATCACCGCTAGGTTTTCTATTATACAAAAAAGACCAGAAATGTTGAAAAACAAACAAAATTTACAGCTCTCACAGTGTGCCGGTGGTCTTCACACGTGCCCCCCCCCCCCCATGTTGACCCCACTCACCAGCAGTCTTTCCCCTTTAGGGGTGTTTGCACATTCACAGCGCTGTATACATATATCCAGGGCTCTCCTCCCTTTTGCTCCTTTGCTTTACTCCTCCGAGACTCTCACATGTGGAGATAGTAGCAGACATGCCCCATAGTGTGATATTGGTTTAGAACTTTGTTTTTATTTAAAACTCATATATTGCACTTAGATTTTGAGAAGAAAACATTCAGCATTTAAAATCAGGAAGTCCGGGAGCGTGTCTGCGTTCCACAGCTCCGAACTGGAAGTGATGCGATGACGCTGAGGCCCCGCCCTACGCTTTTCGTCACACTGACGTAATCGGGAGCTGCACCATCTGGCCGCACTTCCGGAGTTTTATACTAGCAACCCGAGGACAGGTTACTGGTGGCCATATTTTTCTAGATTTCCAACCGTATATTCCCGTAATTAGGTAACCAAGATCACATGGTATTCAGATCACATGACCGGCAGCCATGCTTTTATATAATGCTCCAACGTTATGTTACCAGAACCCCCCCATGGTTCTTCCCTGTTACTGTATATCTGAAATCAAAGCTTTATTATTTTGTGGCAATAACATGTGGGCGGATTTCTGCCAGTCACAGGCTGTGTCATGCCCCTCTAGCCTGTGTCTTAGAATAAGAGGGAGGTGAAGCATCGATCAATCTACATGAAATATCCCACCTCCCAATGGGTTTAGTTGGTTAATGGCCATGGTGGAGGAGGGAGGAAGCGGGATGCAATTTACCACTGTGTATACGCACACGTTTATATATAGCAATGGTCTCCAAACTATGGCCCTCCAGTTGTTCAGGAACTACAATTCCCATCATGCCTAGTCAAGTCTGTGAATGTAAGAGTTTTACAATGCCTATAGTTATATAGGACATATAGTTCCGCAACAGCTGGAGGGCCGTAGATTGGAGATCCTTGCTTTATAGTCACATGCGCTACTCAGATGTGATAGGGAGGAAATGCTCAGCATAGAAACTCACTGAAAACTGAGCATGTGCAGAACTGCCACCACTGCTTTGTCCCTAGCTGAAATGGGGACATGGACAGAAGGGGGGGGGGGATAGAGAGCAGCAGGATCATACAGAATTTTTTCAGAATACAAAAAATGGATCGCATAGTGACCGAGTGAGTATGAACAGCATGGAATACACCATTTATTGATCGTTTTATGATGGGTTTAGTGACACTTTAATCAAATTTACACCAAAACAAGGTTGTTTCCTAATGACACATCCATATACACAAACCACAGGTACTCTTTCTTTATCAGCATGTAAAAATACAAACATGATCATGATACACTATATTACCAAAAGTATTGGGACGCCTGCCTTTAAACGCACATGAACTTTAATGGCATCCCAGTCTTAGTCCGTAGGGTTCAATAATAAGTTGGCCCACCCTTTACAGCTATAACAGCTTCAACTCTTCTGGGAAGGCTGTCCACAAGGTTTAGGAGTGTGTCTATGGGAATGTTTGACCATTCTTCCAGAAGCCCGTTTGTGAGGTGAGGGGCTGATGTACAACTAGAAGGCCTGGCTCACATTCTGAGCTTGAATTCATCCCAAAGGTGTTCTATCGGGTTGAGGTGCAGGCCAGTCAAGTTCCTCCACCCCAAACTCGCTCATCCATGTCTTTATGGACCTTGCTTTGTGCACTGGTGGGCAGTCATGTTGGAACAGGAAGGGGCCATCCCCAAACTCTTCCCATAAAGTTGGGAGCATGAAATTGTCCAAATGTCTTGGTATGCTGACGCCTTAAGAGTTCCCTTCACTGGAACTAAGTAGCCAAGCCCAACTCCTGAGAAACAACCCCACACCAAATGATTTGGATGGCCTGCCCAATACTTTGTGCAAGCCAGTCAATTTCCTCCACCCCAAACTTGCACATCCACACCATATTGCAAAAAGTATTGGGCCAACCCGCCAAATCATTTGGTGGGGGGGGGGGGGATTATGGTGTGGGGGTTGTTCTTCAGGGGTTGGGCTTGGCCCCTTAGTTCCAGTGAAGGGAACTTTTAAGGCCCGTACACACACACCGATTGTCGCCGAAGGATCGGCCGTCTTTTGTCCAGTGCTGTCGTGTTGGTTGAAAAGTGCTCAAGACTGCACACGAATTTTGTCGGCCAACAACAACCAACTTCAGAAGTGATGTCATGTGCTGGTTTACTTTCCGTGTGTTTTTTCTTCTCTGAGCATGCCCAGTCTTGCTCATCTGGCTTTTGTCGGCCAAAATCTGTACTGACTGACGAACAATCGGCCGATCTGGTGAAAATTTTATAGCCTGCACACCAGATTTTGTTCGGCCGAAAAGTCGCAGTCGGTCGTCGGAAGCATCATACTAACAAGCCTACAATCGGCCGATCGGACGTTGGCCGAACATTTACGGCCGACAATCGGTACGTGTGTACGGGGCTTTAAGGCGTCAGCATATTAAGACATTTTGAACAATTTCATGCTCCCAACTTTGTGGGAACAGTTTGGGGATGTCCCCTTCCTGTTCCAAAATGTCTGCGCATCAGCGCACAAAGCAAGGTCCATGAAGACACGGATGAGGGAGTTTGGGGTGGAGGAACTTGTCTGGCCTGCACAGAGTCCTGACCTCAACCCGATAGAACACCTTTGAGATGAATTAGAGCAATTCACCATGACCCCCCATCCACCAAATGATTTGGGTGGCCTGCCCAAAACTTTGTGGAGACCAGTCAAATTCCTCCACCCCAAAATCGCTCAAATTCCTTCACCCCAAAATCGCTCATTCACACTATATTGCCAAAAGTATTGGGTCAACCCTCCAAATCATTTGGTGGAGGGGGATTATGGTGTGGGGGTTGTTTTTCAGGGGTTGGGCTTGGCCCCTTAGTTCCAGTGAAGGGAACTCTTAAGGCGTCAGCATACCATACCGGATGAGCGAGTTTGGGGTGGAGGAACTTGACTGGCCTGCACAGAGTCCTGACCTCAACTCGATAGAACACCTTTGGGATGAATTAGAACAGAGACTGCGAGCCAGGCCTTTTCATCCAACAGAATGGTCAAACATTCCCACAGACACACTCCTAAACCTTGTGGACAGCCTTGCCAGAAGAGTTGAAGCTGTTATAGCTGCAGAGGTTGGGCCAACTCAATATTGAATCCTACGGACTAAGACTGGGATGCCATTAAAGTTCATGTGCGGGTAAAGGCAGGCGTCCCAATACTTTTGGTAATATAGTGTATATTAATGATGGTATGGAGAGCAATGATGAGGGTGCTCAGCCATAGGATAGATCTAGATATACATTCGTTATTTATTACGTACCGCCAGACATGTTTACCGAGCGTCTTTTCAGCCACAATCTCTACAGAACCAAAGCGATGCCATATTGTTTTCTTGTAGAACCTTTGACCATGAAATGGAACCAATGGAAAACAATGAAGTGTGACTTTTCTGGCTTTTTTTTCCTTCCTAAAACGTTTTCCATGAGAAAGGGCATCAGCCCGTGTGAACTCTCTGGTGTCGTAAAAGTTTTTTCCTGTAAATGAAACCTTTCCCGCACTCTGAACACGAATAAGGACGCTCCCCCGTGTGAATTCTCTGGTGCTCAACAAGGCTTCCCTTGTCACTGAAATATCTTCCGCACTCCGAACATGAAAACGGACGCTCTCCCGTGTGAACCCGCTGGTGTCTAAGAAGGCTTGCCTTACGGCCGAAACATTTCCCGCATGCAGAGCACGAGAAAGGACGCTCACCCGTGTGAATTCTCTGGTGTGAAAGAAGGTTTCCTTTCTGAATGAAACACTTCCCGCACTCCGAGCATGAGAAAGGACGGTCGCTTGTGTGGATTTTTTGGTGCGTGAGAAGGCTTTGTTTCTGATTGAAACCTTTCCCGCACTCTGAGCACGAATAGGGACGCTCGCGTGTGTGAATGATCTGATGCGCGAGAAGGTTTCTTTTCTCTGCAAAACGTTTCCCGCACTCTGAGCATGGATAAGGACGCTCCCCTGTGTGAGTTCGCTGGTGTATAAGAAGTATTCTGTTCTCAGCAAAACATTTCCCGCACTCTGAACATGAATAGGGACGCTCCCCTGTGTGAATTCTGTGGTGTATAACAAGTGTCCTTTTCTTAGTAAAACATTTCCCGCACTCTGAGCATGAATAAGGGCGCTCACCTGTGTGAACTTGCTGGTGTTTTAGAAGGTCTTCTTTCCGAACAAAACATTTTCCGCACTTAGGACATGAATGTGGGCGCTCGCCTGTATGGATTTTCTGGTGTCTAAATAAGCTTACTTTATGAGTGAAACACTTCCCACACGCTGAACATGAGAAAGGACGCTCACCAGTATGAATTCTCTGGTGTATAATAAGCGTCCTTTTTTCTTTAAAACATTTCCCGCACTCTAAGCATGGAAAAGGGCGCTCACCAGTGTGACTTCTCTCGTGTTTTAGAAGGTCTTCTTTGCTGATGAAACCTTTACCGCACTCAGGACATGAATAGGGGCGCTCGCCCGTGTGAGATTTCTGGTGTCTATGAAGCGTTCCTCTCTCAGCAAAACACTTCCCGCACTCTGAACACGAATAAGGACGCTCGCCTGTGTGAGTTCTCTGGTGGATAACAAGTTTTTCTTTTCGAACGTAACTTTTCCCGCACACTGAGCATTGGAAAAGACGCTGGCCCTTGTGAATTCTCTGGTGCGTAAGAAGGTTCCTCTGTTCAGTGAAAGATTTCCCGCACACTGAACAGGACAATGAACTCTCTCCTGTGTAAGCTCCGTCTTGGGTTATAGAAGATTCTTTGGGATTGGATGGATCTGTTGATGTGTCTACACTATGAGGACCTAGATGGACATCTGAGGTCATAGTATGTGCTTGGTCCGATGGGTCTACACTATGAGGACCTAGATGGACATCTGAGGTCACAGTATGTGCTTGGTCCGATGGGCCTATTGATCCATCTACACTATGAGGACCTAGATGGACATCTGAGGTCACAGTATGTGATTGGTGGGATGGTTCCTCGGGATTGAAAAGATCCATGGATATCTGGAAGTGATGAGGTATATGATGTATAATGGGGGTAATGGGAATGTTCCAAGTGATTCCATCATCTTCTGTTTTATCTGGGGATAAAACCCGACGTTCCTCAGAGGAGGTACTCCGACCATGATGTCCACCTGTTTCCAAACAATTCAATACAATCTTACTAGTTATGCGTTTTCGACACGCCTTACATTCATGAGACAAATGTATAGATACAGCTAAACATGTGCAGAATGAAGACATTTTTTTTGGATGGATTCAAATTATTCCAATGGATTAGAAGCATTCGAATCGAATTCAAATAAAAAATATCAAATCGATCCAAATTCATTATGAGGAATAGCTGGCTCTACTCTATTCTAAATTTGAATTTCAGAAGAAGGTTATATTCTATTTTATTCTATTCTATTGACACCAACGATGGGGCACTATTCCTCCCACTGACACCAATGATGGGGCACTGTTCCTTCCACTGACACCAACGATGGAGCACTATTCCTTCCACTGACACCAATGATGGGGCACTATTCCTCCCACTGATACCAATGATGGAGCACTATTCCTTCCACTGACACCAATGATGGGGCACTATTCCTCCCATTGACACCAATGACGGGGCATTATTCCTCCCACTGATACCAATGATGGGGCACTATACCTTCCTCTGATACCAATGATGGGGCACCCTTCCTCCCACTGATACCAATGATGGGACACTATTCCTCCCACTGACACCAATGATGGGGCACTATACCTTCCACTGACACCAATGATGGGGCACTATTCCCCCCACTGGCACCAATGATGGGGCACTATTCCTTCCACTGACACCAATGATGGGGCACTATTCCTTCCACTGACACCAATGATGGGGCACTTTTCCTCCCACTGACACAAATGATGGGGCACTATTCCTTCCACTGACACCAATGATGAGGCACTATTTCTCCCGCTGACACCAATGATGGGGCACTATTCCTCCCACTGATACCAATGATGGGGCATAATTCCTCCCACTGATACCATTGATGGGGCACTATTCCTTCTACTGACACCATTGATGGAGCACTATTCCTCCCACTGACACCAATGATGGGACACTATTCCTCCCACTGATACCAATGATGGGGCACTATTCCTCCCACTGACACCAATGATGGGACACTATTCCTCCCACTGATACCAATGATGGGACACTATTCCTCCCACTGACACCAATGATGGGACACTATTCCTCCCACTGATACCAATGATGGGACACTATTCCTTCCTCTGATACCAATGATGGGACACTATTCCTCCCACTGACACCAATGATGGGACACTATTCATCCCACTTCTACTCCCAGTGGCCCCCTCCTTCTAAAGTCTGAAGGACAGTAAACTGGCTGTTTGTTTAAAAAGTTTGTGGAGACCCTTGGTCTAGGAGAAAAATGGGTTGAATGATGCTAGATGTCAGACTGAGGCCTTCTAGTGGTGGAAAATAAGTACTGTAACCAGCTCTGGGTTGAAGAAAAATATTGCTGAACAACTTACTTTTGTGTGTGTTATATATAAAATGTAATAAATGTCTCACCTTCCGCCATAGACTGCTGAGCTTCTCTCACCAACATCTCTTCTTCTTCCTCTTTACCCTCAACTTTGATGTCTTTCCGTTCTTCACCCTAAACCCCAGGAATTGAAAAAAAAAAGATTACTGCCATTAAAAGATTTCATAGAAGGATGTCAATGTTTAGATATATTTTGAGTTCTTTTTCTACCTGATCATGGTGGGTATCATTGTGAGCTTCCTGTGTGGAATCCCGGGAATAGTGATTACCTTCTCTCATACATTGTCCATCCAACTTTCCTTTTTCCTCCGTAAACTCAACTTTGATGTCTTTCAGTTCTTCACCCTAAACCCCAAATATGATAGAATACATTTATAAAAAAGAACAAGAGATTATATAGAAGAGTCGTCTCATAGCTAAGAGGACATTTGTAGGTCTACATGCTCAGTCCCACCTACCTGATGATGGTGAGGGATGGTGTGATCTTCCTGTGTGGAATCCCGGGAATACAGAGGACGGGGACATCTCTCTGGTAGGTTCCCATTACTGGATCCATCTGTAGGAAACACACACACTGACTGAATACATTGTTTCTATGTGTTTATCAGATGATGGGAGATCTAGGTGGAGCCTCCGTACTGCTCTCTCCTTTACTATAAAGTCTCCTCTTACCCGGTGATGTGAGGGGCGGCTGATTCTCCATCATGACGTCCTTGTAGAGATCCTTGTGTCCTTCTAAATACTCCCACTCCTCCATGGAGAAATAGACAGTGACATCCTGACACCTTATAGGAACCTGACACACACAATGATACAGTCACCATCCAGACACATCCCTTGTCTGTTACTGGATAATGTCCCAGAATTCCCAGCACCGCTCACCTCTCCTGTCAGCAGATCAATGATCTTGTTGGTGACTTCTAGAATCTTCTTGTCATTATTTCTCTTGGGTTTCAAGGAAAGAGGTGAAGGCACTGTGATGGTTAGATGGTCACCGGACTTCACCGGAGCAAAACTCTATATTGAAAGAGCAACAATATTGTCATGTGACCTCCCAGAATCCTCCTCACCTCTCCGGTCAGGTCTGTGTTTTATTAATAGAGATAAGAGTGATGTCATGTGACCTCCCAGAATCCTCCTCACCTCTCCGGTCATCTCTGTGTTTTATTAATAGAGATAAGAGTGATGTCATGTGACCTCCCAGAATCCTCCTCACCTCTCCGGTCAGGTCTGTGTTTTATTAATAGAGATAAGAGTGATGTCATGTGACCTCCCAGAATCCTCCTCACCTCTCCAGTCAGCATGTAGATGATCTCCAGGGTGAGGTCTAATATCCTCCTAGCCTTGTGACTTTGGTCCTCGTCCATCCTCATTGATGTGGTCATGCGATCCATACAAGACTCTCCTCTCTGTAGAGAGATAATAAACTGAGAATTATCTGGACTGTACTGGGATGAAGAATGTCTGCACAGAGTTCCTCCAGAGTTCTGACACCTCAGATGATGAAGATGAAGATTGTTATATTATATTACTGGGCTCGTTAATCTCGTTAAAAGTCTCACTGAAAGTAAAAAACCTTTTATTGTAATCTTAGATTGAGTGGAGAAATGTTAGATCCTCTGTGGAGGTATTCTTTTGTCTATGTTCTGGTTGGGGAGATTTGGGAGATTGGTGTTGGTGAGAAAAAATAAGCACCAACATCTGTGCCATTGGGATAAAATAAGTCCCATAACTGGTGTCAATGAGATAAAATAAGTTAGATCATTGGTGTTGATGAGATGAAATAAGTACCATCGTTGAGGCCTGTAGGATAAAACAATCCCTATCATTGGTGTCATTGGGCATAAAATAAGCCCCATTGTTGGTGTCAGCTGGATAAAATAAGCCCCATCGCTGATGTCGGTGGGATAAAATAAGCCCCATAACTGGTGTCATTGGGATAAAATAAGTCAGATCGTTGGTGGGATAAAATAAGCCCCATTGTTGGTGTCGGTGAGATAAAATAAGCCCTATCGGTGGGATAAAATGAGCCCCATCGTTGGTGTCAATGGGATAAACAAAGCCCCATCGTTGGTGTTGGTGAGATATAATAAGCTCCATAGGTGTCAACAGGATAAAATAAGTCCCAATGTTGGTTTTAGTGGGATAAAATAAGCCCCATCGTTGGTGTCGGTGGGATAAAATAAACCCCATCCTTGGTGGGGGATAAAATAAACCTTATCCATGGTGTCGTCAGGATAAAAAAAGCCCCATTGTTGGAATAAAATGAGACCCATCATCGGTGTCAGTGGGATAAAATGAGCCCAATCATTGGTGTCGGTGGGTCAAAATGAGCCCCATCGTTGGGGTTAGTAGATTAAAATGAGCCCCATCATTGTGATAGTAATATAAAATAAGTCCGATTATTGATGTCATGAGGATAAAATAAGTGAAAAAAAAAATGAGCCTACCTCGATGGTGTCAGTGGGATAAAATAAGTCCCATCGGTGTCAACAAGAGAAAATTAGCCCCATCGTTGGTGTTGGTGGGCTAAAATAAGCCCTTTTGGTGTCAGTGGGATAAAATGAGCCCATTCATTGGTGTCGGTGGGATAAAATGAGCCCATTCATTGGTGTCGGTGGGATAAAATGAGCCCAATCATTGGTGTTAGTGGGATAAAATGAGCCCAATCATTGGTGTCGGTGGGTCAAAATGAGCCCCATCGTTGGGGTTAGTAGATTAAATTGAGCCCCATCATTGTGATAGTGATATAAAATAAGTCCGATCATTGATGTCATGAGGATAAAATAAGTGAAAAAAAAATGAGCCTACCTCGATGGTGTCAGTGGGATAAAATAAGCCCCATCGGTGTTGACAGGAGACAATTAGCCCCATCATTGGTGTTGGTGGCCTGAAATAAGCCCTATTGGTGTCAGTGGGATAGAATGAGCCCATTCATTGGTGTCGGTGGGATAAAATGAGCCCATTCATTGGTGTCAGTGGGATAAAATGAGCCCAATCATTGGTGTCGGTGGGATCATAAGTTCGATAATTGATGTTAGTAGGATAAAATAAGATCTAATTTCCGTCGTATACATGGGGACCAGAAATTATGGATGTCTCCATTCGCACTACCTATCCATGCACTCCAATATGAGGCAATAGTGATAAAGTAACTGATTACTCTGATATTGTAAAACCAAAGACATCAGAGGGTAACAATGTGATCCATAATCATTTTCCGACTTACTTCATATCTTGGCACCTAGAAGTCTTTCTTGATTCTTTTCAATGAATTACGAATTCAGCAACCACCCGATCCTTTCTCGCAAATGTATTTTTTGCAACAAATGTTGACGACTAAGGATATGGAGAAAGAGGACGGACATGACGGGGGGGGGGGGGTTACTGGATGTAAATATAAAATTACATCTTATTACCTCCTCTGCTGCCAGTTCCAGCAATGTCTCCTCTCTACTTCTTCCCAACTCACCTCTGACCTGGAACTTCCTGTTTATACCTGACATTACTTCCTGTCTGCCCCTGCTATCACTTCCTGTTTGTGCGTTCCAACCGCAATACGTTGGATCACCTTCTGTGGAGAATATAAAAGCCACAGCCTACGTTGTATTTCAGTACTTTGACAGATGCTTGCTTGGGGTGTTCTTCAAATTTTTAGTATAACGCCTCGTACACGCGATGAGAATATCGGACAAATGATAGTCTGTTTTTTTTTTGCTTGCTAGCCTCGTATCGAAAAATAGAGTTTTGAAAATTCTCGTGTATGACAGAATGCAACTTAGGAAGTGATGTATTTTATTGTAATGTATTCTTTCGTTTCCAAGCATGTGTCCTCTTGGTTTTCCAAATTTTTTTTGACGAATAGTATATTAGTATTAATAATATACAGGATTTATATAGTGCCAACAGTTTTACAAAGTAGAGGGGGGGACAGTACAATTAGAATACAGTTCAATAAAGAAGGAGGGCCCTGCTCATGGAGCTTACAATCTAAAGGGAGGAGGAGGTGGTACTATGTAGGGATGATCTGATGGAGGTGGCTCGGATACAGTTCTTAGGAGGAGGTAGGGTAAGCTTCCCTGAATAAATGAGTTTTCAGGGATTGCCTAAAGGTGGACAGGGTAGGGGCTGACTAAACATTATTACCCACAATGAATAACAAAAACAACGTCATGGACTGTTCTCTGTCTCAAGAGTACCTGTAAAAATCGGTGTGCCTGCCTGGCTGTGCAGGGTGGGGGATTCCAATTCATCTGCAGCCCTTAAGGGGGTGCGCTACATTACCATATATCATAGAATAACTATATAGAGAGATTGTAATTTTCACTGTCACCCAATTCTCTGACAGCTCATCCCCACCATCCTCACTACATTCCCTGACAGCTCTCCTCCACCATCCACACTACATTCTCCAACAGTGCTCCTCCAGCATCCACACTACATTCTCCGACAGCTCTCTTCCACCATCCACACTACATTCTCCGACAGCTCTCCTCCACCATCCACACTACATTCTCCGACAGCTCTACCCCACCACCCACACTACATTCTCCGACAGCTCTCCTCCACCATCCACACTACATTCTCCGACAGCTCTCCTCCCACCATCCACACTACATTCTCCGACAGCTCTCCTCCCACCATCCACACTACATTCTCCGACAGCTCTCCTCCCACCATCCACACTACATTCTCCGACAGCTCTCCTCCACCATCCACACTACATTCTCCGACAGCTCTCCTCCCACCATCCACACTACATTCTCCGACAGCTCTCCTCCCACCATCCACACTACATTCTCCGACAGCTCTCCTCCACCATCCACACTACATTCTCCGACAACTCTCCTCCACCATCTACACTACATTCTCCGACAGCTCTCCTCCACCATCCACACTACATTCTCCGACAGCTCTCCTCCCACCATCCACACTACATTCTCCGACAGCTCTCCTCCACCATCTACACTACATTCTCCGACAGCTCTCCTCCACCACCCACACTACATTCTCCGACAGCTCTCCCCCACCATCCACACTACATTCTCCGACAGCTCTACCCCACCACCCACACTACATTCTCCGACAGCTCTCCTCCCACCATCCACACTACATTCTCCGACAGCTCTCCCCCACCATCCACACTAAATTCTACGACAGCTCTCCACCATCCACATGGCAGTCTCCACTAACTACTACAGATTCCACCTATAAATGAAATGTCACTATTGCCAGAATTTACCAAAAACTATTTTTATTAATGATATAGATTATCCTTGGACTGAACAGTTCCGATTGTTTATTTCCACTGTATATTTGCCAGCAAAATCAGCAGCTGAGTGTGATATTCTATAGGATTTTCTTCATGTGTAAAACATTCCCTGTACATGAATAGAGACGCTCATTTGTCGAAATCTTCTGGTGTCAAAGACGTTTCTGAATGAAACATTTACCGCACACTGAACAAGATTAGTCCCACTCTCCCGTATGAAATGTGTTACATCTCTGGTGTGTAGACTGGTCTTTTTTCTGGTCCATTTCAAGTGTGACTTTTTTGGTGGCTGACAAGGCTTTCTTTCTTAGTGAAACATTTCCCGCACTCTGAACATGTATAAGGACGTTCACCTGTGTGAATTCTCTGGTGCCTATGAAGGTCCTTGTTTTCAATGAAAGATTTCCCACACAGCGAGCATGAGAATGGACGTTCACCCGTATGACTTCTCTGGTGTCTAATAAGGTTTCCTTTACTAATGAAACTTTTCCCGCACTCTGAACACGGAAATGGACGCTCGCCAGTGTGAATTTTCTCATGTTTATGAAGGTTTCCTTTGTCATTGAAATTTTTGCCGCACTCTGAACATGAATAGGGACATTCACCTGTGTGAGTTCTCTGGTGTCGATGAAGGTCTGATCTGTGAAAGAAACATTTCCCGCACTCTGCACATAAGAAAGGACGCTCGCCAGTGTGAATTTTCTGGTGTTTATATAGATCTTCTTTCTGAAGGAAACATTTCTCACACTCTGAACATGAAAAAGGATACTCGCTCCTGTGACTTCTCAGGTGCGTAAGAAGTGTTTTTTTCTCAATGAAACGTTTCCCGCACTCTGAACATGGGAAGGGGCGCTCGCCTGTGTGACTTCTCTGGTGTGTAAGAAGATTACTTTTTACAGTAAAACATTTCCCGCACTCTGAACATGGGAACGGACGCTCGCCCTTGTGATTTTTCTGGTGTCGAAGAAGGTTTCTTTTTGCCGTAAAACATTTTCCGCAGTCTGAACATGAAAACGGAGGCCCGCTCTTGCGACTTCTCTGCTTTTCAAAAAGTGTTCCATTTTCAGTCAGAGTGTTCTTAACTACAAAACCTATCAATGAACTTTCCATTGTGCGAACTACTTCCTGGCCTAAGGAAGCTTCAGTGTATGATATATGTGATCTATCAGAGGATCCCTCAGGATTAGAGGGATCCATTAATCTCTTGACATAGTAAGCCGTGTGATGAGTCATTTGATTAACAAGATTTTCTCCTGGGGAATATTGTACGATATCATTATCTTCTACATTACAGTCTGAAGATAAAATACGATGTCCCTCAGAGTCATAGTGTTCATCTGTTGGAAAACAATTTTGATAAAAGAATTATGAAGCATTCTTCATATTTTCCATTAAGGAGACATATATACTGTTCTTGTACTCAATAGCTTCTCAAAGCGTTGGTTCAGAATATGGTGTACAGTATCTCTTCCTCATTTGTTGGGAACATGACGTTATATTGAGGAATGGAGATGGACCTTTCATATGGTGTACAGTATCTCCTCCTCATTTGTTGGGAACATGACGTTATATTGAGGAATGGAGATGGACCTTTCATATGGTATACAGTCTCTCCACCTCATTTGTTGGGAACATGACGTTATATTGAGGAATGGAGATGGACCTTTCATATGGTGTACAGTATCTCCTCCTCATTTGTTGGGAACATGACGTTATATTGAGGAATGGAGATGGACCTTTCATATGGTGTACAGTATCTCTTCCTCATTTGTTGGGAACATGACGTTATATTGAGGAATGGAGATGGACCTTTCATATGGTATACAGTATCCCCTCCTCATTTGTTGGGAACATGACGTTATATTGAGGAATGGAGATGGACCTTTCATATGGCGTACAGTATGGATGTCCAACCTTTTGGCTTTTCTGGGCCACATTGAGTGTAGAGAAATTTTCTCGGGCCGCATATAAAATATATACTATAGTTAAGGTATATAAGTAATAAAATGCCGCGGCACCCTTCCCGCGCTGCCGCACCCCCCGCACTAATTTAACACAACTAGAGGATGATCAAATGAAATGGAATCAGTATACAGAGGTTTACTTCTTCTGAGAGATATTAAAGGAACACTTTAACCACCATGACCACTTCAGTGATTTGAAGAAGTGGTCATGGTGGTAGGAGTCAGAAACACTGCACATGCTCGTCCCCCCCACCCCCCCTCCAGTCCGAGGCAGCCTCTGCCTACCGTTAGTTGGAAGCCGCTGTGGCCATGCCCCCGACCGACTTCCTTCCTCCCCAGCAAAAAAAAAATTGTCAGGGGGCAGTGGGCCGCATTGCCTGGGGTTCTGGGCCGCATGTGGCCCCCGGGCCGCAGGTTGGACATGCCTGGCGTACAATATCTCCACCTCATTTGTTGGGAACATGACATTATATTGAGGAATGGAGATGGACCTTTCATATGGTGTACAGTATCTCCTCCTCATTTGTTGGGAACATGACATTATATTGAGGAATGGAGATGGACCTTTCATATGGTGTACAGTATCTTCTCCTCATTTGTTGGGAACATGACGTTATATTGAGGAATGGAGATGGACCTTTCATATGGTGTTCAGTATCTCCTCCTCATTTGTTGGGAACATTGTGTGGTGTGGTAAATGCAAAGATTATATTCTTCTGGTAAGGACTAGAATTTGTATATCATATGGTGTACAATACCTCTCCCTTATTTTTTTGGGAGCTTTAGGTGGCATAGTAGGTACATCAATTACTACCAGTGGTTATCTCGATCTTTCTCTTACTGCAGTTAGTAACTGCTTTAGTGTATGATGTTACTTACCAATGTTTATAGGCAAAGAAGGTTTCTCTGGTTTACGTTTCATAATCATCTCCCCCTCCTCCATAGACTGCTGATCTCCACTCATCAACATCTCTTCATCTTCCTCTTTAAACTCAACTTTGATGATTTTCAATTCTTCACCCTAAGACCCCAAAGATGATAGAATACATTTGTTAAAAGAAACAAGATTTTACATTGAAGAATGTCCTCTCATAGCTTAGAATACTTTTATTGGATCTACATGCTCAGTCCCACCTACCTGATGATGGTGGGGGATGGTGTGATCTTCCTGTGTGGAATCCCGGGAATACAGAGGACGGGGACATCTCTCTGGTGGGTTCCCATTACTGGATCCATCTGTAGGAAACACACACACTGACTGAATACATTGTTTCAGCTTTTTTTGTTGTTGAGTGAACTGGATTGTCATTTGCTTTTAACTTATGTAATAATGTAAACATATTTAATTTGGTGGAAACATGACATTATATGGAGGTTTGTAGATGGACCTTTCATATGGTGTACAGTATGAAAATTGAAAACTGTCTCTGTATTTAGAGGTTATTACTTACTTGTGTCCATATGTAGAGAAGATTCCTTCTGTTTACTTTTCATAATCATCTCCTCCTCCTCCATAGACTGCTGATCTCCACTCACCAACGTCTCTTCTTCTTCGTCTTTAACCGTCACTTTGATTTCTTTCAGTTCTTCACCCTAAACCCCAAACATGACAGAACATATAAAAAAAAGGAACAAGAGAATATATAGACAAATATCATTACATAGCTTGGAACTATTATTGTGTTCTAGTTGATCAATTTCATCTACCTGATGATGGTGAGGGATGGTGTGACCTTCCTGCGTGGAATCCCGGGAATACAGAGGACGGGGACATCTCTCTGGTGGGTTCCCATTACTGGATCCATCTGTAGGAAACACACACACTGACTGAATACATTGTTTCTATGTGTTTATCAGATGATGGGGGATCTAGGTGGACCCTCCGTACTGCTCTCTCCTTTACAATAAAGTCTCCTCTTACCCGGTGATGTGAGGGGTGGCTGATTCTCCATCATGACGTCCTTGTAGAGATCCTTGTGTCCTTCTATATACTCCCACTCCTCCATGGAGAAATAGACAGTGACATCCTGACACCTTATAGGAACCTGACACACACAATGATACAGTCACCATCCAGACACATCCCTTGTCTGTTACTGGATAATGTCCCAGAATTCCCAGCACCGCTCACCTCTCCTGTCAGCAGCTCAGTGATCTTCTTGGTGACTTCTAGAATCTTTTTGGCACTGGTTACCTCTGTTGTCAGGCAGTGAGGCGGAGGCTCACCAGATTTTTTCTTCACTACTTTATAATCCTGTGTGAAGAAATCAAGTGACATTTATAACAATGGACTTTTCAAAAATTTCTTTACCTCTCCAGTCAGGATTTATAGAGATAAGAGTGATATTATGTGATCTTCCCAGAATCCTCCTCACCTCTCCAGTCAGCAGGTAGATGATCTCTAGGGTGAGATTTAATATTGTCTCAGTCACATGGCTTTGGTCTTCGTCCATTTTTCCAATGGTCATGTCTATGCAGGAGTCTCCTCTCTGTAGACGGATACATATAATAATAATAAAATACTGTATATATATATATATATATATATATAGATATATATAGAGATATATATAGAGATATATATAGAGAGATATATATAGAGATATATAAAATAAAATTAGAATTATCTGGACTGTACAGGGATGATAAATGCCTGCACAGAGTTCCCCGATAGTTCTATTATTTCAGACTGCTTCTTATACTATATGATTGACTGGAGAAATGTTAGATACTCTGTGGAGGTATTCCTCTGCCTGTGTTCTGGTTGGGGAGATTTTCCTTCACGGCTTGTCCAGGTGATAGAGATCAAACAGAACAAGATGAGAGTGAAAATAAGCCAAATTCGGATGTAGACTTGAACTAATCCTACACGAGGTTCTATTTCGTCCCTTGCCGAACCAAAACTGTTAACTTTTAGGTTGAGTTGGGCTTTTAAAAGGAGTTGCTTGGTTTATATTGAGTCATGGTTGTCAGCATTTGGAAACAATTAAAGGGGACATATCAAGAAGAAAAATGCCAGCTGGCATTGTTGTGTCACACCTTTCCTTCTATGGGTTGTCCTGTTATAAGAACTGGATGTATATTGAAGCCAAAATGAATTCAGCTGGTTCCCACTGGCCCATTGTACAATGACGGCTGGGCGGGGCTGCTCTTGTTCTGCTGTGCATGTATCCCTCAGACACAGCGCATCACCGATAAGGGTAAAGAGTCAATGATGTTGGCTCTTTACCATGTGATCAGTTATGTCCAATCGCAGCTCATGTAAACAAATGCCATTTATTGGCATTTCCTTTCCTCAGCGTTGTCATTGTCTGAGGAAAGAAAAGCCGATAACCAGCTTTCCTGTGACAGGGCACATTTACTCTGATAATCAGCCCCATCAGTGCCCATTAGTGCTGCAAATCAGTGCCCATCAGTGCAGCATATCAGTGCCCATCAATGCCCTCTATCAATCGTGCCTTATCAATGCAGCCATTATCAGTGCCCATCAGTGCCACCTCATTAGTGCCCATCAAAGCAGCCTCGTCAGTGCCACCTCATCAGTTCCGCTTATCAGTGCCACTTATCAGTGCACATCAGAGCAGCCTCTTTAGTGCCGCCTCATCAGTGCCAACTCATCAGTGCCCATCACAGCGGCCTCATCAATGCCCATCAGAGCAGCCTCATCAATGTACAATAGTAAAGAATAAATATTATGTATTTGCAAAATTTTTATAACAGAAACGAAGAAAAGGGTAAATAAATACCACCAAAAGAAAGCTCTATCTGTCTCAAACAAATGGCAAAAAATGTCATATGGGTACAGTGTTGAATGACCGCTCAATTGTCATTCAAAGTGAGACAGCGCTGAAAGCTGAAAATTGGCTTGGGCAGGAAGGTTAGAAAAAAAAAAGTTCTGGTATTAAAGAAGAGGTTCATAAGTCCCATCATTGGGATAAAATAAACCCTATTTTTCATGACAAAGAGAGTAAAATAAGCTCCATTGTTTGTGTACGCGGCATAAAACAAGCCCCATTGCTAGTCTCATTTGGGTTAAATAAACCCCATTTTTGGTGTCCGTGGGAGAAAAGTCCCATTGTTGGCCTCAGTGGGATAAAATAAGTCCCATTGTTTGTATAAGTGTGTAAGCAGGTGCTGACCAGGATGCCTGTGAATATTTTAGCCCTGCCTGCACTGCATTATTTATGTATATAGTGAGTTACAGGCTACTCTGGATGGGAAGGGGTTAACTGTGTCTAGACTCTTTCCCGGGCTTTTTGAGCTTCCCCCTACTGTAAGCCACATAAATATCAGGGGAGGGCTCAAAGCAAGCTTTTTCTTCCATGTGGGATTGACAGAGGAAAAACTGCTGCAACAAGTAGTCCTTCTGGACGACGTGCATCCTACTGGGATTTTCCCTGGACTAGGAACCTACCATTACTGGACTTCTGTTGAATGGACATTGCTTCTCTGGAAAAGTGGTCTCCAAACTGCTGCCCTCTGCTTGCCTTCATCCGACCCTTGGGGCACTTTTCCTTCCACTGATAAAAGACACTATTCCTCCCACTGACACCAACATTGGGATACTATTCCACTAACACCAACAATGGGGAATAATTCCTGCTACTGACATCAACAATGGGGCTTTATTTCTACCATTGGTGCCATCTATGGGTCACTATTCCTCAAACTGACACCAACAACGGGGCTGGACTCGGTTTCATGTATGCTGTTAAACAGTGTTGCTGAACCTTCAGTAAAGCAGTTAACTGTTTTAAGCCTGGTCTGAAGTAATTTAAAGGGGTGCATGAAAGTTCCTGGCATATGAAAAAACAAGAACCAGTAAAGCACATGTGGGATATGAAGCAAAGCCACTACGGAAGGTGTACTCGGCAAGACAAGCAGGAGGAGTAATGCAGTTGCTATGGGGAACCCAAAATGGTGTAAGGAACATTGCAGCGTGAAGTGTGGTACCTGGTGTAGGTGATGGGACCTCCTATAGTGAGAGGGTCAGTGATCTGACCGTCAGTTGTCGGTTTCCAAGTGTGAGTGGAATAAAAAAAAGCACCATCGTTTGTGATAGTGGTATAAAATAGGCTCCATTGTTGGTCTCCTTGGGATAAAATAAGCCAAATTTTTGGTGTCAGTGGTGTCTGACCATCAGTGGTCGGTTTCCAAAAGCACCTGGGACCAAACCTGTGGTACAGAGACCTCATGTACCTGGCCACATTTTATGGTGAAGCTGAAAGAGTTAAATGAAGTGCACGCATGAGGTCCATGCTAGGTGCATGGCGGGACCCCATTCTTTCACTGGGAGGTGACAGCGGTACGCTGGACTGTTGATGAGGGCACAGGCTCAGCGGTGTCCCTCCTAAAAGTAACATACGGAAGGGAAGGGTGTATAGTGACATGGGACAGCATGCTACAGAGGGACTCTGTGTAATTAAGGACTGCAAGCAGTATAAGGCTCATATCTAAGCTAGGGAACCACCATAATGTTTGAATCAGTCCCAGCCTGGTCCTCGGAAAGGTAGACCCATGTGCATTGTGAGTGGCAATACCCACAAGTAGACTGGATTAGGCTCCATCATTGGACTCAGTGGAATAAAATAAACCCCATTTTTGGTGTTAGTGGAAAAAAATAACCCGCATCATTTGTGAAAGTGGCATAAAATAAGCGCCATCATTCGTGTGAGTCGATTAAAAAAAAGCCCCATCGTTTGTGATAGTGGTATAAAATAGGCTCCATTGTTGGTCTCCTTGGGATAAAATAAGCCCAATTTTTGGTGTCAGTGGAATAACATATGTTATGTCCTTGGTGCCAGTGGGATAGCATAACCCCCATCATTTGTGAAAGTGGCATAAAATAAGCCCCATCATTGGTGTGGGTGGGATAAAATAAACCTCATTGTTTGTGACAGTGGTATAAAATAAGTTCCATTGTTGGTCTCCTTGGGATAAAATAAGCCCAATTTTTGGTGTCAGTGGGATAAAATAAACTTGTTTGGAGAAAGCAACAGTTTTGGTCTAAAATCAGTCCTTCCTCGGGCTAAGGAAAACATCTAGTTACCTTGTGTGTATTTTTATTTTTATAACATACAAGTGCTGCAACCACCCAATCCTTTCTCCTAAAAAAAAATTGTGTAAAGCAGTTGCTGGAGAAAAATTGTTATCAAATACCATCATTTTACTTTCCCAGTTTATCTCCCTGGCAGCATACACATAGGTTAGGCTTGGTCTCCAAACTACCATAGGAGCTCCTACTAAAAAAATGAAGACCTACCCAGCTGGTGTCATTCTTGTAAGAAGTCGTTACATTTTCTAGAACAGGATGCATGCTGCCATGGAGGTAAGTCAGGAAAAGAAAATTAAGGTAAGTATTTGATACCTATTTTCCATTTTCCTGTCCACCTCATGGCAGCATACACGTAGGTTAGGCTTTCTCTCCGAGCTACCATAGGATCTTCTACTAAAAAACTGAAGACCTACCCAGCTGGTCTTATTCTTGTAAGAAGTTGTTACATTTTCAGGGGAGGGATGCATGCTCCATTGGAGGAAAGTCAGGAAAAAAAAAATTAAGGTAAGAATTTTAAACCTATTTTCCTGACTACCTCATGGCATCATACATGTAGGTTAGGCTTGGTCTCCGAACTCCCATAGGATCTCCTCCTACAAAACTGAAGACCTACCCAGCTGGTCTTAATCTTGTAAGAAGTCGTTACATTTTCAGGGGAGGGATGCATGTTTCAACAGAGGTAAGTCAGGCAAAAAAAATGAAGGTAAGTATTTGATACTTATTTTCCTGACTACCTCTTGGCATCATACATGTAGGTTAAGCTTGGTCTCCGAACTCCCATAGGATCTCCTCCTACAAAACTGAAGACCTACCCAGCTGGTCTCATTCTTTTAAGAAGTTGTTACACTTTCTGGGGCAGGATGCATGCTGCCATAGAGGTAAGTCAGGAAAGGAAAATTAAGGTAAGTTTTGGTACCTATTTTTCTGACTACTTCTTGGCAGCATACATGTAGGTTAGGCTTGGTCTCCGAGCTCCTATAGGACCTTCTACTAAAAGACTAAAGTCCTACCCAGCTAGTTCTTGTAAGAAGTCGTTACACTTTCTGGGGAGGCAAGGGTGCTGCCATAGAAATAAGTCATGAAGAAAAGAAAAAAAGAAAATTAAGGTAAGTATTTGATACAAATTTTCAATTTTTCCCGACCTTCTCATGACTACATACACATGGGGGAAAGAACTCTCCGAAAAACTGGGTGGGTTGCCAGAAAGAGATGACTGTAACTGAAATTGATGAGCACTGTTTACAAAGTGATCCTCACAGTGTTCATTGGATAGTCCAAGGACTTCACACAAGTGCTTCAACCTAGTGGAAACTGTCATGGACTTCCCTACTGTACGATCCTATATAACGAAGACAAAAATAGGATGGAGCCATCTGGGTGGGACTTCAATTCTTTAGTAGGAGATCCTATGAGAACTTGAGGAGTGGAGCCAAACACAATTGTATGCTGCTGTGGAGATAAGTCGGGAAATATAATAAAAAAATACAAAATCGTATTACCTCCTCTACTGCCAGTTCCAGCAATGTCTCCTCTCTGCTTCCTCCTGAACTCACCTCTCACCCGGAACTTCCTTTTTATACCTGACATCACTTCCTGTCTGTGCGTTCCATTGGCAATTCGTAGGAACGCCTTCTTGTGGAGACTATAAAAACTGCAGCCTACGTTGTTTTTCCAATTCTTTGACAGCCAATTTTTTATGTGTTTCTTGTTATTTTAGCAAATATTATAGAGTTAGAAAAAATAAAATAAAAAAAAAAAAAACACAAGCAAAGTTCAGGAAACTTGATTGATTGTGTATTAAATCGTTACTAAAGGCTCAATTTTTTTTCCCATCAACATAACAAATATGTTATACAGTACTTACGTTACCTCCTCTTCTTCTTGGGGCCCCTGTTGGCGCTCTGGGCTCTTAATTTCAAAAGTGGCCCCATAGCAAGCGAGCTTGCTCCTGAGCCCAGCTCTGTGTGTCCATAACAATAGTCCCATCGCACACGTATCTGGGGAAAGCTCTAGGATACTGAGTGCTGTGGCAACCTCCAGCAAGGGAACATATGTCTGTGGAACTACACAGTCCATTGGCTACAGCCATTGGAGCCCTTATTCAACGTGTCACCCACTCTCCGTTCTCTTTTTCTTCTTTATTCTTTAGTCCTTTCATTTCTTTTTTTTTTTTTTTTCTGTCCTTCCATTTCTGCCAAGCCCCCCCCCCCTCTTTGTTTCGCCTGTTTTTTTTCACCATGGATCACTGTACTCCAATTTGCCTAATTTTCGCAATTTTATGTGGATCCTTTTTGATTGAGCTCCGGAAGAATGTTAATGCTGGGGGGCTAAAGCTGAATATGCAGGTCAGTGTCCATGTGAGTGGGCAATCCAGCTTTAGACCTGGTTCACACCTATGCAATTTTTAGTGCCCTCTCCATTTTGCAGAAACACACTGCAGTCCATTTAACATGTTCTCCTATGGGTCACGTTCAAATCTGTGAATTTTACGGAAAGGGCCAGGGACTTTTTTCTGTTTTTTGGTTCCATAGTCTTCAATTGATCAAAAACGTGTATTGAAAAATGCAAAATGCACCTGGAGTATGCAAACTGCAACGTGCATAGGTGTGAACCAGGCCTAAAGGCTCGCCACCTAACAATAGTAAAAACAAAAATTGTGGGGAGGGGGGGGGGGGAGAGCATGTGAAAGACAAATGAGAAGAGTACACCAATAGTCCTAATGAATAAATTTCAATCATAGTATTAGCCAAGACAATGGATCAATTATCTATCATTTAAAAACATGTGAATGATAGGTATTGCGCCCCCCAGGTTGTACCGTACAAAGGGTGTGAATCCAGAAAGCTTCACGTTGTAAAAGAAGACGATCATGGTTCCCGATTCTAATGGGCTGCTTGACATGCTCAATGACCATGCCCCTCAGTTCATGTATTTAATGGTTTTGCATAACAAAATGTACAGCCACCAGTTTGTTTAAATCAATCTGTACGCCTTCCACCGTCTTGGACAGGGCTACCCTGATGTCACTCCTGTGTTTTTGAAAACATCTCCTGAAAGGGTCAGTTGGTTTTCCCACATATAGGAGTGCACATGGGCATTTGAGAACATACACACAGTAATCAGTATTACAGTTCATATATTCCTAAATACGATAATGGTTCCCCTTGTGTGGGTGTGTGAAATGTTCGCCACATATGAGAGAGTAGCAAACGTTGCAAATTTGACTTTTGAAACAACCAGCTTTCTGGGAGATTCTAGGTGCGGGTCTTGCATATTTGTGTCTAGGGTCAACTTGGACAAGTATGTGTTGGTCACATAGTGTTTTGTTGCATTAATGTGCAATTATAGGCACCTTTTTAAGGCCAGATATCAATGACTTATCTGCCTGCAGAATATACAAATTCTGTGTGAATGCCTGTCTGATGTGCTGTCAGAGAACGGTTCTTAAAAGGATTGGAACACCTGCATATGCCCATCAAAATCAAGGATTGGCACATAGAATTTCGCCAATGCACACAAACGGTCGGGAGGATCCATGTACCAGTGTGCATGCACAATGCGTGACAGATTCTGGCGCCCAGTGGACTATTTAAAGCCAGCAGCATGAGCCATTAGTTGCTGGAAGATCTTCAGCTTCTCCCGTGTACTCCTGTGTTCCTGTTCTTGTTATTATTGGATTTCCTGTTACCAACCCAGCATGTCTTTGACCTGCTTGTCTCCATTCCCGGCTTTGACCCTTGGCTTGTTCCAGTGACCCCGCTTCTGCCTACTGATCCATGCTTGACCCCTGGCTTGCTCCTCTGACTCCGCTACTGCCTGATTACCAGTGTATGACCCCGGCTGACTCCTGCCCTTGCTTGCTGCTTACTCCTGGCTGACCTTCTGTGCATGACTTCTGGCCTGGCTCCTGACTCTGCTCCTGGCTTTCCCTGCTTTCAATTCTCACCCGGTACTCCTGAGGGACTCCTGCTGCCCGGCAGTGCATCCTGCTCATCAGCTGCCATCCAGCGGATATCGGTTTATCACCTCTGCCTGTCGAAGCTGCCAACCCCCTGCTTCTCTAAGCATAGCACTCCCTGTTACCACCTTCAGGGATGCTCTGCCCTTAGCCACAAGGGAAGCCCTCTCAGAAATTCAGCCTGCGACCAGGTACGTGACATGTGCCTAGATTCACGGTTAAATGTGTGAATGAATAAAGGGCGATCGGTGGTTTTAGTCGGTCTAGTGTGAGTGGTCATGGATTTAACCAATGCCTAATTGAGTACCTCCGTAGGGTATCCCTGCTCAAGAAATGTATCATACATCTTAAGTTGTCTTTGTTGGTCATTTTCATTAGAGCAAATTTGTGGGACTCTCATAAACTTAGAGATGGGCGTGCTGTTGAGTAGGTGTTTAGGGTGTGCACTTTAATAATGCAACAGTATATTTCTGTCAATAAGTTTAGTAAAAAGGGATGTAACCAAGGTACTCTGGGAGTTTGTGATCATTACACCAAGAAAGGTGAAATTTCTGGATTAAACACAATCCCTGTAAAGATATTATTCAAGAAATCAACAAAATCGAAGAACTGAACTTCATCACCTGCCCAAATGAGGCAAATGTCGTCTATGTATCTTAACCAACATTTGATATGGTTAGAAAAAGCATCAGAAGGATAAATATAGCATTCCTTGAGGTAATCAACAAAGAGATTTGCAAAAGAGGGGACTGTGGGGATTCCCATGGCATTTTCATCGGTCTGTGCATATTTGGTCCCCTCAAATGCAAAATACTTGTTTGTGAGCACAAAGTCAAGACATTCGATCAAAAACTTATTTGGTACATTTGACAGTTCTAAACCAGTCAGAAAATGCCTAACAGCCTGCAATCCGGCTTCATTAGGTATGCATGTGTACAAGGATCTTATGTCCATGGTTGCAAGTTTTCACCCATCATCAAAATTTGAAAAGGCATTATATTTCTACAAAATGTTGTTTGTATGCCTAATATAAGCCGGTAACTTTCTCACCAAGGGTTGTAAGTGGTAATCAAGGAATTGGGCCAACGGTTGGGTGATCGACCCCGTCTCAGAAACAATCAGTCTGAATTTTTGTGGATTTGTGCCTATGGATTTTGGGTAAACCATAAATGACCGGACAGGAAGGGTGTTCATTATATAGAAATGCAGCAGTGTCTTCAGATATCCAACCATTCTACTTTCCAATGTCAATCAAGGAGCTTAATGCATTCTTGGTTCCTTGCAACGGGTTATTTTTAAGCTCAACATAACTTGTATCAGACAACATAGTAAGCATGCCCTCCTTGTCAAATATTAAATGGTGTCAGTTGCCTAGCGGGCATTATATTTGTTGACGTGTGAAAATGTTGTTTGGTCTTAAGAGATCTTTTAAATTTAAACATCTCAACCTTAAAGTGAAAGTTCTGAAATCTGGCAGTAGGGCAAAAATAAAGGCCCTTGGATAGGATTTGTAACTCACCCTCTTGGACTAGATGACAAATTTATCACTGGGCACGCTTCATGCCCCGACGACTGCTGCATAGAGGTTTAGCGCAGCTGCCTCTTGATGCCCCTCCTGGATCATCGTCGCTTCTTGCAACCAGAAAATGGAGACTCCCCCCACCATCCACACTACATTCTCTGACGGCTCTACTCCACCATCCACACTATATTCTCAGATGGCTCTCCCCCACCATCCACACTACATTCTCCGACAGCTCTCCTCCACCATCCACACTATATTCTCAGATGGCTCTCCCCCACCATCCACACTACATTCTCCGACAGCTCTCCCCCACCATCCACACTACATTTTCCGACAGCTCTCCTCCACCATCCACACTACATTCTCCGACTGCTCTCCTCCACCATCCACACTACATTCTCCGACAGCTCTCTTCCACCATCCACACTACATTCTCTGACAGCTCTCCTCCACCATCCACACTACATTCTCCGACAGCTCTCCTCCACCATCTACACTACATTCTCCGACAGTTCTCCTCCACCATCTACACTACATTCTCTGACAGCTCTCCTCCACCATCCACACTACATTCTCCGACAGCTCTCCTCCACCATCTACACTACATTCTCCGACAGTTCTTCACCACCATCCACACTACATTCTCCAACAGCTCTCCTCCACCATCCACACTACATTCTCCGACAGCTCTCCTCCACCATCCACATTACATTCTCTGCCAGCTCTCCTCCACCATCCAAACTTCATTCTCCGACAGCTCTCCTCTACCATCTACACTACATTCTCCGACAGCTCTCATCCACCATCCACACTACATTCTCCGACAGCTCTCCTCCACCATCCACACTACATTCTCCGACAGCTCTCCTCCACCATCCACACTACATTCTCCGACAGCTCTCCTCCCACCATCCACACTACATTCTCCGACAGCTCTCCCCACCATCCACACTACATTCTCCGACAGCTCTCCCCACCATCCACACTACATTCTCCGACAGCTCTCCCCACCATCCACACTACATTCTCCGACAGCTCTCCTCCCACCATCCACACTACATTCTCCGACAGCTCTCCTCCACCATCTTCACTACATTCTCTGACAGCTCTCCTCCACCATCCACACTACATTCTCCGACAGCTCTCCTCCACCATCTATACTACATTCTCCGACAGCTCTCCTCCACCATCCACACTACATTCTCCGACAGCTCTCCTCCACCATCCACACTACATTCTCCGACAGCTCTCCTCCACCATCCACACTACATTCTCCGACAGCTCTCCTCCCACCATCCACACTACATTCTCCGACAGCTCTCCTCCACCATCTACACTACATTCTCTGACAGCTCTCCTCCACCATCCACACTACATTCTCCGACAGCTCTCCTCCACCATCTACACTACATTCTCCGACAGCTCTCCTCCCACCATCCACACTACATTCTCCGACAGCTCTCCTCCACCATCTTCACTACATTCTCTGACAGCTCTCCTCCACCATCCACACTACATTCTCCGACAGCTCTCCTCCACCATCTATACTACATTCTCCGACAGCTCTCCTCCACCATCCACACTACATTCTCCGACAGCTCTCCTCCACCATCCACACTACATTCTCCGACAGCTCTCCTCCACCATCCACACTACATTCTCCGACAGCTCTCCTCCCACCATCCACACTACATTCTCCGACAGCTCTCCTCCACCATCTACACTACATTCTCTGACAGCTCTCCTCCACCATCCACACTACATTCTCCGACAGCTCTCCTCCACCATCTACACTACATTCTCCGACAGTTCTCCTCCACCATCTACACTACATTCTCTGACAGCTCTCCTCCACCATCCACACTACATTCTCCAACAGCTCTCCTCCACCATCTACACTACATTCTCCGACAGTTCTCCACCACCATCCACACTACATTCTCCAACAGCTCTCCTCCACCATCCACACTACATTCTCCGACAGCTCTCCTCCACCATCCACATTACATTCTCCGCCAGCTCTCCTCCACCATCCAAACTTCATTCTCCGAAAAGCTCTCCTCTACCATCTACACTACATTCTCCGACAGCTCTCATCCACCATCCACACTACATTCTCCGACAGCTCTCCTCCACCATCCACACTACATTCTCTGACAGCTCTCCTCCACCATCCACACTACATTCTCCACATACTACCACAGACTCTACCTAAAAATGTCACCAGGTTGTACTATAAAATTTATTTTTAAATGATACATTTCTATGGACTAGTTCCGAGTTCCATTTGGTAAATTCCACTGTATGTTTATCAGCAGAAGTGTTTTCTACAATGTCTATTTAGATTTCCTTTATGTGTAAAACATTTCCACAAGTCTGATCATTAACATAAAAGCCTTTCAATTGTGTTTTTCCTGGTGGCTGACCAGGCTTTCTTTCTTACTGAAACGTTTCCCACACTCTGGACAAGAAAAAGGACGCTCACCGGTGTGAATTCTCTGGTGCCTCAGAAGTTTTGCTTTCTCAGAGAAAGATTTCCCGCACTCTGAACATAAAAACGGACGCTCACCCGTGTGAATTCTCTTATGCTTAACAAGGTTTCCTTTGTCATTGAAATGTTTCCCGCATTCAGAACAGGAATAGGGACGTTCCCCTGTGTGAGTTCTCTTGTGTCACTGAAGGTCCGATTTCTGAATGAAAGATTTCCCGCACTCTGAACATAAAAAAGGACGCTCACCAGTGTGAATTCTCTGGTGTTTTAGAAGGTCTTCTTTCTGAATGAAACATTTCCCGCACTCCAAACATGGATATGGACGCTCACCAGTGTGAGTCCTCTGATGTTTGAGAAGATTTCCTTTGTCATTGAAATATTTCCCACACTCCGAACATGAATAAAGATACCTGCATGTGTGACTTTTCTGATGTTTGAGAAGTGTTTTTTTCTCAGTGAAACATTTCCCGCACTCTAAACATACGAAAAAACGCTCACCCGTGTGACTGACCTGTTCTTTATAAAGTACTCCGTTTTTATTGAGATATTTCTTACATACCAAACACGTCAAGGAATTCTCTGCTGTGTTCCTCGGGATGTCTACTGTACTTACCGATGATTTCATAGGAGTAGAGGGATCCACTGACCTCTCCACGGAGTAAGCTATGTGATGAGCATTTTGATCAATGTGATTTATTCCTGAAGAATATTGTGCAATATTATTATCTTCTGCATTACAATCTGAAGATAAAATAAGATGTCCCTCTGAGGTATTCCAGACATTGTATCCACCTGTTGGGAAGTCATTTTAAATAAGTATTCTGCATGCTTTGCATTGAGTCATCATATACTCTATATCAGGGATCTTCAAACTATGGCCCTCCAGTTGTTCAGGAACTACAATTCCCATCATGCCTAGTCATGTCTGTGTGAATGTCGGAGTTTTACAATGCCTCATGGGATGTGTAGTTCCGCAACAGCTGGAGGGTCGTAGTTTGAGGATCCCTGCTCTATATTCTACAAACTCAAAAATTCCTCAGAAATTTTGGTTTGGAATTAGGTGCAATTTTGACACCAAACTAATTAAAAGGAACACTTTTTAATCAGAGTACAACATTAAGTCAGTTAAACTCCTGGGATATTGATCTGGTCAGTTAAGTAGCAGAGGGGGTTGTTAATCAGTTTAAGCTGCTTTGGTGTTAATGAAATTAACAACAGGTGCACTAGATAGGCAACAATGAGATGGCCTCCAAAACAGGAATGGTTTTACAGGTGGAGGTCAGTGACATTTTTTTTTCCCTACTCATCTTTTCTGACTGTTTTTCATTAGGTTTTGCATTTGGCTGGGGTCAGTGTCACTATTGGTAGCATGAGGCCATACCTGGACCCTATAGAGGTTGCACAGGCAGTTGAATTCCTCCAGGATGGCACATCAATATGTCCCATTTAAATTGAATGCGCTATCAGACAACAGCAAACTGAGCGCACATACATGTAATCAAGTGCCACATCCCATATGTACTAGAAAATGGATTGTTGGAGAAACATGGACTTTGAAGGCACTGGGTTAATTAAAATAACAATTTTATTGATTCACAACTAAAATACATCGAAAATGTGAACACCTTCCCCTCGAAAAAGGCGTTGATATATATAACCACTGTATCTGACTAGCAAAGTATAGATATACATACAAACAATGGTAATTGCGGTAATTTTTAAATACGTCACATCAAGAGGATCTCATAGAAGATGACAAATGTGTAGACTGCCGTCCATCGAGATCGATCGATGTGATGATAGATATACAGAAAATTCATAGAGCTAAATTGCTCGACATGTTTCGCTTGAACAAGCTTCTGCTGGAGCTGGTAGTTAAATGCTCTGTGTAAAGTGAAAACAACAGCATAGTATCAGGCATAGAGGCAGAGTGTGATGACGAGGAAGGTGGAGTCAGCAGCCGGGAGCAACATGAAAGCAGTTAATAAAGGTACAAGTCATATCCATGCAGAAATGGGCGCCTGAAGTTGCTTGTAAAGGTCAAATAAGTCCAGCCAATATGGTAATTCTGTAAGGAAACATATAAGGCAAAGTTGCCTGATAAAAGGATCAGCAGGCGTCTAAAGCAGGAATTAATGCCCATGATAGCAGCTCAAAAGCGTGTCTCTACCTTCCCCGGATGGGGATGTACCATAGCCAAGAGCATTTAACTACCAGCTCCAGAAGAAACTGTTCAAACGAAACATGTCGAGCAATTTAGCTCTATGAATTTTCTGTATATCTATCATCACATCGATCATATACTTTGCTAGTCAGATACAGTGGTTATATATATCAACGCCTTTTTTGAGGGGAGGTGTTCACATTTTCGATGTACAGTATTTTAGTTGTGAATCAATAAAATTGTTATCTTAATTAACCCAGTGCCTTCAAAGTTCATGTTTCTCCAACAATCCATTTTCTAATGCGTGCCATTGCCAGAAGGTTTGCTGTGTCTCCCAGCACAGTCTCAAGAGCATGGAGACAGGCAGTTACTTAAAGAAAGCTGGACAGGGCCGCTGAAGGTCCTTAACACATCAGCAGGACCGGTATCTGCTTCTTTGTGCAAGGAGGAGCAGGATGAGCACTGCCAGAGCCCTACAAAATGACCTCCAGCAGGCCACTGGTGTGAATGTCTCTGACCAAACAATCAGAAACAGCATTCATGAGGGTGGCCTGAGGGCCCGACGTCCTCTAGTGGGTTCTTGGCACCATGAAGATCGATTGGCATTTGCCATTGAACACCAGAATTGGCAGCTCCACCACTGGTACCCTTTTGCCTTTGAACACCAGAATTGGCAGGTCCGCCACTGGCGCCCTGTACTTTTCACAGATGGGACCAGGTTCACCCTGAGCACATGTGACAAACGTTAAAGGGTCTGGAAAACCCGCCGAGAACCTTATGCTGCCTGTAACATCATGCAGCATGACCTGTTTGGTGGTGGGTCAGTGATGGTCTGGGGAGGCATATCCATGGAGGGATGCACAGACCTCTACAGGCTAGACAATGACATTAGGTATTGCAATAAAATCATTGGACCCATTGTTAAATCCTATACTGGTGCAGTGGGTCCTGGGTTCCTCCTGGTGCACAACAATGTCATGTGGCGAGAGTATGCAGCCAGTTCCTGGAGGATGAAGGAATTGATACCATTGAATAGCCATCTTGCTCGCCTAACCTAAATCCAATAGAACACCTCTGGGACATTATGGAAGAAAATTACCGTGAAGGTTGGCCTAAGCCCCTAAAGGTATATATATATATCAAAAAAAATAGAGAAAGTATGGGTTTTAAGGGCCGATTGGGAGAAGGAAAACCAAGAATCGATAACTTAAAAATTTAACATTTTATTAGATTAACCATATAAAAAAATATCTAGTGTGTACATGAGGGACCACCAAACGAACAGGAAATCCCCCATATATTCACCAAAACATTAAAAACTGCACAGAAATATATCCCTGGTAGGGAAACAATACATGCTTCAAGCTGATGTTGGTGCAAGAAGTCTTTGTTGATATTCGGTTTGAGGGTCCCAATGAGCCAACGCGTTTCGCATCGGGCTTCGTCAGGGCCAGAGAGACCGAGTAATACCAATATTCTTGCTGTGTGTGGGAGTATTAATAGTAGGCAGGATATATGAATCCCTATAGTAATAGGTGTCTTATGACAACGGCTGATGATGTAGACCAGTCTGGGTATTATTTCTTCAGCTAATATAGAGCCCCCGTATTGTGGCAGCAATCCTTTGAGTATAACCCTCTATGGAGATTCCCCCTCTTAGTGGCTTATACAAGTCAGAGACGCACTGTATTATGGCTCCTTAGTTTATTGTCAAAGGCATAATTCTCCATCCCATACTTGGGATCCACTTTATTGGAGGAGACCTTTCATAGACAAACCACACAGTGCAGGAGTATACTACAACATATTCCAAAAGAGGGTATGGAGACAGGATATTGGATGGTTCCTATTATATACCGCTCACAGCCATGATATGATATTTATGACTTTCGGAGTAAACCTTCCGGGGTAGTAGCTGACCGTGTATCCTGCCAGAAGGATATCAGGCAGGATAATCTAATAAAATGTTCAATTTTTAAAGTGGAGTTCCACCCTAAAATTACTCTTCTGTCCATCTTCTTGGTCCGGGTCACCTTAAAAAGAAATGGATAATCGCATTTTTTTTTTTATTTTTACTTACCTTGGATTAGAAGAAAATATACTTACCTTACTTCCTCTTCCTCCCCTCGGCGGCCACGGCCCGTCATCACTTCCTGGCTTGCAATGATTCCTGGGAGCTGAACGTCATCGCTCCCAGGAATCAATGCGCCTGCACCGGCCCCGACGTCAGTTCCGGTGCACACGCGTCATTCCCTTCTAAACAGCTTCTGGGCAATACATTTAAGTAAGTGTTTCTTCTTGCAGGTAAGTGCAACCCGGGACAGATCAGAGGCTAGCCATTGTGGAATGCACTAGCCCTGACTGTCCCGGGGGTATTTTTATGTCATTTTTTTTTTTTTTAGGTGGAACTCCGCTTTAAGTTATCGATTCTTGGTTTTCCTTCTCCCAATCGGCCCTTAAAATCCATACTCTCTCTTTTATTTTTATATCTGGGACATTACACACTACTTACTATTTTGAGTTGCTGCAATTAAATTTCAGCAAAATGGATTAGCCTGCTGCATAATTTTTTCACTTTGACTTTCAGGGTGTCATTTCCGTCAAACGATGTGGCATCCTTTCTTTCCTAACACATTACCCAGCCCATACCAGTATACATCCTAACACATTACCCAGTCCATACCAGTATAGATATCCAGCATGATACTTTTCTCCATAGAGATCTGATGTGTTTTCAAAGTGTTCCTTTAATTTCTGTGACCAGTTTAAAATACAGAACACCCAAATGACACTGGGTAACAGTCTTTGTCAACTACATATTGTTATGGTGAGAATGGGGATGGATCCTTCTCGCTCCCTGGAAAAATGATGGCAATGGAGTAATATAAAGCAGTGGTTGACAGCTTATCAATATGGTAGCCTCAAGCACCCTCATTGACCCCACCAAAGGACCTCAATAAAATTAAGTGTTTGCAATTTTACAAAAACCTTTGGACTAAAAGACTTTGAACATACTACGGTAGAAGGTCAGAGACTTAATATTCTATAAGAGATGGTCGGAAAGTCAAAACATATTGCAAGAGGAGTTAAAGAGTGAGGACATGCTGCAGGAGGCAGAGATTGGGAACTTCTCTTTCTCATACAAACATCACATTTTAGGAATGTAAATTCGTTTTTCGTATGGTGTACCGTAGCTCTTCCTCATTTGTTGGGAACATGACGTTATATTGAGGAATGGAGATGGACCTTTCATATGGTGTACAGTATCTCCTCCTCATTTGTTGGGAATATGAAATTAAATTGAGGAACGGATGTTGGAACTTTCATATGCTGTACAGTATGTAAAATGAAAATGGGATTTGTTTTTTATTACTCACTTGAGTTCATAGGTAGAGAAGATTCCTTCTGTTTACTTTCCATAATCATCTCCCCCTCCTCCATAGACTGCTGATCTCCACTCACCAACCTCTCTTCTTCTTCCTCTTTAATCTCAACTTTGATGTCTTCCAGTTCTTCATCCTGGACCCCAAAGAGGATAGAATATATTTATCAAAAGAAACAAGAAATTACTTAGAAGATTATCATCCCATACTTTTTGAATTTTAGACCTTCAGTCCCACCTACCTGATGATGGTGAGGGATGGTGTGATCTTCCTGTGTGGAATCCCGGGAATACAGAGGACGGGGACATCTCTCTGGTGGGTTCCCATTACTGGATCCATCTGTAGGAAACACACACACTGACTGAATACATTGTTTCTATGTGTTTATCAGATGATGGGGGATCTAGGTGGACCCTCTGTACTGCTCTCTCCTTTACAATAAAGTCTCTTCTTACCTGATGATGTGAAGGCCGGCTGGCTCGCCAAATTGCTAAGGGCTCTTTGAAGTTTTTTGTCTGTGTTCTTCTCTGTGTAGGAAACACACACACTGACTGAATACATTGTTTCTATGTGTTTATCAGATGATGGGGGATCTAGGTGGATCCTCCGTACTGCTCTCTCCTTTACAATAAAGTCTCTTCTTACCTGATGATGTGAAGGCCGGCTGGCTCGCCAAATTGCTAAGGGCTCTTTGAAGTTTTTTGTCTGTGTTCTTCTCTGTGTAGGAAACACACACACTGACTGAATACATTGTTTCTATGTGTTTATCAAATGATGGGGGATCTAGGTGGATCCTCCGTACTGCTCTCTCCTTTACAATAAAGTCTCCTCTTACCCGGTGATGTGAGGGGCGGCTGATTCTCCATCATGACGTCCTTGTAGAGATCCTTGTGTCCTTCTAAATACTCCCACTCCTCCATGGAGAAATAGACAGTGACATCCTGACACCTTATAGGAACCTGACACACACAATGATACAGTCACCATCCAGACACATCCCTTGTCTGTTACTGGATAATGTCCCAGAATTCCCGGCACCGCTTACCTCTCCAGTCAGCAGATCAATGATCTTGTTGGCGACTTCTAGAATCTTCTTGGCACTGGTTACCTCTGTTGTCAGGCATTGAGGTGGAGGCACTGTGATGGAAAATGTCCTGGGGAAACAGCTGCTGGGTGTTGATGTTTTCTTCAGTACTTGATATTCCTGTGTAAAGAGAGCATTCAACAGTTATTACTACAGACCTCCCAGAATTCCCACCACCTCTTTAGTCAGGTCATTACAAAGACATAAGAAATGTCATGTGACCTCCCAGAATCCTCCTCACCTCTCCGGTCAGGTCTGTGTTTTATTAATAGAGATAAGAGTGATGTCATGTGACCTCCCAGAATCCTCCTCACCTCTCCGGTCAGGTCTGTGTTTTATTAATAGAGATAAGAGTGATGTCATGTGACCTCCCAGAATCCTCCTCACCTCTCCGGTCAGGTCTGTGTTTTAGTAATAGAGATAAGAGTGATGTCATGTGACCTCCCAAAATCCTCCTCACCTTTCCGGTCAGCAGGTAGACGATCTCCAGGGTGAGGTTTAATACCCTCTCAGTCATGTGACTTTGGTCTTTGTACATTCCTATTGATGTGGTCATGTGACCTATAGTGGACTCTCCTCTCTGTAAACGGATAATAAACCGAGAGTTATCTGGACTGTACTGGGATGAATAATGTTCCTCCATAGTTCTGACATCTCAGACTGCTTCGTATACTATATTACAGAATTTATTAAACAATTCCACTGAATGTTAATCTGAGATTCTCTTTACCTCACAACTCTAACCAAAACTTTTAATTTTAGGTTTGGAATGACTGGAGAAATGTTAGATTCTGTGTTGAGGTATTCCTAGGCCTATGTCCTGGTTGGGGAGATTTCCCTTCACATCTCAGATGATAGATGTCAATTACAGAAATTGCGAAGGAAAATTAGCCCGATTGGGATACAGACTGAGATAATTTTACAGAGGTTCTGTCATTGGTGTCAGTTGGATAAAATAAGTCCCATTGTTGATGCCAGTGGGATAAAATAAACATGTTTAGAGAGAGTGACAGTTTCGGTTTTACATCTGTCCTTCCTCGGGCCACGAGACATCTATCTATTTTCCATCATATATAAGGAGACCTTGTTCTGGCTATCAGAAAATCCATGGACTCCAATATGAGACAATAGTGATAAAGAAACAAACTTCTCAGATTTCGCAAAAACAAAGAAATACATTTGAGTATTAAGCCTCGTACACACGCGTCAAAAATTGGCAGGGAATTTTCGTCCGATCTGACGATTTTCGGCTTGTTAGTATGATGCTTCCGACAACCGACTCAGACTTTTCGGCCAAAAAAAATCTGGTGTGCAGGCTATAAAATTTTTGTTGGCCGTCAACACAACGGCCGATTTTCGTGCAGTCAGTACAGATTTCGACAGGGAAAAATCTAATGAGCAAGTCTGGGCATGCTCAGAGAAGAAAAAACACAAAGAAAGCAAACCAACACATGACATCACTTCTGAAGTAGAATTTTGTTGGGCGAGAAAATTAGTGTGCAGTCTAGGCACATTCCAACCAACAAAACACAACTCTGGACAAAAGACGGACGATCGGTCGGCCGATAATCGTTGCGTGTGTACGGGGCTTTACCATGTGATCCATAATCATTCACCAACTTACTTTGTATCTAGATGTGTTTCCTGATGTTTCCAGTCAGTTACCTTTTGTGCAACCTTTTTAGTACATTACAAGTAATACAACCACCCAATCCTTTCTCCAGAATATACATTGCTCAAATAAATTAAAGGAACACTTTGAAAACACATCAGATCTCAGGGGGGAAAATCTCATGCTGGATATCTATACTGGTATGGACTGGGTAATGTGTTAGGATCTATACTGGTATGGACTGGGTAATGTGTTAGTATCTATACTGGTATGGACTGGGTAATGTGTTAGGATCTATACTGGTATGGACTGGGTAATGTGTTAGGATCTATACTGGTATGGACTGGGTAATGGTTTAGGATCTATACTAGTATGGACTGGGTAATGTGTTAGGATCTATACTGGCATGGACTGAGTAATGTGTTAGGATCTATACTGGTATGGACTGGGTAATGTGTTAGGATCTATACTGGCATGGACTGGGTATTGTGTTAGGATCTATACTGGCATGGACTGGGTATTGTGTTAGGATCTATACTAGTATGGACTGGGTAATGTGTTAGGATCTATACTGGCATGGACTGGGTATTGTGTTAGGATCTATACTAGTATGGACTGGGTAATGTGTTAGGATCTATACTGGCATGGACTGGGTATTGTGTTAGGATCTATACTAGTATGGACTGGGTAATGTGTTAGGATCTATACTGGCATGGACTGAGTAATGTGTTAGGATCTATACTGGTATGGACTGGGTAATGTGTTAGGATCTATACTGGCATGGACTGGGTATTGTGTTAGGATCTATACTGGTATGGACTGGGTAATGTGTTAGGATCTATACTAGTATGGACTGGGTAATGTGTTAGGATCTATACTGGTATGGACAGGGTAATGTGTTAGGATCTATACTGGTATGGACTGGGTAATGTGTTAGGATCTATACTGGTATGGACTGGGTAATGTGTTAGGATCTATACTAGTATGGACTGGGTAATGTGTTAGGATCTATACTGGCATGGACTGAGTAATGTGTTAGGATCTATACTGGTATGGACTGGGTAATGTGTTAGGATCTATACTGGCATGGACTGGGTATTGTGTTAGGATCTATACTAGTATGGACTGGGTAATGTGTTAGGATCTATACTAGTATGGACAGGGTAATGTGTTAGGATCTATACTGGTATGGACTGGGTAATGTGTTAGGATCTATACTGGTATGGACTGGGTAATGTGTTAGGATCTATACTAGTATGGACTGGGTAATGTGTTAGGATCTATACTGGCATGGACTGAGTAATGTGTTAGGATCTATACTGGTATGGACTGGGTAATGTGTTAGGATCTATACTGGCATGGACTGGGTATTGTGTTAGGATCTATACTAGTATGGACTGGGTAATGTGTTAGGATCTATACTAGTATGGACTGGGTAATGTGTTAGGATCTATACTGATATGGACTGGGTTATGTGTTAGGATCTATACTGGTATGGACTGGGTAATGTGTTAGGATCTATACTGGTATGGACTGGGTTATGTGTTAGGATCTATACTGGTATGGACTGGGTAATGTGTTAGGATCTATACTGGTATGGACTGGGTAATATGTTAGGATCTATACTGGTATGGACTGGGTAATGTGTTAGGATCTATCCTAGTATGGACTGGGTAATGTGTTAGGATCTATACTGGCATGGACTGGGTAATGTGTTAGGATCTATACTGGTATGGGTTGGGTAATGTGTTAGGGCCAGCACTGGTATGGACTGGATAATGTGTTAGGATCCATACTGGTATGGACTGGGTTATGTGTTAGGATCTATACTGGTATGGACTAGGTAATGTGTTAGGATCTGTACTGGTATGGACTGGGTAATGTGTTAGGATCTATACTGGTATGGACTGGGTAATGTGTTAGGATCTATACTGGTATGGACTGGGTAATGTGTTAGGATCTATACTAGTATGGACTTGGTAATGTGTTAGGATCTATACTGGCATGGACTGAGTAATGTGTTAGGATCTATACTGGTATGGACAGGGTAATGTGTTAGGATCTATACTGGTATGGACTGGGCAATGTGTTAGGATCTATACTGGTATGGACAGTGTAATGTGTTAGGATCTATACTGGTATGGACTGGGCAATGTGTTAGGATCTATACTGGTATGGACAGGGTAATGTGTTAGGATCTATACTAGTATGGACTGGGTAATGTGTTAGGATCTATACTGATATGGACTGGGTAATGTGTTAGGATCTATACTGGTATGGACTGGGTAATGTGTTAGGATCTATCCTAGTATGGACTGGGTAATGTGTTAGGATCTATACTGGCATGGACTGAGTAATGTGTTAGGATCTATACTGGTATGGACTGGGTAATGTGTTAGGATCTATACTGGCATGGACTGGGTATTGTGTTAGGATCTATACTAGTATGGACTGGGTAATGTGTTAGGATCTATACTGATATGGACTGGGTAATGTGTTAGGATCTATACTGGTATGGACTGGGTAATGTGTTAGGATCTATACTGGTATGGGCTGGGTAATGTGTTAGGATCTATACTGGTATGGACTGGGTAATGCGTTAGGATCTATACTGGTATGGACTGGGTAATGTGTTAGGATCTATACTGGTATGGACTGGGTTATGTGTTAGGATCTATACTGATATGGACTGGGTAATGTGTTAGGATCTATACTGGTATGGACTGGGTAATGTGTTAGGATCTATACTGATATGGACTGGGTAATGTGTTAGGATCTATACTGGTATGGACTGGGTAATGTGTTAGGATCTATACTGATATGGACTGGGTAATGTGTTAGGATCTATACTGATATGGACTGGGTAATGTGTTAGGATCTATACTGGTATGGACTGGGTAATGTGTTAGGATCTATACTGGTATGGACTGGGTAATGTGTTAGGATCTATACTGGTATGGACTGGGTTATGTGTTAGGATCTATACTGATATGGACTGGGTAATGTGTTAGGATCTATACTGGTATGGACTGGGTAATGTGTTAGGATCTATACTGATATGGACTGGGTAATGTGTTAGGATCTATACTGGTATGGACTGGGTAATGTGTTAGGATCTATACTGATATGGACTGGGTAATGTGTTAGGATCTATACTGATATGGACTGGGTAATGTGTTAGGATCTATACTGGTATGGACTGGGTAATGTGTTAGGATCTATACTGATATGGACTGGGTAATGTGTTAGGAAGGAAAGGATGTCACATCGTTTTGTCAGAACCGTTGTGAAGAAAAATATATATTTTCATCATTTCAGTGTTGGAAACGTGTATCTATAAGATTGAATGAGCCTCCGAAGATAAAGCGCCAACTTAAGGACAAGAGTCATGCCAGTCTTTCAACTTTACGACATTCTGTATTTACAGCGTCTTGAAAAAGTATTCATACCCCTTGAAAATTTCCTCATTTTGTCATGTTACAACCAAAAACGTAAATGTATTTTATTGGGATTTTATGTGATAGCCTAACACAAAGTGGCACATAATTGTGAAGTGGAAGGAAAATTATAAATGGTTTTCAAAATTTTTTACAAATAAATCTGTGAAAAGTGTGGGGTACATTTGTATTCAACCCACTTTACTCTGATATCCCTAACTAAAATCTTGTGGAACCAATTGCCTTCAGAAGTCACCTAATTAGTAAATAGAGTCCACCTGTGTGTAATTTAATCTCAGTACAAATACAGCTTTTCTGTGAAGCCCTCAGAGGTTTGTTAGGGAACCTTAGTGAACATCATGAAGGCCAAGGAACACACCAAAGAGGTCAAGGATAAAGTTGTGGAGAAGGTTAAAGCAGGGTTAGGTTATAAAACATATTTCAAGCTTTGAACATCTCAGAGAGCACTGTTCAATCCATCATCTGATAATGGAAAGAGTATGACACAACTGCAAACCTACGAAGACATGGCCGCCCACGTAAACTGACAGGCCGGGCAACGAGAGCATTCATCAGAGAAGCAGCCAAGAGGTCCATGGTAACTCTGGAGGAGCTGCAGAGATCCACAGCTCAGGTGGGAGAATCTGTCCACAGGACAACTATTAGTCATGCGCTCCACAAATCTGGCCTTTATGGAAGAGTGGCCATTGTTAAAACAAGGCCATAAGAAGTCTTGTATGCAGTTAGCGAGAAGCCATCTGGGGAACACAGCAAACGTGTGTGACGGGAGTCACTTTGGTTGGGGGGCCTGTAGAACCCAGGTTACCTTAGAGAGGTTGGGAAATCCCTGTCTCAGCTCCCTAAGCTCCTCTTATGTGTAAGTCACCCTGTGTCTATTAGTGACACAGGGTGACCAAGGAAATGATAGACAGCTACTTAGGGGAACCTGAGAATATGGTTTGGGTTGCTTCAAGTGGGACAGTAATATGTGTCAACCATATATCTCAGGAAGTTTGTGAAGACTATTTCTGGCCTGTTTGAGCTAGTCACATTGGCCTCTGTTCCATGTTCTTCAATGTCAATGACGGACAGTCTGTCACTGGTGGTCTCTCCCTATTGTCTGTGTATTGAGGTGTGATGTGTATTCTGTTAAGCCTTTCTGTCCCATTGTTAATTGTTAATGTACTCACATATTGTTTCTGTCCTGATGGCTAGATAATTAGTTCAGGTTAATTCTATTTCTGTATACAATTTCATCTGCATATGATAATATAATCAGGCACGTGACCTGATGGGGTAAATTGATCAGGAGAGGGAGGTCCTCATGTATGTATAAATTGTGTGAAACTGTCAATAAAGGAGTTAGTTGTTTTCAGATACATACAAGCTAAGTTGTCGGCTAGTTTTGTATGTAGGGCGGCTGGAATATCTATCTCTGTTCAAGACTGGAGGAAGCCGTATACTGACTGAAGCCCACAAACTCAGTGCTGGTCGCGGTTCCGTGTGGAAGAAGGTGCTCTGGTCAGATGAGACCAAAATTCTATCCACAGGCATAATTTAATTATTTGGTTTTATTCAATACATAGCAGTACACATATCAGCGAATGTTGCCTACGATCATGTTATTTTTATGTAAGATTGTTGCCTATGTCCATCCACTAATCCAACAATTTATATGAATACATGTCTTAGTGAATAAATAATAATATATTTCCATATGTAGTCTGTATTCACATCAATCGATATTGTGTTCTTAAATTCAACTAGTTTAACATAATTCAATATAAATTCAGGCAATTTCTGACACAACGCAAATGCATAACAGTTTGATGGAAAATACATTTATCAACCTACAGAGGGTTGAATTCAAAGACACCCCGAGACTCAAAGTGAAAAAATGAGGCAGCAGGCGAGTCCATTTTGCTGAAATTTCATTGCAGCAACTCATAATGGTCCTCAGTAGTTTGTATGTCCCCCACATGCTTGTATGCATGCCTCACAACGTCGGGGCATGCTCCTAATGAGACGACGGATGGTGTCCTGGGGTATTTCCTCCCAGATCTGGACCAGGGCATCACTGAGCTCCTGAACAGACTGAGGTGCAACCTGGTGGCGTCGGATGGACCGAAACATAATGTCCCAGAGGTGTTCCATTGGATTTAGGTCAGGCGAGCGTGGGGGCCATTCAATGGTATCAATTCCTTCATCCTCCAGGAACTGGCTGCATACACTCGCCACATGGGGCTGGGCATTGTTGTGCACCAGGAGGAACCCAGGACCCACTGCCCCAGCGTAGGGTCTGACAATGGGTCCAAGGATTTCATCCCGATATCTCATTGCAGTCAGGATGCCATTGTCTAGCCTGTAGAGGTCTGTGCGTCCCTCCATGGATATTCCTCCCCAGACCATCACTGACCCACCACCCAACCGGTCATGCTGAACGATGTTACAGGCAGCATAACGATCTCCATGGCTTCTCCAGACCCTTTGACGTCCATCACATGTGCTCAGGGTGAACCTGCTCTCATCTGTGAAAAGCACAGGGTGCCAGTGGTGGACCTGCCAATTCTGGTGTTTAATGGCAAATGCCAATCGAGCTCCACGGTGCCGGGCAGTGAGCACAGGGCCCACTAGAGGACGCCGGGCCCTCAGGCCACCCTCATGAAGTCTGTTTCTGATTGTTTGGTCAGAGACATTCACACCAGTGGCCTGCTGGAGGTCATTTTGTAGGGCTCTGGCAGTGCTTGTCCTGTTAATCCTTGCACAAAGGAGCAGAATCCGGTCCTGCTGATGGGTTAAGGACCTTCTACGACCCTGTCCAGCTCTCCTAGAGTAACTGCCTGTCTCCTGGAATCTCCTCCATGCTCTTAAGACTGTGCTGGGAGACACCGCAAACCTTCTGGCAATGGCACGCATTGATGTGCCATCCTGGAGGAGTTGGACTGCCTGTGCAACCTCTATAGGGTCCAGGTATCGCCTCATGCTACCAGTAGTGACAGGGACCCCAGCCAAATGCAAAACTAGTGAAAAACAGTCAGAAAAGATGAGTAGGGGGAAAAAATGTCAGTGGCATCCATCTGTAAATCTATTCCTGTTTTGGAGGTCGTCTCATTGTTGCCCATCTAGTGCACCTGTTGTTCATTTCATTAACACCAAAGCAGCTGAAACTGATTAACAACCCCCTCTGCTACTTAACTGACCAGATGAATATCCCAGGAGTTTCACTGACTTGATGCTATACTCTGATTAAAAAGTGTTCCTTTAATTTTTTTGAGCAGTGTATATTACCTCCTCTGCTGTCATCAATGTCTTCTCTCTACTTCCACCTTCCTAATTCCTACTTCCTGTCTGGTACCTGACATCACTTCCTGTTTGGTACCTCATATAACTTCCTGTCTGGTACCTGAGATCACTTCCTGTCTGCGCCTCCTATCACTTCATATCTGTGCGTGCCACTGAGGATCATCTCCTCGTGAAGACCTGCAGTCTATAGTTTTCAATACTTTGATGGGTTCCTCTTGGAGCATTCGTTCATTTTCTTGTATAAAATTAGTGAGGAGATCTCCAATGTGCAGAAACCTCCCCACTTAACACCCCATGTCCACAGGTACAATCATTGCTTCCCTCATTCAAGCCTGCTAGTATTAATGAGGTTGCTAAGCTTTTTTCTAACACCCATCTAACTACTTGCCCCCCCTGGGTCCAGCTTCATTGCAAATGCTACGCTCACCCTCTGACTCTATTCTACACTCCCTAACTCGTATTTCCAATCTCTCCCTCTCTTCTGGCATCTTCCCCAACACTCTAAAACATGCGTTAGTCACCCCTATCCTTAAAAAGCCCTCACTGGACCCCACCAATCTTAACAACCTACGCCCCTTCTCTTTACTCTCCTTTCCCTCCAAACTCCTTGAAAGATTGGTCTACAACCGACTGGGCACCTTCTGACTATGAACAAATTTCTTCATCCCCTTCAGTCCAGATTTCGCCCTCAACACTCCACGGAAACTGCTTTTCTAAAGCCTAGTACACACGTAACGAATATCCGCCGACCGGTCGTCCGTCTTTTGTCCAGAGTTGTGTTTTGTTGGTTGGAATGTGCTCTATACTGCACTGGACTTTTGTCGACCGACAGAATTCTACTTCAGAAGTGATGTCATGTGTTTGTTTGCTTTCTTTGTGTTCTTTCTTCTCTGAGCATGCCCAGTCTTTCCCTTTCCCTGTCGAAATCTGTACTGACTGCACGAAAATCGGACGTGTTTTGACGGTGGACAAAAATTTTATAGCCTGCACACCAGATTTTTTTCGGCCGAAAAGTCGGAGTCGGTTGTCGGAAGCATCATACTAACAAGCCGAAAATCGGCGGATCGCTCGTCGGACGAAAATTCCCTGCCGATTTTCGACGCGTGTGTACGAGGCTTTAAACTCACAAAACGGCCTACTAACTGCTAAAACCAACAGACACTATTCGGTACTACTTCTCCTGGACCTCTCTGCTGCCTTTGATACAGTGGACCACCCCCTCCTCCTCACAAAACTCCACTCCTTTGGTCTCCGTGACTGTACTCTTTGCTGGTTCTCATCCTACCTATCCCACCGCTCCTTCAGTGTCACTTACAACTCTACTGCCTCCTCTTTTCTTTCTTTCTCTGTCGGGGTCCCCCAAGGTTCTGTTCTTGAACTTCTCTTTTTCTCAATCTACACTTTCTGTTGATTGCCTCCCATGGCTTTCAGTATCATCTGAATGACACCCAAATCTATATAAATCTCAATATCTCGCTGACAACACCCAAATCTACCTCTCCATCCCCCAACTTACTCCATCTGTCTTTTTACGCATCACCAACTTACTAACAGACATATCAGCCTGGATCTCACGTCACTTCCTTAAACTCAACCTATCCAAAAGGTAGCTCATGATATTTCCTCCCCCACGTGCCACTTTCCCTGACTTCTCTGTCAAAATCAACAGCTCAACTATCAATCAGTCCCCCCATACGAAGGTCATAGGTGTAATCCTGGACTCTAAACTATCCTTTTGGCCCCACATCCAATCGCTATCCAAAGCTTGCCGCCTCAACCTCCGCAACATCTCCAAGGTACGCCCCTTCCTAACCAACGACACCACAACTTTTCTAATCCACTCCCTGGTCATCTCTCGCCTAGACTACTAGAACTTCCTCCTCATTGGCCTACCTCTAAATTGGCTATCCCCCCCTTCAGTCCATCATGAACGTTGCTGCCAGGCTCATCCACCTCCAAACGGAGTCTGCTACCCCTCTCTGCCAATTTCTCCATTGGCTGCCACTCAACCAAGGAATTCAATTCAAGATACTAACAGTAACCTACAAAGCCATCCATAACTGGCACCCAGCTACATCACTAACCTGGTCTCACAATACCAGCCAAATCGTTCTCTTGGCTCCTCCCAAGACCCTCAGCTCTCTAGTTCCCTTGTCACCTCCTCCAATGCTCGCCTCCAAGACTTCTTCTGAGCCTCTCCCATCCTCTGGAATTCTTTACCCCAATCTGCTTGACTATATCCTACTTTGTCTACTTTTAGACGATCCCTGAAAACTTATCTCTTCAGAGAAGCTTATCTTGCCCCCCCACCTAACAACTGTACTTTTATTTTCTCCATCAGCACATCCCCCACAGTTATTACCTCTTGTATCTCTTGACCCTCCCTCTTAGATTGTAAGTTCTAACGAGCAGGGCCCTCTGATTCCTACTGTATTAAAGTGTATTGTATTTGTACTGTCTACCCTCAAGTTGTAAAGCGCTGCATAAACTGTTGGCGCTATCTAAAAATAATAATAATAATAAAGTTAAGGAAAGTAAGTTGAATGAGTGGAACAACAATTTTCCATAGTGACCCCAGAGTTACCCTTTGGCTCTTCTAGGATATTGGTTGAACACATACTCTGATTAATAGAATCAGTTGGCTTGCCTGTTCATCTACCTATTTCCTCCAAATGGTGTTACAATACGAGGCAACTAGGTATAAGGATCCCTAGCGGGAACGCAGTTCCAGCACCTCCAGCACTGAATGCATGTAATAGCAAGGGGTGTGGAGTGTGCTGGAGGGTCTATTGATGCTGGCTGCTGGATCTATTGTCACTGGTGGGGATCTGTTTTTGTGTGAGGGATCTATTGTTGCTGGGGTTAGGTCTATTGTTGCTGGGGTGGAGTCCATTGTTGCTAGGTAAGTCTATCGTTATTCAAGGGTCTATTGTGGCTGGGGTGGGGCCTATTGTTGCTTGGGTGGTATCCATTGTTGCTTGGGGAGTGTATTGTTGTGTGAGGGGTCTATTGTTGCTGGGGTGAGGTCTATTGTTGCTGGGGGGACCTATTGTTGCAGGGGTGGAGTCCATTGTTGCTAGGTAAGTCTATTGTTGTGCAAGGGTCCATTGTGGCTTGGGTGGGGCCTATTGTTGCTTGGGTGGTATCCATTGTTGCTTGGGGAGTGTATTGTTGTGTGAGGGGTCTATTGTTGCTGGGGTGGGGTTTATTGTTGCTGAGGTGACCTATTGTTGCTGGGATGGGGTCCACTGCTGCTGGGGGAGTCTATTGTGGTGTGATGGATCTATTGTTGCTGGGATGAGGTATATAGTTTCTGGGGGGACCTATTGTTTCTAGGGTGGGATCCATTGCTACTGGGGGAGTCAATTGTTGTGTGAGGGATCTATTGTTGCTTGGATGAGGTCTATTGTTGCTGTGGGGATCTATTTTTGCTGGAGTGAGGTCTATTGTTGCTGGGGGAAGTATATTGGTGTGTTAAGGATCTATTATTGTGTGGGGGTCTATTGTTTCTGGAGGGGGGTGTCTATTGTTGCTAGGGTGGGGCCTATTGTTGTTGGGGGGAGTCTATTGTTGTGTGAGGGATCTATTGTTGCCGGGGTGAGGTCTATTATCACTGGAGGGACCTAAAAAAAAATGGGGGACTCCTGCACCTATTCTCTGAGAAAAGAAGTCCTGAGTATATCTGTATGCCCAGACATTTATACCAAATAAAGAATATACAATAAAAAAGTGTACCCCCCCCCCTTCCTCATCATGGTATGCATGGCCACGGTGACTAGCTAACCAGGGCATGGTCCCTTGACTTGGGTAGAGGGGAATGAGGGGGGGACAAGACTGGCAGTGATACACTTTCACAGCCCGCACTACCTCTGGCCACCACTAGAGGGAGACTCCACTTCAATCCAGCTGGCCGACAACACACAGGCAGATACAAATCTTACATACAATCTGATGCACTCTAAGAGTTGGGGAGCAGTCTAGAAATTAGTACACACTTCTAGGATTCCTCCAGCTATCCTATGAGCTAGAACCCCGGTGTTAATCACTCTTCCCACTGTCCACACAACAAACTATTGCATGCCACCACCCAACAGTTTGTCCACAGATCGGTCTGCTGGGCCACCACACACACACACAGATCTCCGACTGGCAGATCTGCTAGCTTACAATCTGCATGCAATCTGCTAACACACAGTGCAATTGCAATGAACTTAGACGGAGCACATAGACACTACAATCCAACAATCTCTCCGGAGATATGAGCCTGAGCTTATCACACAGAATTCAACACGACGGCCGGGCGGGGCTTTCATTGTTCTGAATGGACCCCATATGATGCCGCTCATGTGTGCCCCAGCACCATGTGTTTTGCTTGGACACACCGAATCGCCGATCTCGGTACAGAGCCGATCATGTAGGCTCTTTACTATGTGGTCAGCTGTGCCCAATCCCAGCTGATCACAGTGTAAATAGGAAGTGCCGGTTATCGGCATTCCTCTACTGGCGCTGACAGAGCGTGAGTAGATGAGAGCCGATAGGCGGGCTCTCCTGATGGGGGCGGGGTCTGCACTAATAATCAGTGTAATAATTATTAGTGCAGCCCCCATCAGCGATCCATGCCAGTGCCCACCAGTGATGCCCACCTGTGACTACCAATTGTGTCTTTCAGTGCCTATCAGGGATGCCTGTCAGTGCTGCCTATCAGTGCCCATCAATGCCATCCATCAGTGCCCATAAAGGTTGCCCATTACTGCCACCTATCAGTGCCTGTCAGTGCTGCATATCAGTGCCTCCCCATCAGTGCAGCCTATCAGTCCCCATCAGTGCCTCTGCATCAGTGCTGCATATTAGTGCCTCACCATCTGTGCAGCCTGTCAGTGCTGCATATTAGTGCCCCCTCATCAATGCCTATCAGTGATACCTATCAGTGCTGCATATTAGTGCCTCCTGATAAGTGCCCATCAGTGCTGCATATTAGTGCCTCCTCAGCAGTGCCCATTAGTGCTGCATATCAGTGCCTCTCCATCAGTGCAGCCTATCAGTGCCTGTAAGTGCTGCATATTAGTGCCTCCTCATCAGTGCCACCTATCAGTGTTTGTCAGTGCTGCATATTAGTGCCTCCTCATCAGTACCACCTATCAGTGTTTGTCAGTGCTGCATATTAGTGCCTCCTCATCATTGCCCATCAGTGCTGCTTATTAGTGCCTCCTCATCAGTGCCGCATATTAGTGCCTCCTCATCAGTGTTGCACATTAGTGCCTCCTCATCAGTGCTGCATATTAGTGCCTCCTCATCATTGCCCATCAGTGCTGCTTATTAGTGCCTCCTCATCAGTGCTGCATATTAGTGCCTCCTCATCAGTGCTGCATATTAGTGCCTCCTCATCAGTGCTGCATATTAGTGCCTCCTCATCATTGCCCATCAGTGCTGCTTATTAGTGCCTCCTCATCAGTGCTGCATATTAGTGCCTCCTCATCAGTGCTGCATATTAGTGCCTCCCCATCAGTGCAGCCTGTCAGTTCCCATCAGTGCTGCATATTAGTGCCTCTTCATTAGTGCCGCCCATCAGTGCTGCATATTAGTGCCTCCTCATCAGTGCTGCATATTAGTGCCTCCTCATCAGTGCAGCCTGTCAGTTCCCATCAGTGCTGCATATTAGTGCCTCCTCATCAGTGCCACCTATCAGTGTTTGTCAGTGCTGCATATTAGTGCCTCCTCATCAGTGCCACCTATCAGTGTTTGTCAGTGCTGCATATTAGTGCCTCCTCATCATTGCCCATCAGTGCTGCTTATTAGTGCCTCCTCATCAGTGCCGCATATTAGTGCCTCCTCATCAGTGTTGCACATTAGTGCCTCCTCATCAGTGCTGCATATTAGTGCCTCCTCATCATTGCCCATCAGTGCTGCTTATTAGTGCCTCCTCATCAGTGCTGCATATTAGTGCCTCCTCATCAGTGCTGCATATTAGTGCCTCCTCATCAGTGCTGCATATTAGTGCCTCCCCATCAGTGCAGCCTGTCAGTTCCCATCAGTGCTGCATATTAGTGCCTCTTCATTAGTGCCGCCCATCAGTGCTGCATATTAGTGCCTCCTCATCAGTGCTGCATATTAGTGCCTCCTCATCAGTGCAGCCTGTCAGTTCCCATCAGTGCTGCATATTAGTGCCTCCTCATCAGTGCCACCTATCAGTGTTTGTCAGTGCTGCATATTAGTGCCTCCTCATCAGTGCCACCTATCAGTGTTTGTCAGTGCTGCATATTAGTGCCTCCTCATCATTGCCCATCAGTGCTGCTTATTAGTGCCTCCTCATCAGTGCCGCATATTAGTGCCTCCTCATCAGTGTTGCACATTAGTGCCTCCTCATCAGTGCTGCATATTAGTGCCTCCTCATCATTGCCCATCAGTGCTGCTTATTAGTGCCTCCTCATCAGTGCTGCATATTAGTGCCTCCTCATCAGTGCTGCATATTAGTGCCTCCTCATCAGTGCTGCATATTAGTGCCTCCCCATCAGTGCAGCCTGTCAGTTCCCATCAGTGCTGCATATTAGTGCCTCTTCATTAGTGCCGCCCATCAGTGCTGCATATTAGTGCCTCCTCATCAGTGCTGCATATTAGTGCCTCCTCATCAGTGCAGCCTGTCAGTTCCCATCAGTGCTGCATATTAGTGCCGCCCATCAGTGCTGCATATTAGTGCCTCCTCATCAGTACCTGTCAGTGAAGCATTATCATTATCATTAAATTATTTTTTTAGAAAACTGTGTAACAGAAATTAAGAAAAACTTTTTTTTTTTTTTTTTTAACAAAACTTTTGGTCTTTATTCATTTGTTTAGCAAAAAATAAAAAACCCAGCGGTGATTCTACACTACTCATATCTTCAACCCTCATCCACCGCTCATCTCTGCACAACTCATCCACGTTTCTCTCCCCACCCACCACCTGGTACAGCTGAAGACCTACAACTATCAAAACATACAGCTTGTCCCCCTTCCCCCACATCATCTGAAGCTCGTGGCATTACAAACATTCCCAGGCAGGGCTTTTTTTCAGCGGGAACACTGGGGAACGCAGTTCCGACACCTCCAGCACTGAATGTATGTAATAGCAAGGGGTGTGGGGTGTGCTGGAGGGTCTATTGGTGTTGGCTGCTGGTGGATCTATTGTCACTGGTGGGTATCTGTTTTTGTGTGAGGGTCTATTGTTGCTGGTGGGGGATCTATTGTTGCACAGAGGTAAGACGTTTCTTGTAGTCGGTGACCAGGTTTTCACACATCTCAGGAGGGATTTTGGCCCACTCCTCTTTACAGATCTTCTCTAAATCCTTAAGGTTTCTTGGCTGTCGCTTGGCAACTCAAACTTTCAGCTCCCTCCATGAATTTTCTAAAGGGTTAAGGTCTGGAGGCTGGCTAGGCCACTCCATGACCCTAATGTGCTTCTTGAGGCACTCCTTTGTTGCCTTGGCATTGTCATGCTGAAAGACCCATCTACGACCCATCTTCAGTGTTCTGGCGGAGGGAAGAAGGTTCTCATTGAAGATTTACAATACTTGGCCCCTCAAAGCCACAAAATCAGTCTGTACCTTTAGCAGAGAAACCGCTCCAAACCATAATGTTTCCACCTCCGTGCTAGACTGTAGGGATGGTGTTCTTAGGGTCAAAGTCATCATTTTTCTTCATCCAAACACGGCGAGTCAAGTTAATGCCAAAGAGCTCCATTTTGGTCTCATCTGACCACAGCACTTTCACCCAGTTTTCCTCTGAATCATTCAGATGTTCATTGGCAAACTTCAGATGGCCCTGTAAATGTGCTTTCTTGAGCAGGGATAACTTTCGGGCGCTGCAGGATTTTAGTCCTTCCATAGTGTGTTACCAATTGTTTTCTTGGTGACTATGGTCCCAGCTGCCTTGAGATCATTGACAAGTTTCTCCAGTGTAGTTCTGGGCTGATTCCTCATCGTTCTCATGATCATTGAAACTCTACGAGGTGAGATCTTGCATGGAGCCCCAGACCAAGGGAGATTGACAGTTATTTTGTGTATCTTTCATTTGCGAATAATCGCACCAACTGTTGTCACCCTCTCACCAAGCTGCTTGGCGATGGTCTTGTAGCCCATTCCAGCCTTGTGTAGGTCTACAATCCCTGACATCCTTGGACAGCTCTTTGGTCTTGGCCATGGTGGACCACGAGGTGAGATCTTGCATGGAGCCCCAGACCGAGGTAGATTGACAGTTATTTTGTGTTTCTTCCATTTGCGAATAATCACACCAACTGTTGTCACCCTCTCGCCAAGCTGCTTGGCGATGGTCTTGTAGCCCATTCCAGCCTTGTGTAGGTCTACAATCCCTGACATCCTTGGACAGCTCTTTGGTCTTGGCCATGGTGGACCACGAGGTGAGATCTTGCATGGAGCCCCAGACCGAGGTAGATTGACAGTTATTTTGTGTTTCTTCCATTTGCGAATAATCACACCAACTGTTGTCACCCTCTCGCCAAGCTGCTTGGCGATGGTCTTGTAGCCCATTCCAGCCTTGTGTAGGTCTACAATCCCTGACATCCTTGGACAGCTCTTTGGTCTTGGCCATGGTGGACCACGAGGTGAGATATTGCATGGAGCCCCAGACCGAGGTAGATTGACAGTTATTTTGTGTTTCTTCCAATCGCGAATAATCGCACCAACTGTTGTCACCCTCTCGCCAAGCTGCTTGGCGATGGTCTTATAGCCTATTCCAGCCTTTTGCAGATCTACAATCTTGTCCCTGACATCCTTGGACAGCTCTTTGGTCTTGGCCATGGTGGAGAGATTGGAATCTGATTGATTGCTTCTGTGGACAGCTGTCTTTTATACAGGTAACAAGCTGAGATTAGGAGCACTCCCTTTTAAGAGGGTCCTCCTAATCTCAGCTCGTTACCTGTATAGAAGGCACCTGGGAGCCAGAAATCTTGCTGATTGATAGGGGGATCAAATACTTATTTCACTCATTAACCACTTGCCGACTGCCTAACGACAATTTACTGCGGCAGTCAGCCCCTCACAGGCAAAGTGACGTAGGTCTACGTCGCTAGCCTGTGAGGCTCTAGGGAGCGCCGGTCACTCGCGATTGTCCGTTACAGCGGGAGAAAGGCAGGCGGCTAATGTAAACACAGCCGCCTGTCATTCTTCCCTGTGTAAGAATGGAGATCATACGGTTCTGCTATGTAGGACCGTTGATCTCTGTTGTTAAACCTCAAGCCACATCCAATTACAGTTAGAAGCACGCCCCTAGGGACACACATAACCCCTCCCTCTCAAATAAAGTTAACCCCTTCCCTGCCAGTGTCATTTTTACAGTAACAGTGCATATGTATAGCACTGATTACTGTAGTAATGTCACTGGTAACCCCAAAAGTGTCAAAAATGTCAGTCAAGGGTCCGATCTGTCCGCCGCAATGTCGCAGATCGCCGCCATTACTCGTTAAAAAAAAAACAACAAAAATCTTTCCCTTAGTTAGTAAACGCAATAACTTTTGCGCAAACCAATCAAAATACGCTTTTCACTTTTGTTACCAAACATAGGTAGCATAAAACAAATTGGCCTAAAATGTTAAAACATTTTGATTTTTACATTTTTTTGGAAATTTCATATAAAAAAATGTGAAAAATATTGTTATTTTTGCCAAATTGTCGCTCTTTTTTTGTTTATAGCACATGATCAAAAAATCGTACAGGTGATCAAATACCACCAAAAGAAAGCTCTGTTTGTGGGAAAAAAAGGATGTCAATTTAATTTGGGTACAGCGTCGCACGACCGCGCAATTGTCCGTTAAAGTCACGCAGTGCCGAATCGCAAAATAGGGTCTGGTCAGGAAGGGAATAAAATCTTCCGGGGCTTAAGTGGTTATACAGGTGAGAATTGGAGAGTCCTCCTAATCTCAGCTCTTTACCTGTATAGAAGGCACTATGAGAGTGCTCCTAATCTCAGCTTGTTACCTGTATAGAAGGCACTATGAGAGTGCTCCTAATCTCAGCTCGTTACCTGTATAGAAGGCACTATGAGAGTGCTCCTAATCTCAGCTTGTTACCTGTATAGAAGACACTATGAGAGTGCTCCTAATCTCAGTTTGTTACCTGTATAGAAGGCACTATGAGAGTGCTCCTAATCTCAGCTCATTACCTGTATAGAAGACACTATGAGTCCTCCTAATCTCAGCTTGTTACCTGTATAGAAGGCACTATGAGAGTGCTCCTAATCTCAGCTTGTTGCCTGTATAGAAGGCACTATGAGAGTGCTCCTAATCTCAGCTTGTTACCTGTATAGAAGGCACTATGAGAGTGCTCCTAATCTCAGCTTGTTGCCTGTATAGAAGGCACTATGAGAGTGCTCCTAATCTCAGCTTGTTACCTGTATAGAAGACACCTGGGAGCCAGAAATCTTGCTGATTGATAGGGGATCAAATACCTTTTTCACTCATTAAAATGCAAATCAATTTATACGTTTTTTTAAATGTGTTTTACTGGATATTTTTGTTGCGATTCTGTCTCTCGCTGTTAAAATAAATGTATCAATAAAATTATAACTCAGTAACACTTTGGCCAGGATGTACCCTTTAAAAAATTTAATTGGTTTTATTATACACTTCTTTGGACTGAACAGTACCACTTGTTAAAAGCCACCTTACATTTGTTAATATAATCACCAGCAATGTGTAATTCAATGTCCAAATAGATCTCCTTCATGTGTCAAACATTTCCCGCACTTTCAAGTGTGACTTTTCTGATGTTTGAGAAGGCTTTCTTTCTTAGTGAAAGATTTCCCGCAGTCCGAACACAAATACGGACGCTCTCCCGTGTGACTTCTTTGATGCCTAATAAGTTTTGCCTTGTCGTTAAAACATTTCCCGCACTCCGAACACGAGAAAGGACGCTCCCCCGTGTGAATTCTCTTATGTTTAAGGAGGTTTCCCTTATCATTAAAATATTTCCCGCACTCCGAGCACGAAAACGGGCGCTCACCCGTGTGAGTTCTTTGATGTTTAAGAAGGTTTCCTTTGTTACCGAAAAATTTCCCGCACTCCGAACACGAATAGGGGCGCTCGCCCGTGTGAGTCCTTTTGTGCCTAAGAAGGTCTGATTTCTGAATGAAACATTTCCCGCACTCTGAACAGGCGAAAGGACGCTCACCGGTGTGAATCCTCTGGTGTTTAAGAAGGTCTCCTTTCTGAATGAAGCATTTCCCGCACTCAGAGCATAAATAAGAAACCTCACATGTGTGGCTTTTCTGGTGTGTAAGAAGCGTTCTCTTCTCAGCAAAACTTTTCCCGCACTCTGAACATGAGAAAGGACGCTCACCGGTGTGACTTCTCTGGTGTACGAGAAGGCTTCTTTTCACAGTAAAACTTTTCCCGCACTCTGAGCATGAGAAAGGACGCTTGATCGTGTGATTTGTCTGTTGTTTGAAGAGTGCTTCGGTTTCAGTGAGAGATTTCCGACACACCGAACACGTCAATGTATTCACCACTGGGTTACCTCCTACAAAACCTAACGAAGATTCTGTGGGATTCGATGGATCTGTGGATTTATAAGCACTATGAGTTTCAAGAAGGAGATCTGAAGTAAAAATATGTGACCTGTCAGGGTGTGACAGATCCATGGATCTCTCCAAATGGTAAGGTCTGGGATGTATATTTTGAGTAAGCAGATTTACTCCTGGAGAATATGGTGTGATGCCATTATAAGCTGGAGATATAATGAGACGTCCCTCTGGGGTGTTCCGGACATAGTGTCCACCTGTTGGGAAACATTTTTTAAATTAATTAAATGTATTAAGTATTATTTATGCCCTACATTCAGGAATCACATATGCTACTGTTATGTAATGGTATCAGCCAAATGATCAGACCAGTGGTGATGGGCAATTTCTACTTTACTTAACAATGTAGAACATAGATTACACAGGAGATCATGTGGACAGGGGTTTGCAGTACAAAACAGCAATATGAGGAAGGGAGAAACAGGCATAACACACATGAAAACAATTCTATTGCAGTTCTACTAATGGCCACTAGATGGCAGCAGAGTGCTCTGAGTTCAGTTTACTGATAGGATAATCCAAGAGATTAATCGTTCATTCAGCAGACTGTGAACTGAGGGGATTTCCTGCTGGCACAGACTTCACACTGGCACTGCTGATGCTGACTTTGGTCAGGAGGCTCTGGGGGCCATAGATAGGACCAACCCACTGCTTGGACAACTTCTCCACATGGACTGTAACAGAGTCCTCTCCAGTGACTGGGGCTTGGATTGATGCTGTGTGCTCTCGTGCTCACTGCTGGTGGCCCACACACCAGACTGATCGAATGAGGACCCAGCACCTGGGCACAGCTCACTTGCCCAGTCACTGCTGTCCCATCAGGCAGGATCTCTCTGAACACAGAAAGCTGGGCGGAGCTGGCATTTATACTCCCTGGGTGTGTCCTGGAACTCAGGGGATGCTGGGAGCCCAGAGGATTGTGGGGAATTGAGTTAAAGGGACTTTCACCTGCATCTGGTTAAAGGGGCACACCACTACAGTACTAAACCTCTAAACAGTTTCCCATAGTTTTGGTTTGGAATTGGGTGAAATCTTAACAATGGAGATGAACCTTTTACATGATGTACAGTTTTTCCTTATTTGTTGGGAAGATGATGTTATATTGAGGAATGGAGATGGATCTTTCATATGGTGTACAGTATCTCCTCCTCATTTGTTGGGAACATGACGTTATATTAACCACTTAAGCCCATTTTAAGGACATTTCATATGGTGTACAGAATACTTTATATTCATAGAAGTTGATTACTTACTTGTGTCTATATGTAGAGAAGATTCCTCCTGTTTACTTTTCATAATCATCTCCTCCTCCTCCATAGACTGCTGATCTCCACTCACCAACGTCTCTTCTTCTTCCTCCTTAACCTCAACCTTGAGGTCTTTCAAATCTTTATCCTAAACCCCAAAGATGATACAATACATGTAAGAAAAGGAACAAGAGATTACATGGAAAAATGTTGTTTCACAGCCTAAAATATATTTTTAAGTCTACATCTCAGTCCCACCTACCTGATGATGGGGAGGGATGGTGTGATCTTCTTGTGTGGAATCCCGGGAATACAGAGAACGGGGACATCTCTCTGGTGGGTTCCCATTACTGGATCCATCTGTAGGAAACACACACACTGACTGAATACATTGTTTCTATGTGTTTATCAGATGATGGGGGATCTAGGTGGATCCTCCGTACTGCTCTCTCCTTTACAATAAAGTCTCCTCTTACCCGGTGATGTGAGGGGCGGCTGATTCTCCATCATGACGTCCTTGTAGAAATCCTTGTGTCCTTCTATATACTCCCACTCCTCCATGGAGAAATAGACAGTGACATCCTGACACCTTATAGGAACCTGACACACACAATGATACAGTCACCATCCAGACACATCCCTTGTCTGTTACTGGATAATGTCCCAGAATTCCCAGCACCGCTCACCTCTCCTGTCAGCAGCTCCATCATCTTCTTGGTGACTTCTAGAACCTTCTTGGTACTGGTTACCTCTGTTGTCAGGCAGTGAGGTGGAGGCACTGTGATGAGTGATGTCCTGTGAAGACATCTGCTGGGTGTTAATGGATCTCCAGATGTTTTATTCACTACATTATAATCCTGTGTAAAGAGAGAAAGTAACATTTGTCACTACAAACTTCCCGGAATCCTCACCTCTCTGGTCAGGCCATTTGAAAGATAAGAGTGATGTCATGTGACCTCCCAGAATCCTCCTCACCTCTCCGGTCAGCAGATAGATGATCTCCAGGGTGAGGTTTAGTATTCTGTCAGTCATGTGACCTCGGTCGCTATCCATCCTAAGTGATGTGGTAATGTGACTTTTACAGGACTCTCCTCTCTGTAGAAGGATAATAAACTGAGAATTATCTGGGCTGTACTAGGATGAATTATGCCTGCACAGAGTTCCTCCATAGTTCTGACACCTCAGGCGGCTTCTTATATGATATTACAGACCTTGGTTAATTCCAAAAGTATACCAGAGATGCCTTCTAGAACGCTACACAACCTAAACCCTTCTCTTCACTCAATCTAAAACTAATAGGAGTGAGAACCTCTGTTGAGATATTCCGATGCCTGTGCTCTGGTTAGGGAGATTTCCTTCACTTTTCTTCCAGTTAGTGATGTCAAACATAAAAGGATATGAGGGAAAATAAGTTCAAAGGGGCTATAGGAATAATCAGACAGAGGTTCCAACTCTTTCCTTCTCCATGGAAAACAAAACATTTTAGCTGGTGTAATGCTTTTGATGAGGAAAAGGGAAGCAGCCATTTTGTTTATCAAATATTTACTTATGATTATCGGGCATGGATTTATGATTAAGCAGATTTATTGGATATATATTGTGTGATAAGTCCTTTTGTATAACAGCTGTTAAGATTGCTTACTTGACCTTTTGAAGACCTGTTTAGCCAACAAGCTTTGGAAGTGACATGTCTACGTTAAATGTCCATTTCGCATTTCAAAGAATGTTATCAAAGAATGAGATGTGACTTCAAAAGAAATTAGAGGCTAGGTGCCACCCACTGTAGTGTATAAAACTGTATTGCAAACCCTAGTCAGATAGAGCAATGTTCATTAAGCCAACAGAATGTAATTTGATTTACTTGCTCTCCAAACATGTCATTTTATCTACATGTTTGTCTAAATAAATATAATTTTCAATCTGGCTTCAACAGTCAAAATGTTATTGAAACCCGTGAGTTTTGGGATTACCCTTACAAATGGTCCTTCGTAGCCGGGTAGAGAAAATCCATGGACATGGCTAAAAGAAACAGGACAACACAAGCTGGGAATTCACGTCTTCAGTAAAAGGTAAGCTAACTTTATGCTTACTGCGATTTCCCCTTGTGTCGTGCTGTTTATGTAAGTCGATGTAATGGAGAAGTACCCTTCAAAAAAACCTTGGCTGTTGAATTTTATTATTTTAAATTTCTTTTTTACTTTCCATACTATCTGTTACTTATTACTGTCCTTTGCATGAGTGTGTTCTGCTGAATGATTTGCCCTATTTCAGGAGCAATGTGTGGTTAGGTACGATTTCTGCAGTTCCTGCGATCGGGAGACCGACCAGGTCAGGAATCGGGTCTTCGGACTCAAGATCATTCATAACGTGTGATTGATAAAGTACTATATGTGGTGGGGCCCTGGTTTATTGCCGAAGGTGATGGGCTGCTTAAAAAACAGCACTGCTTGAAACATTAGTGCTAGAATGATTGAGAAAACTGTCTTCCCGTTCTCTTCTGCGTGATTCTTCATAAAATCACACAATAAGCAGGAGTACTGTCTTCTCTATTTCACAACAGTGCCTATAAACTGAAGTGGAAGACTTTTTAGGAAAGCACAACTATCAGGTTATATACTCTCTCTCGCTCTCTCACAGATTCAAAATTTATCCTATTATACTGCACCATTTTTTGGAATATGTTTTGCTGTGTGTCCTGCATATGAGTGGTTGATTGCTGAAAAAGGAGTGCTTTTTACATTCTTGAACTATTTTAATACTGAACACCCTAATTAATTTGTGCGCATGTCAGTCTGTGTGGCTGATTTATACTTTATAGTCTGGTATAGATCCTGGGCAAGGATTGGGGCCAGATATATTGTTCCTGCTATTACCTAGGTACTTTTGTGTCTGTGTGACTTGGTGACCTGGTAATAGGTTAATTCTTCAGAAGTCTCATCACCGTGTGAGATGGGGAATTGTACCACCGTGTACACCTCAAATGAGGATCTGTGTGATCCCACTGTGAACCCTTCCTAATCGCCAAAGATATTGCCCATCAGTCTGTGTGACTGAGTTGTAACTTTGGAGCAGGAACAGTTCGTTCCCTGAAGAAATGGAACTAAGGCACACAGGGGTTTTGTACCCCTAGAACCCCAAGTTCTCCAAAGAATGTAAAAAGTACGATCCAAGTGTTTTCAAAAGAAGCAAAAGCAGGCACTAGATAAATGGATAAATGCAAGTGAACAGTGTGAAAACATGGTGAAGAGGAGATTGAGGGGAACCAATGAGAAATTTGAATGAATACAGATGTAAAGAACCGAATAATAATAATATTTCTTAAATAACTGTAGGCACACTGTACCCTGAACTACCACCTAGATCGCTTATAATGACCTAAGTATAGGCATAGATTAGACCCTACTGTACACAAAAAAAAAAAAAAAAAAAAGAGAGGAAAGATGAGTCCTACTGAACTGGACTAGGTACAGTCCAGAAGTAGAAAAAGTGCAGCTTTATTAGAGAAATGTACTAATATTTTTGTCTACAGGTTTTAACTAGCTAATTGCAAGAGTATATTATGCTGGAGTGGCCATACATGTTACAATTTTTTGTTGTACAATTTTTCTGTTCGATTTACCACAAACAAGATAATATGAGGTCAAAGCTAAACACTTTCACTTGTATCCAATTAGGCAGGCCTTTGTAGTACATAGTTGAAGGTAAATTTCAAAAAAAAAAAAAAAAAAATTTGTACAGAAAATTGTATGAAAATTGTATGAAAATTGTATCGTGTATGGGCAACCTTAGTCGTGTAGAGGTGTATGAGATTAATGGATTGTTGTTATGTTGTGTTAGTTCTAATAATGTTCCTAAAGTGCTGTATCAGCAAAACATTGGTTACACTTAATGAATATTGGTTGCATAATGATTTGTTTTGTGTTTATGACTTTTAAAGTGATGTGCCTTTGCCACAAGTACAACTAAAGGTAAATCAGTGCTATGCTGGTCATGGCAACTTTTAGAAGAAAGAAAATATATTTGGTGTGTAAAGTGTGACCTTAAAAGGACTAAAAATGTTATTTTTATTTCTAAATCGTGAGCAAAGTGAACTTTTAAAATTGTGTGAATGTACAGTCATTTTACACTTGTGAAAATCGTGAATATAAACCCTTGCTGGGGTGGCTAATCATGTAATCATTGGTGACACATCCAATGCAGTTAATAAAATTAATTAAAAGAAGGAAAGTGATGTTAAAGCATTTAGTGACATGTAAAAAAAAGTATTTTCACAAAAGTCGTTTAAAGTTTGAAATTCAGGAGCTCTGTCTTAGTTTAAAGTTGCTGAAACCCCCCCCCCCCCCCTTCTACTTTGACACAGGTTTGTTGCAAGGCTTGTGAGTGTGAACAGCTGTATTGTCATGCAAATTGACTGAGCTGAGTAAACTTTTATATGAAAGTACAAAAGAATATGATAATTGTATTTACAGATGTGTATTAACTGTAAATCTTTGTTTTATGTAGAAAAAAAAAAAAAACAAACAGTTTTTGAAGAATGTTCCAAATGGGTGCAATATGGTGAAGTATAATTTCTTGTAGTCAAATGGGAAATTACTGATGTTTATTTTTGAGCTGCTCATTTTTTTAACCATGGTGAACAATAATATATATATATTTTTTTTAATTTATGGTATACCATAAAATATATATAAATAAAAAATCCATGTGGTAATAATTAATTTGACGTCAACAATTTTTGGTATCAGAAAAGTGCACTGTTAAAACATCTAAGAAAAAAAAAATGTTTAAAATGCTTACTGTAGGCTAAATACATAACCTTTGTTTTATTTTTAGGAGGAAAATATAATGTTTTGTTACTAAAATTTTTTGATGCTTATTTCTCAGATAAATTCTATACCCTGGTTTTATTGATTTGGGACTTTCAGAACAGAGGCAGATCACAGCCTTCAAAGACAGTTCACCAATGGAAGTATTGTTTCCAAATTGTTTAATTCTGGTTTATTAAACTGTTTTCATATGTAAATGTTTATGAGTTTCATCCCCATATAGCTAATATTGGTGTTGTACTGCTTGTAGCAGTTTCTAATTTCTTATTAATTGGGAGTCAGATATTTGATGTGTTCTAATCTGACACATATGAGCTCTGGCATTAATGAGTTTCTATGCCTTAGATAATTAAGCATCTCCTGTCTTAAAATTACCTGCCTTCCTGTAAGCCCTGAACCCCAGTGCTGCACTATACTCCTGCCATTCTTGTAAATATTGTATTCTGTGTTATCCAAGTTTTTGTCTCTGCACTTACATGTTCCTGGTCTACTGTAGGGTTGTTGATCCCAGCCATAGGCGATAGGCCTCCTTTGAGACAGCCTATTGTTCATGATAAGTGTTTCATTGAATTCAGGATAGTGTACACAGTTTAGTGTGGATGGTGGTTGAATAACACATTATATGAAATGAGAATGATTTCTCTTTGTATTAAGACATTTTTGTTTTCTTTTCTTCTAGGTCTTATTACTCTTTATAATATAGATTTACTTCAGCAGAAAAAAAAACTCAACGGCTTTATGGGCATTTTTTTGTTAATGATCTTAATGTTGGACTAACAATCTGAGTGACGCCATCTTCAACAAAAAAATACCCTCCTTCATTCCTGCACGCTATGACATCACCACAAACAGCATTGATGGAGAAGAGCGCTTTCAAAAAAGCCTTTTAATATCTGAAGAACTTTGATACTTGTCATGTCAGCTGTAGGAAAATTTAAAGCTCAGTTTGCTATGATTGCAAAAAGATCTGCACACCTACCGGAAGTTTCTTGTCATGTGGACTGCGATGGTCCTGAAGAGAAGAATATTATGTATGAACATTGTATGAGTTCTTAGGTGTTGCAGTGGAGTCTTATGGAGGACTAGCTGTCAAAGGAGGAGTCAACAAAAGACTTGGCGTTCATACACTGTTAGACCAACACATAATTTTTTAGATTTTTTTGATTTTTCGGTTCGTTTTGTCACATTTTTATTTTTGAATATTTTGTATATTTTAGCCTTGACAAAGCAAAGTGAGATTTTTCTGCAGAAGTAAATGGGATACATAATTCAGGAGAAATATGAACTAGAAAAATATATATATTTAAACTAAGATTGGGCAGTTGGAGGGAGATGTCAGGGAATTCAGAAGGGATTGATAGGAATTGTAATTTTATCTGCTTTTCTTAAAAAATGCATTTTATGTTAGGTTTTGTATGTGTTATGAGACCTAGTTTGTTCCTTCTTCCTCATATCAGCACCTCCATAAAGCCATACGTGGCTTTAACAGTTACCAAAAGTGACTGTGATGTGAGATCACCACACAGGGACAGCAGAGCGGAAACCGCTACACTGTTAATGGTCACAGGCCCAACTCTTCACTACAACTAGTGTGTGGATTGCTTGAGATAGCAGTGATATGTTTCCAGAACTCCAATGTAGGAAGGGACTGTTTTGTTTGTGGCAATATATATTGCCAACAGGAGGATTATTGATGAGGAAAAGGGAAGCAGCCATTTTGTTTATCAAATATTTACTTATGATTATCGGGCATGGCTTTATGATTAAGCAGATTTATTGGATATATATTGTGTGATAAGTCCTTTTGTATAACAGCTGTTAAGATTGCTTACTTGACCTTTTGAAGACCTGTTTAGCCAACAAGCTTTGGAAGTGACATGTCTACGTTAAATGTCCATTTCGCATTTCAAAGAATGTTATCAAAGAATGAGATGTGACTTCAAAAGAAATTAGAGGCTAGGTGCCACCCACTGTAGTGTATAAAACTGTATTGCAAACCCTAGTCAGATAGAGCAATGTTCATTAAGCCAACAGAATGTAATTTGATTTACTTGCTCTCCAAACATGTCATTTTATCTACATGTTTGTCTAAATAAATATAATTTTCAATCTGGCTTCAACAGTCAAAATGTTATTGAAACCCGTGAGTTTTGGGATTACCCTTACACTTTAAAAAGTGGTAAATATAGGATCATAGTTGCCAACAGCTAAAAAAAAGATAAGTGGGCACCTTAAAGTGATTGTAAAATCTCATTTTTTAGAATTAAATATAACAAACATGTTACACTTACCTGCTTCCAAGATTTGTATGAATATGGAAAGCAACAGTTTCAGCTAACATTGATCCTTCCTCAGGTTAAAGACACATCTAGTTACAAAGAAACTAAGTATGTATCAAAGACCAAAAATCATGGTAACCATTTACGCTATCAATAAAAAATGCAATCTGTGATCCTTTTCTGACTTACCTTGTATCTTTGTACCTAGATGTGTTTTCTAATGTTTCCAAACTCAGTACCTCGTATACAACTTTTACAATAAATTACCAATTCTGCAACCACTGATCAGTTCTCCTAAATATATTTTTATGTGTAGCAGTTGCTGGATTACTGGGTGTAAATATAAAATAATATCTCATTACCTCCTCTGCTGCCAGTTCCAGCAATGTCTCCTCTCTACTTCCTCCCAATTCACCTTTCACCTGGAACTTCCTGTCTGTATCTTACATCACTTCCTATCTGACCTTTACATCACTTCCTGTCTGTGCGTTCCACTGACAATGCATATGGTCGTCTCCTTGTAGAGAATATAAAAAACTGCAGCCTGTGTTGTTTGTCAATACGTTGACAGCTGCATCCTGGGGCATAAAGGCCCGTACACACGAGTCGAAATTAGGCCGGGAATTTTCGTCCGACGACCGATCTGCCGATTTTCGGCTTGTTAGTATGGTGCTCTCGACAACCGACTCCGACTTTTCGGCCGACAAAATTCTGGTGTGCAGGCTATAAAATTTTTGTCCACCGTCAAACACGTCCGATTTTCGTGCAGTCAGTATAGATTTCGACAGGGAAAAATCTTATGAGCAAGTCTGGGCATGCTCAGAGATGAAAGAACACAAAGAAAGCAATCCAACACATGACATCACTTCTGAAGTAGAATTCTGTCGGACGACAAAATTCGTGTGCAGTCTAGAGCACATTCCAACCAACAGACACCACTCTGGACAAAAGACGAACGACCGGTCGGCGGAAATTCGTTGCGTGTGTACGAGGCTTTACTCAGTGGGGTTGTATACATTACACCGGAGTTGAAGGCCAAAGAAGGAAAAAATATACAGAAAATAATTTGATTATTTTTTTTTTTTTATTAATTTAAAGGAGTATTGAAAAAATACATCACAATCGAAAAACCCAGACATCAATAATAAAATAAGCAGAAAAACAACAGAAAACCATATGGTTTTCGTAGATATCCCAACATGGATATAGTTATAAACATATAATTAAAGGTGTATCCCATAGGACCTTATCCTTACAACCATATATTTCATATTTCTTCCCCAAGATAGGAGGCAGGAGACAAGTGAGAGGTGGAGGCATCCCCCATCTAAATGCAGATACTATTTCCAATCTTTCCCCCATATACAATATAGTCTAGGGGTTACCAGGCTTCTCTGCCTAATCATTGCTCCCCCCCCCCCCCAAAAAAAAAAGCTCCCCCAACCACCCCTCACTTCCTGTGTTAGTGATGTAAACCAAAAACAAATAATTTGATTATGTATCAAATTCATAAACTTGCAAAACGAATAAATGGAAAACGGGAAGTGAAATTGAAACAGTCGAAGCGGGACTATTCAATTGGACATTGTAGTGTCTCCATGTACACTTAAAAGATCTTTTCTCAACCAGGATTCCTCCAGCGGTGGCTAGGGGTTTCTTGAGCAATGGTGGACTGGCCCCTGCTTGATGGTGCCTACACTGTTACAACCCCAACTTCGCTTGGCTGAGCCATCAGAGCAAGACCAGTAGACCCTTCTACCACTAACCACCAATCTAAACAGTTTCTTCTCCTAATGACCACCAAAATAACCACCAATGTAAGAGGACATTTTCTTTACAGACCACCAATGTAAGGGTTTTTTTTTACTGACCAGTAAGGGGCACTTCCTTACTGACCAGCAATGGCTCTAGAAATATAATTTGGACAGGTGTTCCCTTAAGCCCTGTACACACGATAAGATTATCGAATGATCTGTCGTCCGTTTTTTGTGGCATGCTAGTCTGACGTGGAAAGTGAAGAGGTTATTTTCATAAGAATTTTCCCGTACGACAGAATTCTACTTCAGAAGTGATGTCATGTGTTGGATTGTTTTGTATGTGTTCTTTCGTCTCTGAGCATGCCTAGTCTTGCTCTTAAGATTTTTTTCCGTCGAAATCTGTACTAATGAGACGAAAATCGGACGTTGTATTACGGACAACAAAAATGTTATAGCCTGCACATCAGGATTTTGTCAGCCTGAAAAGTCGGAGTTGGCTGTCGAAAGCACCGTACTAACAATCCGAAAATCGGCACATCGGTCGCCGGACAAATTTTCCCTTCAGATTTTCTTATTGTGTGTATGGGCCTTAAGACCAGAAGTCTATTTTAAGTGTTCCTTCTTGGTAGTTGAACCTGTATAACCCACTAATGTACACATTACAAATCACACTGTACCATGAGTTGGAGATATAATTTAAGAAGAAGTCCCAGAGACCTGAAATGATTAATATTTCAAGGGTTCCTTCTTGGCTGTGGGACCAGTAGGTCCTTTACTCTTTACAGGTAAGTAACTGATACCATTGATATTTTTTACTGTCTGTAAAGGGGGTTTTTTACAACGTGCCACTAATCACCAATATAAAAAGTTTCTTCTCTCAATGGCCACCAAAATAGTAGGGCGCTTCTTCATTGACCACCACTGAAAGGGGACATTTTCTTTACTGACTTTCAATGTAAGGTGATGTCTTCTTACCGAACTCCAGGGTAATGGGGCACTTCCTTGCTGACCAACAATTCTTGCAGATATAATTTAGACAGGTGTTCATTAAGATCAGAAAATTATTTTAAGGGTTCCTCCTTGGCAGTGTGACCAGTAGATCCTTTCCTCTCATCTTTTCAGGTGAGTAACTGATTCCAATTCGTTTTTTAGCTGTCTGTAAGGGGGCCCTTCTACCGCTAACCACCAATCTAAAGCCTCGTACACACGCAACGATTATCGGCCGACCGGTCGTCCGTCTTTTGCCCAGAGTGGTGTTTTGTTGGTTGGAATGTGCCTAGACTGCAAACGAATTTTCTCGCCCGACAAAATTCTACTTCAGAAGTGATGTCATGTGTTGGTTTGCTTTCTTTGTGTTCTTTCTTCTCTGAGCATGCCCAGACTTGCTCATCAGATTTTTCCCTGTCGAAATCGGTACTGACTGCACGAAAATCGGCCGTGTTTTGACGGCGGAGATAAATTTTATAGCCTGCACACCAGATTTTTTTCGGCCGAAAAGTCGGAGTCGGTTGTCGGAAGCATCATACTAACAAGCCGAAAATCGGCGGATCGGTCGTCGGACGAAAATTCCCTGCCGATTTTCGACGCGTGTGTACGAGGCTTAAAGAGTTTCTTCTCCCAAAGAACCCACCAACGTAACAGGGCACTTCTTCATTGATCAACAAGTTAAGGGGACATTTCCTTACTGACCAAGTTACAGATCACACTAATGTACTGTTAGCTTGAGATACACTGCCTGGCCAAAAAAAAAGTCCCCACCTGGAATTAACTAAGCAACTAACTAAACTAAGCATGCAGTAACAATCCTATTGGATGTAAAAATCAAAAAACGTGCTGCGCCAGAAGTGCACAAAAAGAATAAGTGATTAATGAATCAACAAGTGTTATCAACAAAATATAGTGTCCATCATATGTGCTCTGATGAAACATAAATGTTCATATAAAGTGCTCCAAAGTAATGATTAGTATATCCAGGTGATGACAGGACAGCCTCAATCCCTTGTGAATCAAGCAGGAACCACCAGTGTGTGAACTCCCTCCACCAGTAAGATTGGCCTCTCACCTTGATACCAGACCCAAACGGGCCAGCATGAGCATATCAGGGGATAAACAGACTATCACAGGTAACCTCTCCAGCCTTCACATTTGTTGGGCACTCAGCCGTGCCTGCTGTTATGGCATTCAGTGTTAGAGAGTAGCACCCGAGCGATCGGCGTCAGGCACGCAGGCTCCGCCTCCCTATACGCGTTACGCCTGGAGCGTGGGCTCCGTTTGGCTTCTTCGGTAGGGGTGAAGTTTGCGTGTCCAGCCTTGCCTATTTACCAATGCTGCTAACGGTGGATTGGCCAGCGGTCACATGTCCTCCTCACTCTGAGCTATGCACAGGACACCGGAACCAAAAGATACACTTCCTGTGATCTTCGGTGTCACTAGCTATTATATCGAGGGGGCAATTTGAAACATATATAGATCTACTAAATCACTACCAGAGACCGCGTGACTGCGCCGCCATCCCCCGGGTGTTTCTCCTAAAATCATCGCATAAAAACATCTTTATTACATAAAATCGCATCATAAAATCGCATTAAATCAAATTATTGCCATAATGTTAAAAACTCACAAAATATATTATTGGTAAAAGTGGAATACCTCTAATATATTGCTAATTCTATAAAATGACACAAAAAAAAAAATATTTTATGTATATAAAAATATATAAAAATTAAAAATCTGTATAAAAACTATGACAAATGTCTATATATTAAATGATGAATAGTGAGTGAATCTACAGATATTTCAGGGAGGGGGGGCTATCTATCACTAATGAAGCAGTTGAGGTCAAAATCCTTATTTAACCCCCTGGGTGCCAATACTTTCGTCTCATACACCCAGAAGGACTCTCTTCTGCTTAATTGTCGAATGTAGTTTCCCCCCCTCCAATGTGGCTGGACATGTTCAATTCCCCAAAACTTTAGAGAATGAGGGTTTCTATCATGGACTTCTCTAAAGTGCTTGGAGACGCTGTGTGACACCTCACCCTTTTTTATATTTTTGATGTGTTCTCCTATTCTTACGTTCAGGGGTCGTGATGTGCGACCCACATATTGGAGTCCACAGCCACACTCCATCATGTAGACCACCCCAATGGTGGTACATGTAATTAAATCTTTAATATGGTATTCGTTGCCTGTGCTGTTAGATTTAAACGATTTTCTTTTCTTTATGTTTTTCCTCGTTTGTCGACAGACACCGCATTTCCCACATGCAAAAAATCCGGATAGAAACTGGAAAACAGTATTTTTCATACGCTTAGGGGGATCTACCACTCCCGGTGCTAACCGATCCCCCTAAGCGTATGAAAAATACTGTTTTCCAGTTTCTATCCGGATCCGGTGGTCTACATGATGGAGTGTGGCTGTGGACTCCAATATGTGGGTCGCACATCACGACCCCTGAACGTAAGAATAGGAGAACACATCAAAAATATAAAAAAGGGTGAGGTGTCACACAGCGTGCCCAAGCACTTTAGAGAAGTCCATGATAGAAACCCTCATTCTCTAAAGTTTTGGGGAATTGAACATGTCCAGCCACATTGGAGGGGGGGAAACTACATTCGACAATTAAGCAGAAGAGAGTCCTTCTGGGTGTATGAGACGAAAGTATTGGCACCCAGGGGGTTAAATAAGGATTTTGACCTCAACTGCTTCATTAGTGATAGATAGCCCCCCCTCCCTGAAATATCTGTAGATTCACTCACTATTCATCATTTAATATATAGACATTTGTCATAGTTTTTATACAGATTTTTAATTTTTATATATTTTTATATACATAAAATATTTTTTTTTTTGTGTCATTTTATAGAATTAGCAATATATTAGAGGTATTCCACTTTTACCAATAATATATTTTGTGAGTTTTTAACATTATGGCAATAATTTGATTTAATGCGATTTTATGATGCGATTTTATGTAATAAAGATGTTTTTATGCGATGATTTTAGGAGAAACACCCAGGGGATGGCGGCGCAGTCACGCGGTCTCTGGTAGTGATTTAGTAGATCTATATATGTTTCAAATTGCCCCCTCGATATAATAGCTAGTGACACCGAAGATCACAGGAAGTGTATCTTTTGGTTCCGGTGTCCTGTGCATAGCTCAGAGTGAGGAGGACATGTGACCGCTGGCCAATCCACCGTTAGCAGCATTGGTAAATAGGCGAGGCTGGACACGCAAACTTCACCCCTACCGAAGAAGCCAAACGGAGCCCACGCTCCAGGCGTAACGCGTATAGGGAGGCGGAGCCTGCGTGCCTGACGCCGATCGCTCGGGTGCTACTCTCTAACACTGAATGCCATAACAGCAGGCACGGCTGAGTGCCCAACAAATGTGAAGGCTGGAGAGGTTACCTGTGATAGTCTGTTTATCCCCTGATATGCTCATGCTGGCCCGTTTGGGTCTGGTATCAAGGTGAGAGGCCAATCTTACTGGTGGAGGGAGTTCACACACTGGTGGTTCCTGCTTGATTCACAAGGGATTGAGGCTGTCCTGTCATCACCTGGATATACTAATCATTACTTTGGAGCACTTTATATGAACATTTATGTTTCATCAGAGCACATATGATGGACACTATATTTTGTTGATAACACTTGTTGATTCATTAATCACTTATTATTTTTGTGCACTTCTGGCGCAGCACGTTTTTTGATTTTTATGTTTTTGTTGTGAGGTGTGGACACAATTTGTGTATGCAGCCGGATTTATATATTGATTTATTCTAGCACATTTATACACATTTGAATTTCACTTAGTCTTGCGCTGATAGTTTTTTCACTATAATCCTATTGGATGTGCCCAAAGAATGAGGTCAGCTGACTACCTGAATATACTGAATGACCAGGTTATTCCATCAATGGATTTTTCCTTCCCTGATGGCACGGGTATATTCCAAGATGACAATGCCAGGATTCAAATTTTGTAAGAGTGGTTCAGGGAGGATGAGACATCATTTTCACACATGGATTGGCCACCTCAGAGTCCAGAACTGAACCCCATTGAGAATTTTTGGGATGTGCTGGAGAAGGCTTTGCACAGTGGTCCGACTCTCCCATCATCAATACAAGATCTTGCGTGCCGTAATCAAAGCTAAAGGTGGTCCAACGTGTTAGACCTCACAGCACACTGCCCGGTTACCCCTCCCGGTTACCATGGTGACCTCTCAAAGCACACTGCCCAGTTGCCATGGTGACACTTCACAGCACACTGCCCAGTTACCATGGTAATCCCTCACAGCACAGTGCCCGGTTACCATGGTGTCTTCGATCAGTGTCTTGTTAAGGCTTGTGGGAGAAGTTTTCATTCTACTCTGATTGTCCTATGAGGCTGCAGGACCCCTGACCCTCTGGACAGTGCTGATTGGCCCTCTACTGATCCCATGCACCCTCCCATATATATATATTTCTAGCAGAGACCCTAGAGAATAAAATGGAGATCATTGCAATATTTTTTTATCACACCGTATTTGCGCAACGTTCTTGCAAACACAATTTTTTGGGAAAAAATACACTTTTTTGAATAAAAAAAAAAGAAAACAGTAAACTTAGCCCAATTTCTTTCTTTAATGTGAAAGATAATGTTACGCCGAGTAAATAGATACCCAACATGTCATGGTTCAAAATTGCGCACGCTCGTGGAATGGCGACAAACATTGGTACTTAAAAATCCCCAACAGGCAAAATTTCTACAAATTACCAGCTTAGAATTACAGAGGAGGTCTAGGGCTAGAATTATTGCTCTCGCTCTAACGATCGTGGCGATGCCTCACATGTGTGGTTTGAACATGCTTTACATATGTGTTCGCTTCTGCACGCAAACTAACAGGGATGGGGCGCTTTAATTTATCTATTTTTTCCTATTTATTTTATCTTTTATTTTTACACTGTTTTTTTTTCCTATTTATTTTTATATATATTTTTTTTTTACACTGTTTTTTTTTTTTTATCACTTTTATTCCTATTGCAAGGAATGTATATATCCCTTGTAATAGAAATAAGCAGGACAAGTCCTCTTTAATGTGAGATCTGGGGTCAAAAATACCTCACATCTACACTAAAAAAAAAAAAAGTATTTTTTTTCATGAAGAAAAAAAAAGACCTCTTTAAATACGTTGGGAGGAAGTGACGTATGATGTCGCTCCAGTCCTCCAAGACCACAGAGTGGAGTGGGGGCCAGCTTGCCCTCACTCGACTTCTTGCACAGCACCCGAGAGAACCGGACTGTTTTCCCCACTACCGACAGGTCAGGTAAGCGGGGAAAATGACCGGGAAGCGGCGGGAGGGATGGGGGGCACCTCTCTCGCCGCCCATGAAGGTGATCCCATGGCGAATCCACCGCTGGGACCTCCCTTATGTTAAAGTGGACCGCCCGCCGTTTAAAAAAATACCGGGGTTATGACAGCTATCTGCTGCCATAACCCCGGTATTTAGCGTCAAAGTACCGATGTAAAACTGCGGCGGGCGGCCCGTATGTGGTTATTTGGACTGATCTAAACCTCCTCGGACACGTTTCCGCACATTGGCCAACAATATCAGTGTGTGCTCTGATGTCTAATTAGATTTCCTTTATGTGTAAAACATTTCCCGCACTCTGAGCAGGAATAAGGACGCTCGCCCGTGTGAATCCTCTGGTGATAAAGGAGGCTTCCTTTCTGAGTGAAACATTTCCCGCACTCGGCACAGGAGAAAGGACGCTCGCCCGTGTGACTTCTCTGGTGTGCGAGTAGTTTGCCTTTGACGGTGAAAGATTTCCCGCAGTCTGAACATGAATAAGGGCATTCGCCCGTGTGGCTTCTCTGGTGCGTGAGAAGGCTTCCTTTCTGAGTGAAGCCTTTCCCACACTCTGGGCATGAAAAGGGGCGTTCACCCGTGTGACTTCTCTGGTGGGTAACAAGGGCTCTCTTCTCTGTGAAACATTTCCCGCACTCTGAACATGAATAAGAATTCTCTTTCCTGTGAGTTCTCCTGTGTGCATCAAGATCGCACTTTTGAGAGAAAGTCTCCCCGCACTCTGAACACGTAAACGTTACACTGGTGTGAGATCTGAGATGGGTGAAAAGTTCGGACCTCGTCGTGAAAGATTTCCCGCACCCCAAACAAGACAATGAACTCTCATCTTTTGGGGTGAAAGCAGATTCTTTGGGATTTGAAGGATCTGTAGATCTATCCACACTGTGAGATCTCCTATGGATATCTGAAGTCATCTTAGGTGATTGATCAGAAGATATTTCAGGATTAGATGCCTCTTGTGACCTCTCCAAATGATAAGACCTGCCAGGTATATTTTGAGTAACTGAAGTTCCAGACATTGAAGTGCCATTATCTTCTGATTTACAACCAGCAGATGAGATTGGATGTATCTCCAGAGTTCTCCCGACATGGAGTCCATCTGCTAAAAAATCAAATTATAATAAATGGTAAAAGTGTCAGTAGTTAAAGAGTCATGACAGTTGCAAAACACGGAGGTGGACCTTTTATATGGTGTACAGTATCTCCTCGTTTGTTGGCAACAAGACGTTATAATGAGGAAGGGAGGTGGGCATTTCATATGGTGTACAGTATCTCCTCCTCATTTGTTGGGAACATGACGTTATATTGAGGAATGGAGATGGAACTTTCATAGGGTGTACAGTATCTCCTCCTCATTTGTTGGGAGCATGACGTTATATTGAGGAATGGAGATGGACCTTTCATATGGTGTACAGTATCTCCTCCTCATTTGTTGGGAACATGACGTTATAATGAGGAAGGGAGATGGACCTTTCATATGGTGTACAGTATCTCCTCCTCATTTGTTGGGAGCATGACGTTATATTGAGGAATGGAGATGGACCTTTCATATGGTGTACAGTATCTCCTCCTCATTTGTAGGGGACGTGACGTTATATTGAGGAACGGAGATGGACCTTTCATATGGTGTACAGTATCTCCTCCTCATTTGTTGGGAGCATGACGTTATATTGAGGAATGGAGATGGACCTTTCATATGGTGTACAGTATCTCCTCCTCATTTGTTGGTTACATGACGTTATATTGAGGAATGGAGATGGACCTTTCCTATGGTGATGGTGTACAGGGCCGGTGCAAGGATTTTTGCCGCCCTAGGCAAAATAAAAATTGCCGCCCCCCCCCCCCCCCCCCCATATGACCTACCTTCACTACATCAGCCAAGAGCCAGAAGATCTCTGCATTACGCAAGTGTGAGCACAGTGGTTGATGTAGTGAGGTGGGAAGCAGTTTAAAGGAACACTGATGGGGGGTAATTTCTGCTGTGACCTGTGTACAGTCCCCACCAACCTCAGCTTCTCCTCCCAGTTGGTGGTTGGTAATAATGCAGCTTCACCGCCATCCATGTGAATAAGGTCATGGAGACAGCCAATCACAGATCACCATCAGTCAGACGAGGTCAGCATTTGGGTAGACGGGGACACTGTCCATTATACACAGCCCCCCCATATCACACAATACAGCCCCCCCCCCCATATAATACAGCACACCTCCCATATCACACAATACAGCCTGCACAAAACAACCTCCCCATATCATACAATGCAGCCCCCTCCATATCATACAGCCCCTCCATATCCTACAATACAGCCCCCCCATGATACAATGCAGCCCCTTCCATATGATACAATGCAGCCCCCTCCATATGATATATGGAAGGGGCTGCATTGTATCATATGGAGGGGGCTGCATTGTATTATATGGAAGGGGCTGCATTGTATTATATGGAAGGGGCTGCATTGTATTATATGGAAGGGGCTGCATTGTATGATATGGAAGGGGCTGCATTGTATTATATGGAAGGGGCTGCATTGTATGATATGGAGGGGGCTGCATTGTATTATATGGAAGGGGCTGCATTGTATGATATGGAGGGGGCTGCATTGTATTATATGGAGGGGGCTGCATTGTATTATATGGAAGGGGCTGCATTGTATTATATGGAAGGGGCTGCATTGTATTATATGGAGGGGGCTGCATTGTATGATATGGAAGGGGCTGCATTGTATGATATGGAGGGGGCTGCATTGTATTATATGGAGGGGGCTGCATTGTATGATATGGAAGGGGCTGCATTGTATGATATGGGGGGGGCTGCATTGTATTATATGGAGGGGGCTGCATTGTATTATATGGAGGGGGCTGCATTGTATGATATGGAAGGGGCTGCATTGTATTATATGGAAGGGGCTGCATTGTATGATATGGAGGGGGCTGCATTGTATTATATGGAAGGGGCTGCATTGTATGATATGGAGGGGGCTGCATTGTATTATATGGAAGGGGCTGCATTGTATTATATGGAAGGGGCTGCATTGTATGATATGGAGGGGCTGCATTGTATTATATGGAAGGGGCTGCATTGTATTATATGGAAGGGGCTGCATTGTATTATATGGAAGGGGCTGCATTGTATTATATGGAAGGGGCTGCATTGTATTATATGGAAGGGGCTGCATTGTATTATATGGAGGGGGCTGCATTGTATCATATGGAGGGGGCTGCATTGTATGATATGGAAGGGGCTGCATTGTATCATATGGAGGGGGCTGCATTGTATTATATGGAAGGGGCTGCATTGTATTATATGGAAGGGGCTGCATTGTATTATATGGAGGGGGCTGCATTGTATGATATGGAAGGGGCTGCATTGTATTATATGGAGGGGGCTGCATTGTATTATATGGAAGGGGCTGCATTGTATTATATGGAAGGGGCTGCATTGTATTATATGGAAGGGGCTGCATTGTATTATATGGAGGGGGCTGCATTGTATCATATGGAGGGGGCTGCATTGTATGATATGGAAGGGGCTGCATTGTATCATATGGAGGGGGCTGCATTGTATCATGGGGGGGGGCTGTATTGTATGATATGGAGGGGGCTGCTATGATACAATGCAGCCCCCTCCATATCATACAATGCAGCCCCCTCCATATGATACAATGCAGCCCCCTCCATATCATACAATGCAGCCCCCTCCATATCATACAATGCAGCCCCCTCCATATCATACAATGCAGCCCCCTCCATATCATACAATGCAGCCCCCTCCATATCATACAATGCAGCCCCCTCGATATGATACAATGCAGCCCCCTCGATATGATACAATGCAGCCCCCTCGATATGATACAATGCAGCCCCCTCCATATCATACAATGCAGCCCCCCCCCCCCCCCCCATGATACAATGCAGAGGCAGCCCCCTCCATATCATACAATACAGCCCCCTCCATATCATACAATACAGCCCCCTCCATATCATACAATACAGCCCCCTCCATGATACAATGCAGGCAGCCCCCTCTATATCATACAATACAGCCCCCCCCCTCCATGATACAATACAGCCCCCCCCAATATCATACAATGCAGCCCCCCATGTATGAAGAGTGAGGCCAGTGTCCGGTTGGGGGAGTGTACTGTGTTGTCTGTTTGAGGGGTGGGAGAGGACGGGACACACATCGTCTCACCTTGCATGCTGTCCTCGGCATGTGATGGGGGATGGGAGACTGTCCGGTGTCCAGCAATCTGCTTCTGCCAGAAGTTGAACACGGAGCAGAGGGGGGGGGGGGGGGCGTCTGGAGAGGCACAAGCCCAGCTCCCTGAGTGTGATTGGAGATCGGCTCCTGATCTTCTTCAAGCAGAAATCAGCTGGAGGGGCGGAGACCGGAGTGCAGTGAGCGCCGAGCTGGATCCCCAGGATTCTATGGAGGGCACTTCTGGCGCCCCAACTATTCTAATGTGCGCTCTAGACTAGTGGTGTGTGCTGCCTGAGGCTCGCTTGCTGTAGCGCTCAGGCGGCACAGCATGAGGAGTGCCACACCGGCAGGTCCACTACTGATTCGGGGTGCAGGATGGCGGCGCCCCCTGTTAAGCTGCGCCCTAGGCAGCTGCCTTAGTCGCCTTACTGGTAGCGCCGGCCCTGATGGTGTACAGTATCTCCTCCTCATTTGTTGGGAACATGACGTTATAATGAGGAAGGGAGGTGGGCCTTTCATATGGTGTACAGTATCTCCTCCTCATTTGTTGGGAACATGACGTTATATTGAGGAATGGAGATGGATCTTTCATATGGTGTACAGTATCTCCTCCTCATTTGTAGGGGACATGACGTTATATTGAGGAATGGAGATGGACCTTTCATATGGTGTACAGCATCTCCTCCTCATTTGTTGGCAACAAGACGTTATATTGAGGAATGGAGATGGCCCTTTCCTATGGTGTACAGTATCTCCTCCTCGTTTGTTGGCAACAAGACGTTATATTGAGGAATGGAGATGGCCCTTTCATATGGCGTACAGTATCTCCTCCTCATTTGTTGGAAACATGACGTTATATTGAGGAATGGAGATGGACCTTTCATATGGTGTACAGTATATCCTCCTCATTTGTAGGGGACATGACGTTATATTGAGGAATGGAGATGGACCTTTCATATGGTGTACAGCATCTCCTCCTCATTTGTTGGTTTACATGACGTTATATTGAGGAATGGAGATGGACCTTTCATATGGTGTACAGTATCTCCTCCTCATTTGTTGGAAACATGACGTTATATTGAGGAATGGAGATGGACCTTTCATATGGTGTACAGTATATCCTCCTCATTTGTAGGGGACATGACGTTATATTGAGGAATGGAGATGGACCTTTCATATGGTGTACAGCATCTCCTCCTCATTTGTTGGTTACATGACGTTATATTGAGGAATGGATATGGACCTTTCCTATGGTGTACAGTATCTCCTCCTCATTTGTTGGGAACATGACGTTATATTGAGGAATGGAGATGGACCTTTCATATGGTGTACAGTATCTCCTCCTCATTTGTAGGGGACATGACGTTATATTGAGGAATGGAGATGGACCTTTTTATATGGTGTACAGTATCTCCTCCTTATTTGTTGGGAACATGACGTTATACTGAGGAATGGAGATGGACCTTTCATATGGTGTACAGTATCTCCTTCTCATTTGTTGGGAACATGACGTTATATTGAGGAATGGAGATGGACCTTTCATATGGTGTACAGTATCTCCTCCTCATTTGTAGGGGACATGACGTTATATTGAGGAATGGAGATGGACCTTTCATATGGTGTACAGTATCTCCTTCTCATTTGTTGGGAACATGACGTTATATTGAGGAATGGAGATGGACATTTCATATGGTGTACAGTATCTCCTCCTTATTTGTTGGGAACATGACGTTATATTGAGAGGTGAAGATGAACCTATAATATGGTGTACAGTGCCTTGACTTCATTTGTTGGGAGCTCCATCCATTCTAACACTAATTGGGAAGTGGCGACCCCTTCATATTACAATAGGGGAGATTACTTTTCAATATGAACTGACTTCCCAACGTTGCTGATCTACCATATATAATGCAGTTTCATCTTATCTGATAATATGAAGACCTGTAATTCTCCAAAACATTTGGTTAAACACCATACTTTATTCTAATAGAAATATTGTTGGACCACAAAGCAACTGTTTCTTCCATAGTGTCTGTTACTAACCTGTGTTGATATCTAGAGAAGGTTCATCCTGTTCGTTTTTCATGGTCATCCCAACCTCCTCCATAGATTGCTCAGCTCCCCTCACATACGTCTCCTGTTCTTCCTCTTTAACTTCAACTTTCATAATAATCAGGTCTTCACCCTAAACCCCAAAATGAAAATAAATAACATCTTTTAAAAGTAAACGTTAAAACAAAAGACAAGGTAGAAGAATACCATCACGTAGGCTTTAGAATATTCAATCCCACCTACCTGATGATGGTGAGGGATGGTGTGATCTTCCTGTGTGGAATCCCGGGAATACAGAGGACCTGGACATCTCTCTGGTGGGTTCCCATTACTGGATCCATCTGTAGGAAACACACACACTGACTGAATACATTGTTTCTATGTGTTTATCAGATGATGGGGGATCTCCGTACTGCTCTCTCCTTTATAATAAAGTCTCCTCTTACCCGGTGATGTGAGGGGCGGCTGATTCTCCATCATGACGTCGTTGTAGAGATCCTTGTGTCCTTCTAAATGCTCCCACACAGAGGCTGTGACATCCTGACACCTTATAGGAACCTGACACACACAATGATACAGTCACCATCCAGACACATCCCTTGTCTGTTACTGGATAATGTCCCAGAATTCCCGGCACCGCTCACCTCTCCTGTCAGCAGATCAATGATCTTCTGGGTGACATCTAAAATCTTCTTGTCATTGTTTCTCTTGGGTTTCAGAGAATGAGGTGAAGGCACTGTGATGGTTAAATGGTCACCAGACTTCACCGGAGGAAAACTCTGTTTTAAAAAAGCAACAATAATGTCATGTGACCTCCCATAATCCTCCTCTCCTCTCCGATAGGTCTGTTTTATTAATAGAGATAAGAGTGATGTCATGTGACCTCCCAGAATCCTCCTCTCCTCTCCGATAGGTCTGTTTTATTAATAGAGATAAGAGTGATGTCATGTGATCTCCCAGAATCCTCCTCACCTCTCTGGTCAGGTCTGTGTTTTATTAATAGAGATAAGAGTGATGTCATGTGACCTCCCAGAATCCTCCTCACCTCTCCGGTCAGCAGGTAGATGATCTCCAGGGTGAGATCTAATATCCTCTTAGTCATGTGACTCGGGTCCTCCTCCATCCCCACTGATGTGATCCATACAAGACTTTGATCTCTGTAGACAGATAATATAACGGCCTCGCTGATCATTCTAACTCAAAGAGAAGTGGAGATTCCTTCAAAGGCTCAACTCTATCCAAAGCCTTTAGTTTGGACTTGGAAAGTGTGGAGGAAGTTTGGAACTATGACTGTGTTGAATTAATAAACATCAAATATGTTCAACCTCAAAACAGGTGCTTGAAAAAGATTACTATACCTGCAATTTTACGTAGGTAATGCAATAAAAACCTTCTTTTGATGTGTGGGTGTCTAATATAAGTCATGTTATAGGCGTTTACGTATATTTATGCACTCTACACGTGTCTTGCGGAGGGGGGATTTTCAATGTGTTTATTGTACTTTTAACTTGTTTTTATACTAAAAATAGGTATTGGGGTGTATATATATAGTGTGTTTGACCTCTGTTGCAGATAAAAGACATTACAGTGGCTATGGACGAAGAGGACGGAACATGACGGGGGGGGGGGGGGTGTTACTGGGTGTAAATATAAAATAAGATCTTATTACCTCCTCTGCAATGTCTTTCTGTTTATAACCTGACATCACTTCCTGTCTTCCATAGAGACTTCCTGTCTGGGTAGAAGTGAGATCAACACCTTGTGGAGCTCAGAGCAACTGCAGCCCCGAGAAATGCCTCGTAGTGTGAACGAGGCCTTGTGCAGTGCGTGTGTATGGATCATATATCCTTATAGATGGGGTCATCCCCACTCCCCTCCTATCTCATATATCTCATTTAAAATCAGGACAAAAAAAAAAATTGAATTAAAACAGCAATTTGATAGTGTGTTAATAATGATTAGGCTAACACTAAATTGAAAAAAAAATTTGGCATGGTTGTTGGTGGCAGACGGGCTGGTCTGAGTATTTCTGAGATTTTCATACACAACCATCTCTCGAGTTTACAGAGAATGGTGGGAAAAAGAGAAAATATCCAGTGAGCCGCAGTTTTGTGGAGGAAAGTTAGGTCAGAGGTCAGAGGAGAATGGGCAGACTGGTTCCTGATTATAGAAAGGCAACAGTAACTGAAAAAAAACACTCATTACAACCAAGGTATGCAGAATACCATCTCTGAAAGCCCAACACATCCAACGTTGAAGTAAATGGTCTACAGCAGCAGAAGACCACACCGGGTGCCACTCCTGTCCACTAAGAACAGGAAACTGAGGCTACAATTCGCACAGGCTCACCAAAATTGGAGAATAGAAGATTGAAAAAATGTTGCCTAGTCTGATGACTCTCGAATTTAGCTACAACATTCAGATGGTAGGGTCAGAATTTGGCGTAAACAACATGAAAGCATGGATCCATCCTTCCTTGTATCACTGGTTCAGGCTGGTGGTGTAATGGTGTGGGGGATATATTCTTGGCACACTTTGGTCCCCTTAGTACCAATTGAGCTTTGTATAAACGCCAGGGCCTACCTGAGTATTGTTGCTGACCATGTCCATCCCTTTATGACTACAGTGTACCCATCTTCTGATAGCTCCATCCAGCAGGATAATGCACCATGTCACAAAGCTCAAATCATCTCACCACTGGTTTCTTCAACATGACAATGAGGACACTGTCCTCCAATGGCCTTCACACTCACCACATCTCATCCAATAGAGCACCTTTGGGATGTGGTGGAACAGGAGCTTTGTACCATGGATGTGCAGCCGAAAAATCTGCAGCAACTGCGTGATGCTAACATGTCTGAGGAATGTTTCCAACACCTTGTTGAATCTATGCCACGAAGAATGAAGGCAGTTCTGAAGGCAAAAGGGGGTCCAGCCCAGTACTAGTCTATGTACCTAATAAAGTGGCCAGTGATATATATATATATATATATATATATATATACACACGCTGAGCACCATTACCATAATGACCACCCAACTATTATTGAGCAGATCCTCCTTTTGCCTCCTAAGCAGCCTTGACCCACCGAGGCATGGACTCCACTAGACCTCTGAAGGTATGCTGTGTTATCTGGCACCAATCCGTCAGTAGCAGATTCTTTAAATCTTGTAATTTGCGGGGTGGGGCCTCCATGGATCAAACTTGTTTTTCCAGCACTTCCTACAAGTGCTTGATTAGACTGAGATCTGAATGATTTGGGAGTCAAGTCAACACCTCAAGCTCGTTGTTGTGTTCCTCAAACCATTATTGAATTCATCAGCCCAGGCCACCTGCTTCCATTGCTCCATGGTCCAGTTCTGATTCTCACGTGCCCATTGTAGGTGCTTTTGGCTGCGTATAACTGGTCTGCCGCTGCACAGTCCCATACACAACAAACTGCAATGCTCTAGCCCGTTTTCCCACAAAAGTGAAGGACTACAAGTCCCAGCATGATCCCAGGGATGTAGGGGTCAGATCCCTGGATCTCAGGGGTTCATGCAGGAACTTGCTCTTGGTCTGCTCTGCTGCCCCGTAAAAAGGCCACACCGCCGCAGACATGCCGAAAGGCTTTCTGGTGAAGAGGAGTGAAAAGTCCCCGGGAATGAGTGTAGAATGAGGACAAGGAAGAGAGCAGGCTGCCCCCCCTCCCCCGGCATGGATGATGTACAACATTTCTGAGCAGAGGCCAGCTCTGTGCCCCATCAGAGGATTTCCTCCCCTGGCCAACCCAGCTTTCAACTGCAGCCCTCGGCTGCCCCCTGTCGGCCAGTTCGGGAACACAGAGTAAGTGGCCAACCTGACCACCCGCCCGGTGAGCAGAGAGTACCTGAAGCGGAGCTTCAGCTTGGGACAGGGATCAAGAGGAGGCAGTGAAGAAAGATAGAGCGGGAGGGGGGCCAAGTTTCTGCACCATGGGCCTCTAGGTTGTACTTGCCTCCCTGGGCCAAAAGTTGCCAGTCAGCCCCTGTTCCCTGGTATGCTTAGATCTTTGAGTTCATGAATATACGTACTTACGTATCCTTTTACGAGGGCTACCACCCTCTGCGATGTATTTGTGTGCATAATGAAAAAAGAGGAAGGGGGGTTCTGCAAATATTGAGGGAGAGAACTGTCGTAGGCACATACACACCATTGGAGAGTCTCCAAGAAATAGAAATAGTGAAGGAAAGACTCAGCCCATCAAACTTCACCTATAAACTGAATTTCACATTTGCCAGGATGTACCCCATTATAAATTAATTTTTTATCCTGCCGTCATTAGCCAAAACCATTGATCTCCAAACTGCAGCCTTTTGCTTGCTTTCTCTTTCCTCTATTGTCTTACTGTAGCACCCTCTACTGTGCTAGATGTAGATAGTTTTTTTTGTAGAGTAGGCTGTAGTGTAGGAAAATTTGGCTTAGCTGAGAGCCAGGCTGGGTTGAATTTGGGTCAGGGCTGAGTGACTCAGGGAGGCTGGCTGACTCAGAAAGCAGCATCTCTGGTCCTCACCCTGCTTTTTGGAACCTTGGAGAAGCTTCCAGAAGTAGCGGGTGGAGGCTAGGAGGAGCTGTTTGGCAAATTTATGAGGTAACGGTTCTTGACCTAGCAAAGGGGCTGGAAGGGGGCCTGGCTACCTCATAAATAGACATGAGTCATGCCAGCAGGGGCAATTGGGTTAAAGATGGAGTGCTGAGGAGGCTGTCGGAGGCCCTCGCAGGGTGCCCCCTAGTCTGGGGGGGGGTCGACCTCAGGCCCGGGGCTGGGGTGCTGGAAGGATCCCCCCCCCAACATGCAGAGGATCCCCTTTCTGGAGGTACGAGAGCAAGGAGAGAGGACAGCGGGAGCAGGTCAGCACCTCCGGGAGATCTCCTGAGAAGTCGCCTGGGTGGGCTAGTGAGCAGGGCTGATGTTAGAAATCATGGGGCCCCCAACAGCCTAGATGACAGGAACAGTAAACCATGTTTTTTTTAATTCTTTTTTACAATTTTAGTTTTTTTAATTTGTTACATTTTGTGAATGGCCCTGTGGGGGTTGGTGAAAACTCAGGGGTCTGAATCCCATGACACTTAACAGAAAGAGAAAAAAAGAGAGAGAGCCTCAGCTGCAGAGTGAACGTACAGGAAGCGCTCTCTACTGGGGCTCCCTGTTCATTCACAAATGGAAGCATTGTAAACACAGGGGGATTGGTTCTAGTACTTGCACCCACTCCTGCTGCTCCAGGCTCCCCTGTTGAACTTATGGGGCCTGGGCCCCGTACAGAAGGGCAGGTGCTACCTGCTTATCAGCGGCTCTGCTGGTGTTTAATCAGTCTGGGAGGACTGTGGAGAAAGTGTTAGTCTGGGAGGACTGTGGGGAGACATTAGCCTGGAGGGCTACTGAAAGGAAGCAGCTGCAGTCAGGACGGTTGGCAGTGCCTTAAGAGGTGGTGCAGGGATCAGTAGCCACGGGGATGTATGCTGGACACTGAATTTTGCTACCCAATCAAAGGACCTCAGGTTCCTGCCTGTAACGAGCTATTGCTCAAAAATCTGAGTGCCTTTTTGTCAGATTCACCAAACAGCGTGCCAGCTGAGTGGTGCAAGCAAGCTAGTGCTGGAGGAAGATGAGTAGTCTATATAGACCAGTGTTATTCAACCTTTTTTCCAGTTGGGGCGCCCTTGTAAAGTATTTTCAGCCTTAAGGCACTCCTGGCCAAGGCTTGGTTCACGTTACTGTGTGTCGCGGAACACACGCAAAATGGCGCTCAATCCTGACACACCGACAAGTGCTCTGCTCCTCCTGTCTGCCAGGGTGGAGCCCAGAGCCCTGGGTCCTGTCTTTCCTAAGAAGACCAAGCCATACCTGCACCATCAGTATCCTGGCTAGTCCTAAATCCTGGTCCCAGGATTGGAGATTTCCTCCCACCCAGATCGCTGCAAAATCTCCAGGCCCCAGGTCCCCAATTGGACTTTACAAAACAACAAGGAAACTTAAAAGCCAGTTTTCTCCAAATAAAACAATCCTCCTTGAGCTTCTCAACCTGACAATCCTGGTTGACATACCCGCTCACAGCTGACTGCACTGTCACATTACACATACACACACACACATACACACATACATACACACACACACAGACACATGTATAAAGCCCTTTAAAATGTCCTAGCACAGTACCTTTCCTCATTTAGCCGGGTACTGCACTGTAGGGGGAAGCAGAGAGCACAGCACACCCCCCCTCCCTTTACTTTCACTTTGGTGAGGCTGACAGAGCTCCCTCACAGTTCCGATGTACGGTTCGGCAGGGGATCGGGAGATTGGGCTCATCTGATAGCCTTTCTCTCCCATGATCCTGCGGCATACCTGAGGACCTCTGGTGGCACACTGGTTGAGAAAGGCTGATATAGACTGTATATAGGAAGAGTTGTCCCTGAAGTTGTTTAAAGTAAAGTGGTCATCCCTTAATTTCCCAATCCCTATCCAAGTTTTAATCCCTCAATAAAAACAAAGCAATAGACTGTTCTCTGACTGAAGTGTGCCTGTGAAGATTTGGTGTGCCTGGCTGTGCAGGGTGGTGGACCCCATTCTACTTGCAGCTCCTTAGTGGGTGCCTTACATAACATCCATGATTACACATGAAGATTATACCTCAGATAAAATCCAGACATTACAAAAGAATTGCAAAAAACGATTTTAGAGGGTTTTAATATTTATTAATGAAAAACAAACTAAAAATTAAAAAATACAAACATGTTGGGCTCAATTTACAGAACAAGTCGAAGGATCTTTATCTTAGCAATGAGCAATCTTCTAATCGTGGGTGGTGTGTAGGTGCTACCTCGGTTTCTCACACATGGTGAGGGCTTCAGGGTTTCTGACTGGGGAGAAAAATTAAAGTATAACTAAAGGCAAAACTTATTTTTTTTCAGTTTTGGATAGAGTGGAGAGGGATTAGAACCCCTGGCAGTTTTTATTGCCCACTGTGCCCCCGTGCCGATCCGGTCACTGTCATGACAACCTCTCTGGGAGATGTCCCCTCAAGGCAACCTCTCCCTCTTAACCATCTCCAACATCTCCCGGAGAGATTGTCATAACAGTGACCGGATCGGCACCCCTGGAAGTTGGTACCCCATAACAGGAAGGAGATACATGCAATGTTAGTTCCATTTGGAACAACTTTATTGTTCCTGCAACTCTGTCTGCAATCCCCTCTCAGGAGATTGTTTGGCGCCCTTTGTTCCTTTTTAACTCAAACGGAATCCCCTGAAGAAGTTGCATAGCGAAACGCGTAGCGATTCCTTGGGTATACTTGCACATTAGAACCCCGTTGATCCAGGCACAGGAGGTCGACCAAATTTATGGTCCTCAGACAGAGACCCTGCTATTTGTTGGACCACATATGGGTTATTTTGGTTTAGGAGCATACTGTTGCACTGCTGTGCATATTCATCTCTGTGATGGTTTTTATGTAATTTTATACTAATACATTGTGTTTGTATCTATATTACTGTACGTTTTTTGCGAGATTAATCAGCGGATGCCTACAAAGTCCTACTATCCTTGGGGGTTACTGTCCTTTTCCTTCCCCCCTTATTTTTGTTAACTAATTTCAGGGGATGTAGCAACACTACATTTCGGCTCACGTCTCAACATTTGTACACTCTATTTGCCCCATTTACCATTATCATTCAAAGTGAAAGTAAAAGAAATTACCCACATTTTGGGTTGTCCCCAGAAAAGTAAGGGGCATTAGTTCTGGTGACCTGGGGGTTCCCAAGGAATTCCCTTTTTTTAGAGGAATTTCCACTCCCTTCCTGTTTGGCTATGGGACATTGGGGGTGGGCACTCAGTAATGTAAGGAGCACCAGACCAAAAAAACCTGGGATGGATCAGAGCCATTATGATTGGTCAGCACCCCCACCGAGAATCACTCCCAGATCTTATTCTTCGGTGTGGTGCGCCTTCCATTTCCTGACTAACAAGGTGCCCGCCCCCAATGTATTCCCCAAAAACAAACAGGCAGCTCTTATATCTTTTTTAGTGTTCTGTCAGCGCTCAGCCTTTTCACCCAGCTCTCATATTTATTTATTTATTACAGGATCTTATATAGCACCATCAATTTACACAATGCTTTACACATACACCAACATTGTCAAAACTATTGGGACACCTGCCTTTACACGCACATGACTTTTAATGGCATCCCAGTGTTAGTCCGTAGGGTTCAATATTGAGCTGGCCCACCCTTTGCAGCTATAACAGCTTCAAATCTTCTGGGAAGGCTGTCCACAAGGTTTAGGAGTGTGTCTAAGGGAATGTTTGACCATTCTTCCAGAAGCGCATTTGTGAAGGTCAGGCACTGATGTTGGACAAGAAGGCCTGGCTTGCAGTCTCCGCTCTAATTCATCCCAAAGGTGTTCCATTAGATTGAGGTCAGGACTCTGTGCAGACGGCTCAAGTTCCTCCACCCCACACTCGCTCATCCATGTCCTTATGGACCTTGGTTTGTATACTGGAGCACAGCCATGTTGGAACAGGAAGGGGCCATCCCCAAACTGTTCCCACAAAGTTGGGAGCATGATACTAACCAAAAGGTCTTGGTATGCTGACGACTTAAAAGATCCCTTCACTGGAACTAAGGGGCCAAGCCTAACCCCTGAAAAACAATCCCACACCATAATCCCCAGTCCACCAAATGATTTGGACCAGTGCATGATTTGCATTCCCGGGTCTACATACCTACATATTCTATTAGGAAAAGGCTACATAGCCCATTAGGAGAAGGCTTCATAGCCCACTAGGAGAAGGCTTCATAGCCCATGAGGAGAAGGCCTCATAGCCCATTAGGAGAAGGCTTCAAAGCCCATTAGGAGAAGGCTTCAAAGCCCATTAGGAGAAGGCTTCAAAGCCCATTAGGAGAAGGCTTCATAGTCCATTAGGAGAAGGCTTCATAGCCCATTAGGAGAAGGCTTCAAAGCCCATTAGGAAAAGGCTTCATAGTCCATTAGGAGAAGGCTTCAAAGCCCATTAGGAGAAGGCTTCAAAGCCCATTAGGAGAAGGCTTCGTAGCCCATTAGGAGAAGGCTTCATAGCCCATAAGGAGAAGGCTTCATAGCCCATTAGGAGAAGGCTTCGTAGCCCATTAGGAGAAGGCTTTGTAGCCCATTAGGAGAAGGATTCATAGCCCATTAGGAGAAGGATTCATAGCCCATTAGGAGAAGGCTTCGTAGCCCATTAGGAGAAGGATTCGTAGCCCATTAGGAGAAGGCTTCGTAGCCCATTAGGAGAAGGCTTCGTAGCCCATTAGGAGAAGGCTACATAGCCCATTAGGAGAAGGCTACATAGCCCATTAGGAGAAGGCTACATAGCCCATTAGGAGAAAGCTTCATAGGCCATTAGGAGAAGACTACATAGCCCATTAGGAGAAGGCTTCCCCTATCCGTGCTGTATTTTTATTTTATTGTATGCAGATTTGGAAAGAAATGGGGATACCACAAAGTAGGGCTAGTCTGTAGCTGACACATCCCACCATTGGAGTCATAGAAATAGAAGCCAAGAGAAGTCTTGGCCCATCAAACTTTACCTATAAAAACGTCAGTTTGTAATGTGATCAGATTTGATGGCCCTGAGGAAGCCAGAGGCATATACCCAGAAATTAGTTGGCTTTAATTGATGCTCTAAACCAGGGATCTCCAAATAGCCCTCCAGCTGTTGCGGAACTAAACGTTCCATAAGGCATTGAAAAACTCTGATGCTTACAGACATGACTAGGCATCATGGGAATTGTAGTTCCTAAACAACTGGAGGATCATAGCTTGGAGACCCCTGCTCTAAACCAAGAAATATTTCAAACAGACCGACAGAGTGTTAAGAAATTTTGTACTGGGCGCTCCCCAATAATCACTCCTTTGAATGAAATATCAATTTTGCCAGGATGTGCCCCTGTTGTATGGACTAAACAGTTCCACCTGTTAAAACCCGTAAAGGTAGGTAAAAAGGAGCGCCCAATATCCAGTGAAATGCAAGTTCTGTTAAGTTGGGCAGGAATTAATCAGGAAAATACTCTTCCAACCCGCCCCCACCATTGCCTACCCATTGACCTACAACTGAGTGAGTCAGTCCAGCGCAATCTCCAACCCTAAAGAGCTACATGTTGAAGCCCTTCCCTCATTTGTCAAAAGAATCAGCAGGTGCGTTCTCTCCGGTGTTGAATCAGAATTCTTTCATCTGTAATCTGAACACAGCAAGGACATTCTGTGATGCGTTTAACAAGATTTCCCTTCTGAGTAAAGGTTTCCCGCATTGGACATGAACCCAGAAACTCACCCGCTTGAATTCACTTGTGTCCAAGAAAATTTATTTTGTCAGTGAAACATTTCTCTCATTCTAAACATTACAAAAGAAGCTCATATGTGACTTCTCTGGTGTGTAAGGAGGGTGATTTTCTGTGTAAAACATTTCCCGCACTCCGAACAGGAAAAAGGCTGCTCTCCCGTGTGACTTCTCTGGTGTATAATAAGTTTTTCTCTCTTGATGAAACATTTGCCGCACTCCAAACAAGGAAAAGGTCGCTCGCCTGTGTGAATTCTTTGGTGCACGATAAGATCTCCTCTCTGAGTGAAACGTTTCCCGCACTCTGAACACGTATAAGGACGCTCGCCCGTGTGAATCCTCTGGTGTTCAATAAGCGCTCCTTTCTGAGCGAAACATTTCCCGCACTCTGAACACGGATAAGGACGCTCCCCCGTGTGAATCCTCTGGTGTTTAACAAGCTCCCCTTTCCGAATGAAGCATTTTCCGCACTCCGAACACGAAAAAGGGCGCTCGCCAGTGTGAATTCTCTGGTGAACCATAAGCGCGCCTTTCTGAGTGAAGCATTTCCCGCACTCTGAACAGGAAAATGGACGCTCGCCTGTGTGAGTTCTCAGGTGTTGAATAAGGTTTCGGTTTTCAGCGAAAGATTTTCTGCACACCAAGCAGGACAATGAGCTCTCTCCTTTGTGAATTCCCTTATGGCTTAAAGAAGATTTCTGAGGATTAGATGGATCTGTTGACGTGTCTGCGCTGTGAGAACTTAGATGGACATCTGAGGTCATAGTATGAGATTTATTAGAAGATTCCTCGGGGTTAGACGGAACTACAGATCTTACCAACCAGAAAGAATTGACTTTTGGAAGACGTGAAATGTCACTGTATTCTGCGTTACAATGTGGAGATAAAATAAGATGTCCCTCCAATGTATTTATACTCCACAAATGCTGTCCATCTGTTGGAAAAAGATTTTAAATATAGGTTATTTTTTGGTACACGTCTTACATTCAGAAATCATATATTGGTACAGAATTCAAAACTCTCAGAGGAATAGAGATGGACCTTTCATATGGTGTACAGTATCTCCTCCTCATTTGTTGGGAACATGACGTTATATTGAGGAATGGAGATGGACCTTTCATATGGTGTACAGTATCTCCTCCTCATTTGTTGGGAACATGACGTTATATTGAGGAATGGAGATGGACCTTTCATATGGTGTACAGTATCTCCTCCTCATTTGTTGGGAACATGACGTTATATTGAGGAATGGAGATGGACCTTTCGTATGGTGTACAGTATCTCCTCCTCATTTGTTGGGAACATGACGTTATATTGAGGAATGAAGATGGACCTTTTATATGGTGTACAGTATCTTCTCCTCATTTGTTGGGAACATGACGTTATATTGAGGAATAAAGATGGACCTTTCATATGGTGTACAGTATCTCCACCTCATGTGTCGGGAACATGACATTACATTGAGGAATGGAGATGGACCTTTCATATGGTGTACAGTATCTCCTCCTCATTTGTTGGGAACATGACATTGAGGAATGAAGATGGACATTTTATATGGTGCACAGTATCCCATTCCCCACCTAATTTTTTGGAAACATGACGTTATATTGAGGAATGGAGATGGACCTTTCATATGGTGTACAGTATCTCCTCCTCATTTTTTAGGAACGTGACGTTATATTGAGGAATGGGGATGGACCTTTCATATGGTGTACAGTATCTCCTCCTCATTTGTTGGGAACATGATGTTATATTGAGGAATAAAGATGGACCTTTCATATGGTGTACAGTATCTCTTCCTTATTTTCTGGGCCTATTCCCTGTGCACTGTCCTGCAGCAGGCCAATTTCTATCAAACTCTCATTAAAAATTATGAGACCGCAGGTGATAGAGCAGTCTCTGATGATATGAAGATCTACTAATTGTCAAACTGTTTTGCTTAAACTGCAAACCTTAGACTTGGAAGTAAAATAAATTGTGAACCATTTCTTCCATAGTGTCTGTACTTACTTGGGTCAATTTGTAGAGAATTTCCATCTTGTTCACTCTTCATCCCAACCTCCGCCGTGGACGGCTGATCACCCCCCACATACATCTCTACTTCTTCCTGCTTTACCTCAGTTTTTAAATGAATTTGTTCTTCACCCTAAACCCCCAAAAAATAGAAACTTTTACTAAAGCTGAACTCCAAGCAGATATAAAATAGACAAATGGATTCGGCACTCCATTCATAAATGCATCATTAAATGTGTTTTTAATACAAGCAATGTAAGTACCTAAATGTGACCTGGTAATAGTCTCTTGTAGTCCCTGTACAGCACAGCTCAGACTAGGAAAGGGAGAAGCAGCACCAGAACACAATTATCTCTACTGCAGTGCTAACAACGAACATGCTGATAGGAGGAAATTGCAGAGTGAAAGAGACAGGCTCATCAATCTACTTGCTCTCCATTCATTGTCCAGTCCCAGGCTGGTGGAGGGACAAGACTGGTGTGTGTTATTGACCTGCAGCAGAGAAATATCAGATCTGCTGCCTATTTCAGATAAAGTCTCCTTCCCTGTTATAGTGGGCCCAGGAATCCACCACCTTGGTTTGCATCAGCACACTGGCCTGGACTCACAGGAGCAAACAGCACCATGTCATTCAGCATGAGCCCACCATTGGAGAAACCCAAGGAAGAAGAGGACACGTGATGCTATGTGACCAGACACATGACCCTACAGAAGAAAGTTTATTTTATAGATTTCTTTAAAATAATAAAACTGGGGGTGTAACAAGGGGGAGCTAGAAACAATGTGGGGAAACAAAGACTGCACTTCAGATGAAGAAGTCAACATTAAAACAAGAGAATACATAAAAGAATGTCCTCTCACAAAGTTCAAAATCACTTCGGTGTTCTATACAAGGAGTCCAATTACCTGATGATGGTGGGGGATGGTGTGATCTTCCTGTGTGGAATCCCCGGAATACAGAGGACGGGGACATCTCTCTGGTGGGTTTGTGTCACTAAATGGGTCCATTATGACGTTCTTCAAGGGGTCTTTGTATCCTGAGAACTCCTCCATTACACCAACCTCACCCTTCTCCTCTTTTATCTTGTCTTTAAAAGCCCATTAACAATCATCGGATTTATACCCTGAATATTTTATAAAAAAAGGGGGTTAGCTGTAACAATAAAAAGCAAGTCTAAATGAATCTATCAGCTATTATTTTTCCACTTAACCTTATATGAGATAATGTGATTGTGACGGTACTCACCGTCACTGGGAGTGAAAGACAGATGCGTAATGGTTTGGATTGCTTCAAATGGGGTCTGTATTCAGACTTATGCTAATGTGTATTGTACTTCAATGTCAGACAGGCTCTCCCTATTGTTTGTGTAGTGAGTGGGATGTGTATTCTGTCCAGACAGCTAGATAAATAGTTCAGGTTAATTCTATTTCTGTATACAATTTTATCTGCATATGATAATGTAATCAGGCAACCCCTGACCTGTGTGTGGTAATTTGATCAGGAGGGGGATGTGCTCATGTGTGTATAAATTGAGTGTGAAACTGTTCAATAATGAAGGTTCCAAAACTTGTACAAGCTAAGTTGTTGGCTAGCTTTGTATGAGGGTGGCTGGGAAACTCTGGTATATATGTTCATGACTGTAGGGAAGCCATATACTGACGGAAGACCACTAGTACAGTGTTAGTTGGTGGTTCCGTCACAGTGATCATCTTGGTAGGAACTAGACACACACAATGATCACCATCCAAACATTTAGGCTGTATCTCTACTATAAACCAGAGGCTCTGGGTGGACAGTTGGATAAATGGTTCTATATTTAGGATGTATCCAGGCTAAAAACCAGTGGTTCTGGATGGACAGTTGGATAAATGGTTATATATTTAGGATGTATCTGGTCTATAAACCAGAGGCTCCAGATGGACAGTTGGATAAATGGCTCTATATATAGGATGTATCCGGTCTATAAAGGAAAGGCTCTGGATGGACAGTTGGATAAATGGTTCTATATTTAGGATGTATCTGGTCTATAAACCAGAGGCTCTGAATGGACAGTTGGATAAATGGCTCTATATTTAGGATGTATCCGGTCTAAAAACCAGAGGCTCTGGATGGACAGTTGGATAAATGGTTCTATATTTAGGATGTATCCGGTCTATAAACCAGAGGTTCTGGATGGACAGTTGGATGAATGGTTCTATATTTAGGATGTATCCGGTCTTTAAACCAGAGGCTCTGCATGGACAGTTGGATAAATGGCTCTATATTTAGGATGTATCCGGTCTAAAAACCAATGGTTCTGGATGGACAGTTGGATGAATGGTTCTATATTTAGGATGTATCTGGTCTATAAACCAGAGGCTCTGAATGGACAGTTGGATAAATGGCTCTATATTTAGGATGTATGCGGTCTATAAAGGAAAGGCTCTGGATGGACAGTTGGATAAATGGTTCTATATTTAGGATGTATCCGGTCTATAAACCAGAGGCTCTGGATGGACAGTTGGATAAATGGTTCTATATTTAGGATGTATCCGGTCTATAAACCAGAGGCTCTGGATGGACAGTTGGATAAATGGTTCTATATTTAGGATGTATCAGGTCTATAAACCAGAGGCTGTGGATGGACAGTTGGATAAATGGTTCTATATTTAGGATGTATCCGGTCTATAAACCAGAGGCCCTGGATGGACAGTTGGATAAATGGTTCTATATTTAGGATGTATCCGGTCTATAAACCAGAGGCCCTGGATGGACAGTTGGATAAATGGTTCTATATTTAGGATGTATCCGGTCTATAAACCAGAGGCTCTGGATGGACAGTTGGATAAATGGTTCTATATTTAGGATGTATCCGGTCTATAAACCAGAGGCTCTGGATGGACAGTTGGATAAATGGTTCTATATTTAGGATGTATCTGGTCTATAAACCAGAGGCTCTGGATGGACAGTTGGATGAATGGCTCTATATTTAGGATGTATCCGGTCTATAAACCAGAGGCTCTGGATGGACAGTTGGATAAATGGCTGTATCTGTGTACATATTTTAATCCTCATTATATGTATATATCAGCATCTGCTGGAGATAAAAGACGTCACAGTGACTATAGAGGAAGAGGACGAAACATGACGGGGGGGGGGGGTTACTGGGTGTAAATATAAAATAATATCTTATTACCTCCTCTGCTGCCAGTTCCAGCAATGTCTCCTCTCTACTTCCGTCCAACTCACTATTAACCTGGAATTTCCTGTTTAGACTACGTCACTTCCTGTCCATACATTACATCACTTCCTGTATGTTTTTTCCAAGTGCGATCACCATCTTGTGTTGAATATAAATTCTGCAGTCTACGTTATGTTTTAACATTTTACTTGCTGCCCTGTGTTCCATTCCTCGATTATGTTCCATCCATGATTGCACACAGATTAAACCTCGGATAAAATCCAAACAATAAAAAAAAAAAAAAAATGATAACAATGTGATAGAGTTTTAATATTTAGACATTGGAAAACAAACTAAATATTGAAATGCAATATATTAGGCTCAGTTTAGAAAACTTTAATCCAAGTATAAAAATACAAAGTATTTATTTTAGCTGTGTACCCCTTACTTACATATTCATACATGGGGGACTGTCATCTGGCGGGACCCGTATTTTAAAGGGTTTCAGATTCCAATAAGCACCCCCACCTGCAGACCTCCACAGCCACCAGGCTGGGGTTGTGGGGAAGTGGCCTTTGTCCTCATCATAATGGGGACAAGGTGACTTGCTGGGGGGGTCCCCCTGTCAAGATGCCACCATTTTGAGAGCATGTGGCCTGGTACGATATGGATTTTGGTGTGGCCTTATGCTTCCTTTGTTTCTAGTTATTTGCATTAGGTTTCCCCTTAAAGAATTTGTGTGGGGTCCGCAATTAGCATCTATTCCAGGCCATCATCTAGGATGGGGTCTCCGGACTTTCTAAGCAATGGGCCAATTTACTGTCCTTCAGGCTTTAGGGGGCTGGACTGTGGCTAGTGGGTGGTGTAGATAATGGCCAGTGTCCCATCATTGGTTTTAATGGGAGAAATAGTGCCCCACTGACCGTGTCAAGAGGTGGAATAGTGCTCCATGATTGGTGTCAGTTGGTGGAATAGTGCCCCAAGGACCAGATAAAAGGCAAGCAAACGGCCACATCCGGTTCTCCAGGCCCTAGTTTGGAGAGCCCTGATCTAGGATAAGGCCTTGTTCACACAGGGCGAACATTTATCATCTATAGCACACCATCATCTAGGACAGGGGTCTCCAAACAATCTAAGCAAAAGGCCAATTTACTCTCCAGGCTTTAGAGGGGCCGGACTGTGGCTAGTGGGTGTTGAAAATGCCCAGGCATCAGTGCTCCATCATTGGTCTTAATGGGAGAAATAGTGCCCCATTGATGGTGTCAGTACACCGTCAGTATCTCAAGGATCAGGAGATAAAGGGCTATGTTAGATGATTACAGTCACACACACCTACACAGGTTGAACTGGATGGACTATTGTCTTTATTCAACCTCACCTACTATGTAACTATGTAACTATGTAAGTAGGGGTAGACGTGCACTACTGAAAAATGTATTTTGTTTCGTTTCATTCGTTTTTTTTTTTTTTTTTTCATTTATCGGATCATTCGCTATGATTGGCATTCGTAACTTCGGATGCATTCGTATCCGTTCCGTTCCATTCGTTTAGGTGCGGCATTCATTACTTCGGATCATTCATAACTTCGGATGCGTTCGTATTTGTTATGCTCCATTCATTTAGATGCGGCATTCGTTACTTTGGATCATTCCTAACTCCGGATGCATTCGTATTCGCTACGTTTGATTCGTTTAGATACAGCAATTGTTACTTCGGGCTCAGACCCTTCATTCATTCAGACATTGGTGGTTGTTTCGAAATCAACAAATCCAACAAAACAAAGCCACTGGCCCACCACACCCAGCCTGGACTCTGGATGGAATGCAGTCTTACATGGAAAAACACAAAAGGTAATAAGGGACAAGCTCATTGGCCAGAGTTAACACACTAACACTGTCCACCCGAAAATCCAATGAATCCGAATATATTCAAAAGAAATACAAATGTATACACCGATCATTTCTTTGTATTCAGCGATAATTGGGTCGGAAAGAACGAAAATACGAAAACAAAATTATCTGAATGTAATCAATTCGTTTTCGTACGCATTCCATCAAAAGAGTCTTTCCTTCATTCGGATGCTCCAGAATGAAGGAAAATAATGAATTTAATCCGAAAACAAATTAGTAAATAAACAAATTGCACATGTCTAGTAGGGGGAATGGTGCTCCATCAATGGTGTCAGTTAATGGAATAGTGCCCCAAGGCAGTGGCGTAGCGTGGGGGGTGCAGGGGGGGGGGGGGGGCGGCCGCACCGGGCGGCCAACATCTGGGGGGGGGGGCGCATCCGCTCCGCACTGTCCGCAGTGTCATGTCAGATGTCACTGAGTCACTCACTCTGTCATAGGCTGGCCGCCGCCGCCCGCTGAGTCTGCTCTCGACTCTGCCCCTGGCTAACTCTCACTGCTTTGGCTTGGCAGCTCGGCTCGGCCGCTCGGCTCCCGAATCCGATCCAGCCGGCGTCGCCCACTGTGGAGTGGTGGTGGGGAGAGACAGGCCAGGCATGCGGTGCGGAGATGGACTGTCTGGGGGAGGGACTAACCCGCAGCGGCCGCCCAGCGCAGAGCGGGAGACGGGGAGAGAAGAACCACACCAGGCCAGCAGCAGAAGAAGGAGGAGGAGGACGACAGGACAGGAGTCACAACAGGACAGGAGTCAGCAATTTCAGCAAAGAAGGCAGGTGAGAGCCTGGTGACAGTGGTGCTGCAGCAGGAGGAAAACCTAGCCTGGGGTCGGTCGGGACAGGTGAAAAAAAGGTAGGAGTAGTGTACTGGCTGTACTAGTCACTGTCTGACTGAGAAGACTATGTAAAGGGGATCTATTTTAAGGGGAACCTGGCCTGCTGTAAGAGGGGAGATCTAAATGGGGGACGGGACCTCACCTCACTTTACCCTGGCCTGCTGTAAGGGGGGATCTATAGGGGGGACCTCACCCTGGCCTGCTGTAAGGGGGATCTATATGGGGGACCTCACCCTGGCCTGCTGTAAGGGGGATCTATATGGGGGACCTCACCCTGGCCTGCTGTAAGGGGGATCTATATGGGGGACCTGGGATCTATATGGGGACCTCACCCTGGCCTGCTGTAAGGGGGATCTATATGGGGGACCAGGTCCCCCATATAGATCCCCCCTTACAGCAGGCCAGGGTGAGGTGAGGTCCCCCATATAGATCCCCCCTTACAGCATGCCAGGGTGAGGCCCCCCATATAGATCTCACCCTTACAGCAGGCCAGGGTGAGGTGAGGTCCAGGGTCCCCCATATAGATCCCCCTCACCCTGGCCTACTGTAAGGGGGGTGATCTATATGGGGGATGGGACCTCACCCTGGCCTGCTGTAAGGGGGATCTATATGGGGGACCTTACCTCGCCCTGGCCTGCTGTAAGGGGGGATCTATATGGGGGACCTCACCTCACCCTGGCCTGCTGTAAGGGGGGATCTATATGGGGGACCTCACCCTGACCTGCTGTAAAGGAGCATCTATGGGGGACCTGCCCTGGCCTGCTCTAAGGGGGGATCTATGGGGACCCTGCTCTAAAGGGGATCTATGCCATAGATCCCCCCTTTAGAGCAGGATCCACATAGATCCCCTTTAGAGCAGGCCAGGGTCCCCATAGATCCCCCTTTAGAGCAGGGTCCCCATATATTCCCCACTTTAGAGAAATGTCCCCATAGATTATATGGGGACCATTCTCTAAAGGGGGATCTATGGGGACCCTGCTCTAAAAGGTGATCTATGGAGACCCTTCTCTAAAGGAGGTTCTATGGGGGACCCTGCTCTAAAGAATACATGTGCTTAGGGGGTAAGGGTTTCTTTAACTAATCTAGTGGAAGAGACTCAAGTGCTAAAATCCCGCGGGTTAGGGGACGCAAATTACTTGCCTTGCCCCGGGTGCTGACAACCCACGCTACGCCACTGCCCCAAGGACCAGATAAAAGGCAAGTAGAGGGCCACATCCGGCCTCCGGGCCGCACTTTGGAGACCACTGATCTAAGATAAGTCCTTGTTCACACAGGGAGAAGATAAGTGAAGGGCTGTGTTCACCTGCATTGGGAAATAATGTAAATATTCCCATTGCATATGTAGCACCCTCCTAGGTAGGTGCTAGTGAGAGAGTATAGTTTTAAGCCCTGTATGCAAACAAGAGGGGCTGCAGGTAAATCTATATTGTTCTCTGCCTACCAGAGAGCAGGATCTGTTAGTGAGGTCTGCTCATTGTGCTTAGTAATTAAATCCTTCAGTAGTGTTTCACGCTGGCCTAATCGGGAGGCATGTTGGACAGTGGGAGGAACCCTGACGAATGGGTGCATAGACTTAGTTTATCTTTCAAAGAAAACTTACATTTAAGGACCGGCTCCATACTATCGTCCCAATTTTCCCTATTAAGGGAAGGGATATCCCCTATGAATCTCCTGTGGACCTTTCATATGGTGTGCAGTAACGCTCCCTCATTTGTTGGGAACATGACGTTATATTGAGGAATGGAGATGGACCTTCCATATGGTGTACAGTATCTCCTCCTCATTTGTTGGGAACATGACATTATATTGAGGAACGGAGATGGACCTTTCATATGGTGTACAGTATCTCCTCCTCATTTGTTGGGAACATGACGTTATATTGAGGAATGGAGATGGACCTTTCATATGGTGTACAGTATCTCCATCTCATTTGTTGGGAACATGACGTTATATTGAGGAATGGAGATGGACCTTTCATATGGTGGACAGTATCTCCTCCTCATTTGTTGGGAACATGACGTAATTTTGAGGAATGGAGATGGATCTTTCATATGGTGTTTATAGGGTAATATCAGAGGTTTTTGATTAAGGTCAATTGTAAAAAAAGACAAGCTCAGAACAGAATATTGTAAACTGTAGAATAAGACAATAGAACCAAGCATTGATTTAAGTTAAAAATCTTCTACATTTAAACAAATTAAAATATAAACATTTACCAAATCTATTCATAATCATTTATTGTGCCGACTAATGAAAGGGCAGCTTCTTCCGTAAAAAAAGAACAAAGGACAATGATAGCAACCATCCAAAATGTGTTCCTTGCACAAGATATTAGAAATGCTTGAGGCCATCTTGAAAGGAGAAATGTACCATCGTTGACCATTGCCATTTCCACTTTGTGGCCCCAGTATGTCAACGTAAGTCCTCAGGCATTAAAACAACCCAACAAATTAGTTATAGAGTAGTTGAAGCAAACCGACATCAGCCACACTCTGCTAAGCTTCTCTTACCATATTATTAAAAGTTAATGCGTTGACTGCATACAGCGATGTCTCCACCCAAGAACCAACCTTCCTTGATGCATTTCCTGGGAAACGTGTCAAGGAAGGTTGGTTCTTGGGGGAAGACATTGCCATATGCATTCAAACTATTGACTGTTAAATGATATGGTAAGAAGATCTAAGCAAAGTGTGGCTGATATTGTTTCATAATCTCAATGGAGAGTGGAGACGGACTATAGTGGCCAGCACAAAGATTGTCCCCAGCACCCGGATATAGTGTAGTTGAAGTAAATTGGGATGTCTCTATGCTGAATATATAGAATCTCTCTTTGCTGGATTGGGATGTGTCTTTGCTGAAAATATGTGGATGTGTCTGCTGGATTGAGTCCTCTCTTTGCTGAATTGGACTGTCTCTTTGCTAATTATATGGGGATGTATATTTGCTGAATATATAGGGCGATCTCTTTTCTGAATATACTGTATGGGGATGTCTCCTTGCTGGATCGGGATGTCTCTTTGCTGAAAATATGCGGATGTGTCTGCTGGATTGAGTCATCTCTTTGCTGTATTGGACTCTCTCTTTCCTAAATATATGGGGATGTATATTTGCTGAATATATGGGGTGGTCTCTTTTCTGAATATACTGTATAGGGATGTCTCCTTGCTGAATCGGGATGTCTCTTTGCTGAAAATATGCGGATGTGTCTGCTGGACTGAGTCATCTCTTTGCTGGATTGGACTGTCTCTTTGCTAATTTTATGTGGATGTATATTTGCGGAATTTATGGGGCTGTCTCTTTGCTGAATATACTGTATGGGGATGTCTCCTTGCTGGATCGGGATGTCTCTTTGCTGAAAATATGCGGATGTGTCTGCTGGATTGAGTCATCTCTTTGCTGTATTGGACTCTCTCTTTCCTAAATATATGGGGATGTATATTTGCTGAATATATGGGGTGGTCTCTTTTCTGAATATACTGTATAGGGACGTCTCCTTGCTGAATCGGGATGTCTCTTTGCTGAAAATATGCGGATGTGTCTGCTGGATTGAGTCATCTCTTTGCTGGATTGGGGTGTCTCTTTGCTAATTTTATGGGGATGTATATTTGCTGAATTTATGGGGCTGTCTCTTTGCTGAATATACTGTATGGGGATGTCTCCTTGCTGAATCGGGATGTCTCTTTGCTGAAAATATGTGGATGTGTCTGCTCGATTGAGTCATCTCTTTGCTAGATTGGACTGTCTCTTTGCTAATTATATGGGGATGTATATTTGCTGAATATATGGGGCGGTCTCTTTTCTGAATATACTGTATGGGGATGTCTCCTTGCTGGATCGGGATGTCTCTTTGCTGAAAATATGCGGATGTGTCTGCTGGATTGAGTCATCTCTTTGCTGTATTGGACTCTCTCTTTCCTAAATATATGGGGATGTATATTTGCTGAATATATGGGGTGGTCTCTTTTCTGAATATACTGTATAGGGACGTCTCCTTGCTGAATCGGGATGTCTCTTTGCTGAAAATATGCGGATGTGTCTGCTGGATTGAGTCATCTCTTTGCTGGATTGGGCTGTCTCTTTGCTAATTTCATGGGGATGTATATTTGCTGAATTTATGGGGCTGTCTCTTTGCTGAATATACTGTATGGGGATGTCTCCTTGCTGGATTGAGATGTCTCTTTACTACATTGGGATATCTCTTTGCTGAATATATGAGACTATATCTTTGTTGGATTGGGATGGTTATTTGTTGAATATATGTGGATGTCTCTTTGCTGAATGTATGGGGATGTCTCTTTGCTGGACTGGGATGTCTTTTTACTGGATTGGGATGTCTCTTTGCTGAATATTTGGAGCTGTGTCTTTGCTGAATATATGGGGATGTCTCTTTGCTGGACTGGGTGTCTCTTTACTGGATTGGGATGTCTCTTTGCTGAATATGTGTTACTGTCACTTTGCTGTATCGGGATGTCTCTTTGCTGAATATATGGGGCTGTCTCTTTGATGGCTGGTGAATGTTGGTGGTCAGGCTTGGGGAGCCCAGGCCTTAGGCTGTGTGAGGAGCCACATTTCTGATGGCTGCACTGATGGGTGTACCTATATACATGAAACCCTTCTTGCCCATGTGGTTGTGAAGAACAGAAACAAAGAAATGGGGACACCCCAATTGGAGGGCTAGAGAGGCAGGAACATCTCATCACTGAAGTCTCCAAGAAGTACAAGGAACCAGACTATACATGAAATGTCATGTTTGCGAAATGTATACTTATCAATACACCTTTTATCATATAGTTGTGCCATGGACTGAACAAAACCATCTCTTTACCTTCACTGTACATTTATCAGCAGAATTGGCCAGTATGAGTAGTCTCATGTCTAAGGAGATTATCTTTACGTGTAAAACATTTCCCGCACTCCGAACATGGAAAAAGACGCTCGCTCGAGTGACTTTTCATATGTCTAAGAAGGTTTCTTTTCTTGGAAAAACGTTTGCCGCAATCTGAACATGAATAAGTGTGAATTCTCTGATGGGTAAGAAGTTCGCTTTCCTTTTTAAAAGATTTCCCACATTCCGAACAATTAAAAGTTACACTGGTGTGAGATCGGAGATGAATTTGAAGTTCAGATTTTGTCCTGAAGGATTTCCCACATCCCAAACATGAGAATAGACTCCCACCCCTGTGAACTCCCTCATGGGGTGAGCAATATTCCTGATGATTAGATGGATCTATGGATCTGTCTGTAGCATGAGAGCTTAAAAAGTCATTTTCTTTTATCATAGTATGTGATTGATCAGAATATTCCCCCTGATCAGAGGGATCCATTGATGTCTCCGGACAGGAAGGTCTGTAATGAATATTTGGATTCTCTTCCGAAGAATGCTGTGTGATGGCATTATCTTCTGACTTACAATCACCGGCCAATAGATGTCTCTCCGAGGTATTTCTGATAGCACAACAATCTGTTGGAAAGCAATTTTTAAATAAATATAAAAAAAGTCAGTTATAAGAGTTGGCTTAGCAGTCAACATTTTTTAGGGATAACAACTACGGGGAGCAATGGAAATTCATTTTTTGCCACATCATTTTGAAGGAATAAAAAGTTATTATTGAGGAATGGAGATGGACCTTTCATATGGTGTACAGTATCTCCTCCTCATTTGTTGGGAACATGATGTTATATTGAGGAATGGAGATGGACCTTTCATATGATGTACAGTATCTCCTCCTCATTTGTTGGGAACATGACGTTATATTGAGGAATGGAGATTGACCTTTCATATGGTATACAGTATCTCCTCCTCATTTGTTGGGAACATGACGTTATATTGAGGAATGGAGATGGACCTTTCATATGGTGTACAGTATCTCCTCCTCATTTGTTGGGAACATGACGTTATATTGAGGAATGGAGATGGACCTTTCATATGGTGTACAGTATCTCCTCCTCATTTATTGAGAACATGACGTTATATTGAGGAATGGAGATTGACCTTTCATATGGTGTACAGTATCTCCTCCTCATTTGTTGGGAACATGATGTTATATTGAGGAATGGAGATGGACCTTTCATATGATGTACAGTATCTCCTCCTCATTTGTTGGGAACATGACGTTATATTGAGGAATGGAGATTGACCTTTCATATGGTATACAGTATCTCCTCCTCATTTGTTGGGAACATGACGTTATATTGAGGAATGGAGATGGACCTTTCATATGGTGTACAGTATCTCCTCCTCATTTGTTGGGAACATGACGTTATATTGAGGAATGGAGATGGACCTTTCATATGGTGTACAGTATCTCCTCCTCATTTGTGCGGAACATGACGTTATATTGAGGAATGGAGATGGACCTTTCATATGGTGTACAGTATCTCCTCCTCATTTGTTGGGAAGATAACGTTATATTGAGGAATGGAGATGGTCCTTTCATATGGTGTACAGTATCTCCTCCTCATTTGTTGGGAACATGACATTATATTGAGGAATGGAGATGGACCTTTCATATGGTGTACAGTATCTCCTCCTCATTTGTTGGGAACATGACGTTATATTGAGGAATGGAAATGGACCTTTCATATGGTGTACAGTATCTCCTCCTCATTGGTTGGGAACATTACATTATATTGAGGAATGGAGATGGACCTTTCCTATGGTGTACAGTATCTCCTCCTCATTTGTTGGGAACATGACATTATATTGAGGAATGGAGATGGACCTTTCATATGGTGTACAGTATTTCCTCCTCATTTGTTGGGAACATGACGTTATATTGAGGAATGGAGACGGACCTTTCATATGGTGTACTGTATCTCCTCCTCATTTGTTGGGAACATGACGTCATATTGAGGAATGGAGGTGGACCTTTCATATGGTGTACAGTATTTCCACCTCATTGTATTGCCATCTCATTTGTTGGGAACATGGAGTGAACATTTGTATTTAGATCATTAAATCAGAGTTTTTTTTGCTGCAAATGACCCCATTCATCCCAGCACTGATCAGGAAATGAGGACCCCTTCATCACCTTCAATGATGATCTTCATCAACAACAGTTAAATCTTTCTTTCCAACTTTGATGGTCTACCATTTATAACTCATTCCCATCCGATGATGTGAAGATCTGATAATTATCTAATGTTTTTCCTTAAACTACAATCCTTATTCTCAAGGAATAAGGATTTCTTCCATAGTGTCTGTTACTTACTTGTGTTAATAGATACAGAAATTTCTTCCTCTTCAGTTTTCATAATCATCCCAACCTCCTCCATGGACGGCTGATCGACCCCCACATACATCTCTACTTCTTCCTCTTTAACCTCAGCTTTTATTTGAGTCCGTTCTTCACCCTAAACCCCAAAATAATAGAAAATATCGAATAAAGATGACCTAGGCAGAGATAGTGAACTCCTAACACACACAATGATACAATCACCATCCAGACACATCCCTTGTCTGTTACTGGATAATGTCCCAGAATTCCCGGGACCGCTCACCTCTCCTGTCAGCAGATCAATGATCTTGTTGGCAACTTCTACAATCTTCTTGTCATTGTTTCTCTTGGGTTTCAGGGAGTGAGGTGAAGGCACTGTGATGGTTAGATGGTCACCAGACTTCACCGGAGGAAAACCCTATTTTGAAAAAGTAAAACCAAAGTCATGTGACCTCCTCGAATCCTCCTCACCTCTCAGGTCAGGTCTATGTTATTAATAGAGATAAAAGTGCTGTCATGTAACCTCCCCGAATCCTCCTCACTCCTCCCTGGTCAGGTCTGTGTTTAATTATTAGAGATAAGATTGATGTCATGTGACCTCCCAGAATCCTCCTCACCTCTCCGGTCAGCAGGTAGATGATCTCCAGGGTGAGGTTAAATATCCTCTCATTCATGTTACTCGGGTCCTCCTCCATCCTCATTGATGAGGTCATGTGATTTATACAAGACTGTTCTCTGTAGACAGATGATATATTCAAAAACGACCCTAAAATGAACAGGGGTCAGGAGCCCAAATTACACAGAGAGAAGGGATTAAAAGTATGTGATGCAGAGGCTGTTGATTTCAGGAGTGCACAACACACGTGGGCACAGGAATCAGGAGAGAGTGTCACACAGATTACCAGGGGTTCAGGAGTACCTAATGCTCAAAGTGAATGGATCAGGAGTGTGTAATGCATATTATGCAAAGATAAGGAATGGGTGCAGAGTTCAGGAGTGTAAATGGCACAGAGTGCAGGGGTCACACTTTTGTCAAAAGTAAGTATAATATACTATTTTATACTTTCTTATTATGATCCCCCCCCCCCCCGAGTGGGCGACCAGTTGTTTTGTTATCTCTATTTTTCCAAGAAAAATGATTGTACCAGAAAAGTAAGTAAAAACGGAGCATATAGAGTGCAGGGGTCGGTAGTATGTAATGTGCAGGATGCAGGGTACTGGGGTACATAACACAAAGACTTCATGGGTCAGGAATATATAACGCACAGAATGCAGTGGTCAGGAACGGTTAATAAACATACATGCATAAGAATGTTTCGGACTAAAACCCAATGGCTTTGGATGGACAGTTGGATAAATGGCTCAATATTTAGGATGTATCTGGTCTATAAACCAGAGGCTCTGGATGGACAGTTGGATAAATGGTTCTATATTTAGGATGTATCCGGTCTATAAACCAGAGGCTCTGGATGGACAGTTGGATAAATGGTTCTATATTTAGGATGTATCCGGTCTATAAACCAGAGGCTCTGGATGGACAGTTGGATAAATGGCTCAATATTTAGGATGTATCTGGTCTATAAACCAGAGGCTCTGGATGGACAGTTGGATAAATGGCTCAATATTTAGGATGTATCTGGTCTATAAACCAGAGGCTCTGGATGGACAGTTGGATAAATGGCTCAATATTTAGGATGTATCTGGTCTATAAACCAGAGGCTCTGGATGGACAGTTGAATAAATGGTTCTATATTTAGGATATATCCAGACTATAAACCAGAGGCTCTGGATGGACAGTCGGATAAATGGTTCTATATTTAGGATGTATCCGGTCTATAAACCAGAGGCTCTGGATGGACAGTTGTATAAATGGTTCTATATTTAGGGTGTATCCGGTCTATAAACCAGAGGTTCTGGATGGACAGTTGGATAAAATGGCTCTATATTTAGGATGTATCTGGTCTATAAACCAGAGGTTCTGGATGGACAGTTGGATAAAATGGCTCTATATTTAGGATGTATCTGGTCTATAAACCAGAGGCTCTGGATGGACAGTTGGATAAATGGTTCTATATTTAGGATGTATCTGGTCTATAAACCAGAGGCTCTGGATGGACAGTTGTATAAATGGTTCTATATTTAGGATGTATCTGGTCTATAAACCAGAGGCTCTGGATGGACAGTTGGATAAATGGTTCTATATTTAGGATGTATCTGGTCTATAAACCAGAGGCTCTGGATGGACAGATGGATAAATGGTTCTATATTTAGGATGTATCCGGTCTATAAACCAGAGGCTCTGGATGGACAGTTGGATAAATGGTTCTATATTTAGGATGTATCCGGTCTATAAACCAGAGGCTCTGGATGGACAGTTGGATAAATGGTTCTATATTTAGGATGTATCCGGTCTATAAACCAGAGGCTCTGGATGGACAGTTGTATAAATGGTTCTATATTTAGGATGTATCTGGTCTATAAACCAGAGGCTCTGGATGGACAGTTGGATAAATGGTTCTATATTTAGGATGTATCCGGTCTATAAACCAGAGGCTCTGGATGGACAGTTGGATAAATGGTTCTATATTTAGGATGTATCCGGTCTATAAACCAGAGGCTCTGGATGGACAGTTGGATAAATGGTTCTATATTTAGGATGTATCTGGTCTATAAACCAGAGGCTCTGGATGGACAGTTGGATAAATGGTTCTATATTTAGGATGTATCCGGTCTATAAACCAGAGGCTCTGGATGGACAGTTGGATAAATGGTTCTATATTTAGGATGTATCCGGTCTATAAACCAGAGGCTCTGGATGGACAGTTGGATAAATGGTTCTATATTTAGGATGTATCTGGTCTATAAACCAGAGGCTCTGGATGGACAGTTGTATAAATGGTTCTATATTTAGGATGTATCTGGTCTATAAACCAGAGGCTCTGGATGGACAGTTGGATAAATGGTTCTATATTTAGGATGTATCCGGTCTATAAACCAGAGGCTCTGGATGGACAGTTGGATAAATGGTTCTATATTTAGGATGTATCCGGTCTATAAACCAGAGGCTCTGGATGGACAGTTGGATAAATGGCTCAATATTTAGGATGTATCTGGTCTATAAACCAGAGGCTCTGGATGGACAGTTGGATAAATGGCTCAATATTTAGGATGTATCTGGTCTATAAACCAGGGGCTCTGGATGGACAGTTGGATAAATGGCTCAATATTTAGGATGTATCTGGTCTATAAACCAGAGGCTCTGGATGGACAGTTGGATAAATGGCTCAATATTTAGGATGTATCTGGTCTATAAACCAGAGGCTCTGGATGGACAGTTGGATAAATGGCTCAATATTTAGGATGTATCTGGTCTATAAACCAGAGGCTCTGGATGGACAGTTGAATAAATGGTTCTATATTTAGGATATATCCAGACTATAAACCAGAGGCTCTGGATGGACAGTCGGATAAATGGTTCTATATTTAGGATGTATCCGGTCTATAAACCAGAGGCTCTGGATGGACAGTTGTATAAATGGTTCTATATTTAGGATGTATCTGGTCTATAAACCAGAGGCTCTGGATGGACAGTTGGATAAATGGTTCTATATTTAGGATGTATCTGGTCTATAAACCAGAGGCTCTGGATGGACAGTTGTATAAATGGTTCTATATTTAGGATGTATCTGGTCTATAAACCAGAGGCTCTGGATGGACAGTTGGATAAATGGTTCTATATTTAGGATGTATCTGGTCTATAAACCAGAGGCTCTGGATGGACAGATGGATAAATGGTTCTATATTTAGGATGTATCCGGTCTATAAACCAGAGGCTCTGGATGGACAGTTGGATAAATGGCTCAATATTTAGGATGTATCTGGTCTATAAACCAGAGGCTCTGGATGGACAGTTGGATAAATGGTTCTATATTTAGGATGTATCCGGTCTATAAACCAGAGGCTCTGGATGGACAGTTGGATAAATGGTTCTATATTTAGGATGTATCCGGTCTATAAACCAGAGGCTCTGGATGGACAGTTGGATAAATGGCTCAATATTTAGGATGTATCTGGTCTATAAACCAGAGGCTCTGGATGGACAGTTGGATAAATGGCTCAATATTTAGGATGTATCTGGTCTATAAACCAGGGGCTCTGGATGGACAGTTGGATAAATGGCTCAATATTTAGGATGTATCTGGTCTATAAACCAGAGGCTCTGGATGGACAGTTGGATAAATGGCTCAATATTTAGGATGTATCTGGTCTATAAACCAGAGGCTCTGGATGGACAGTTGAATAAATGGTTCTATATTTAGGATATATCCAGACTATAAACCAGAGGCTCTGGATGGACAGTCGGATAAATGGTTCTATATTTAGGATGTATCCGGTCTATAAACCAGAGGCTCTGGATGGACAGTTGTATAAATGGTTCTATATTTAGGGTGTATCCGGTCTATAAACCAGAGGTTCTGGATGGACAGTTGGATAAAATGGCTCTATATTTAGGATGTATCTGGTCTATAAACCAGAGGTTCTGGATGGACAGTTGGATAAAATGGCTCTATATTTAGGATGTATCTGGTCTATAAACCAGAGGCTCTGGATGGACAGTTGGATAAATGGTTCTATATTTAGGATGTATCTGGTCTATAAACCAGAGGCTCTGGATGGACAGTTGTATAAATGGTTCTATATTTAGGATGTATCTGGTCTATAAACCAGAGGCTCTGGATGGACAGTTGGATAAATGGTTCTATATTTAGGATGTATCTGGTCTATAAACCAGAGGCTCTGGATGGACAGATGGATAAATGGTTCTATATTTAGGATGTATCCGGTCTATAAACCAGAGGCTCTGGATGGACAGTTGGATAAATGGTTCTATATTTAGGATGTATCCGGTCTATAAACCAGAGGCTCTGGATGGACAGTTGGATAAATGGTTCTATATTTAGGATGTATCCGGTCTATAAACCAGAGGCTCTGGATGGACAGTTGTATAAATGGTTCTATATTTAGGATGTATCTGGTCTATAAACCAGAGGCTCTGGATGGACAGTTGGATAAATGGTTCTATATTTAGGATGTATCCGGTCTATAAACCAGAGGCTCTGGATGGACAGTTGGATAAATGGTTCTATATTTAGGATGTATCCGGTCTATAAACCAGAGGCTCTGGATGGACAGTTGGATAAATGGTTCTATATTTAGGATGTATCTGGTCTATAAACCAGAGGCTCTGGATGGACAGTTGGATAAATGGTTCTATATTTAGGATGTATCCGGTCTATAAACCAGAGGCTCTGGATGGACAGTTGGATAAATGGTTCTATATTTAGGATGTATCCGGTCTATAAACCAGAGGCTCTGGATGGACAGTTGGATAAATGGTTCTATATTTAGGATGTATCTGGTCTATAAACCAGAGGCTCTGGATGGACAGTTGTATAAATGGTTCTATATTTAGGATGTATCTGGTCTATAAACCAGAGGCTCTGGATGGACAGTTGGATAAATGGTTCTATATTTAGGATGTATCCGGTCTATAAACCAGAGGCTCTGGATGGACAGTTGGATAAATGGTTCTATATTTAGGATGTATCCGGTCTATAAACCAGAGGCTCTGGATGGACAGTTGGATAAATGGCTCAATATTTAGGATGTATCTGGTCTATAAACCAGAGGCTCTGGATGGACAGTTGGATAAATGGCTCAATATTTAGGATGTATCTGGTCTATAAACCAGGGGCTCTGGATGGACAGTTGGATAAATGGCTCAATATTTAGGATGTATCTGGTCTATAAACCAGAGGCTCTGGATGGACAGTTGGATAAATGGCTCAATATTTAGGATGTATCTGGTCTATAAACCAGAGGCTCTGGATGGACAGTTGAATAAATGGTTCTATATTTAGGATATATCCAGACTATAAACCAGAGGCTCTGGATGGACAGTCGGATAAATGGTTCTATATTTAGGATGTATCCGGTCTATAAACCAGAGGCTCTGGATGGACAGTTGTATAAATGGTTCTATATTTAGGATGTATCTGGTCTATAAACCAGAGGCTCTGGATGGACAGTTGGATAAATGGTTCTATATTTAGGATGTATCTGGTCTATAAACCAGAGGCTCTGGATGGACAGTTGTATAAATGGTTCTATATTTAGGATGTATCTGGTCTATAAACCAGAGGCTCTGGATGGACAGTTGGATAAATGGTTCTATATTTAGGATGTATCTGGTCTATAAACCAGAGGCTCTGGATGGACAGATGGATAAATGGTTCTATATTTAGGATGTATCCGGTCTATAAACCAGAGGCTCTGGATGGACAGTTGGATAAATGGTTCTATATTTAGGATGTATCCGGTCTATAAACCAGAGGCTCTGGATGGACAGTTGGATAAATGGTTCTATATTTAGGATGTATCCGGTCTATAAACCAGAGGCTCTGGATGGACAGTTGTATAAATGGTTCTATATTTAGGATGTATCTGGTCTATAAACCAGAGGCTCTGGATGGACAGTTGGATAAATGGTTCTATATTTAGGATGTATCCGGTCTATAAACCAGAGGCTCTGGATGGACAGTTGGATTAATGGCTCAATATTTAGGATGTATCCGGTTTATAAATCAGAGGCTCTGGATGGGCAGTTGGATAAATGGTTCTATATTTAGAATGTATCTGGTCTATAAACCAGAGGCTCTGGATGGACAGTTGGATAAATGGTTCTATATTTAGGATGTATCTGGTCTATAAACCAGAGGCTCTGGATGGACAGTTGGATAAATGGTTCTATATTTAGGATGTATCCGGTCTATAAACCAGAGGCTCTGGATGGACAGTTGGATAAATGGTTCTATATTTAGGATGTATCCGGTCTATAAACCAGAGGCTCTGGATGGACAGTTGGATAAATGGTTCTATATTTAGGATGTATCTGGTCTATAAACCAGAGGCTCTGGATGGACAGTTGTATAAATGGTTCTATATTTAGGATGTATCTGGTCTATAAACCAGAGGCTCTGGATGGACAGTTGGATAAATGGTTCTATATTTAGGATGTATCCGGTCTATAAACCAGAGGCTCTGGATGGACAGTTGGATAAATGGTTCTATATTTAGGATGTATCCGGTCTATAAACCAGAGGCTCTGGATGGACAGTTGGATAAATGGCTCAATATTTAGGATGTATCTGGTCTATAAACCAGAGGCTCTGGATGGACAGTTGGATAAATGGCTCAATATTTAGGATGTATCTGGTCTATAAACCAGGGGCTCTGGATGGACAGTTGGATAAATGGCTCAATATTTAGGATGTATCTGGTCTATAAACCAGAGGCTCTGGATGGACAGTTGGATAAATGGCTCAATATTTAGGATGTATCCGGTCTATAAACCAGAGGCTCTGGATGGACAGTTGAATAAATGGTTCTATATTTAGGATATATCCAGACTATAAACCAGAGGCTCTGGATGGACAGTTGGATAAATGGTTCTATATTTAGGATGTATCCGGTCTATAAACCAGAGGCTCTGGATGGACAGTTGTATAAATGGTTCTATATTTAGGATGTATCCGGTCTATAAACCAGAGGCTCTGGATGGACAGTTGTATAAATGGTTCTATATTTAGGATGTATCCGGTCTATAAACCAGAGGCTCTGGATGGACAGTTGGATAAATGGTTCTATATTTAGGATGTATCTGGTCTATAAACCAGAGGCTCTGGATGGACAGTTGGATAAATGGTTCTATATTTAGGATGTATCTGGTCTATAAACCAGAGGCTCTGGATGGACAGTTGTATAAATGGTTCTATATTTAGGATGTATCTGGTCTATAAACCAGAGGCTCTGGATGGACAGTTGGATAAATGGTTCTATATTTAGGATGTATCTGGTCTATAAACCAGAGGCTCTGGATGGACAGTTGGATAAATGGCTCTATATTTAGGATGTATCCGGTCTATAAACCAGAGGCTCTGGATGGACAGTTGGATAAATGGTTCTATATTTAGGATGTATCCGGTCTATAAACCAGAGGCACTGGATGGACAGTCGGATAAATGGTTCTATATTTAGGATATATCCAGACTATAAACCAGAGGCTCTGGGTGGACAGTTGGATAAATGGTTCTATATTTAGGATGTATCTGGTCTATAAACCAGAGGCTCTGGATGGACAGTTGGATAAATGGTTCTATATTTAGGATGTATCTGGTCTATAAACCAGAGGCTCTGGATGGACAGTTGGATAAATGGTTCTATATTTAGGATGTATCCGGTCTATAAACCAGAGGCTCTGGATGGACAGTTGGATAAATGGTTCTATATTTAGGATGTATCCGGTCTATAAACCAGAGGCTCTGGATGGACAGTTGGATAAATGGTTCTATATTTAGGATGTATCCGGTCTATAAACCAGAGGCTCTGGATGGACAGATGGATAAATGGTTCTATATTTAGGATGTATCCGGTCTATAAACCAGAGGCTCTGGATGGACAGATGGATAAATGGTTCTATATTTAGGATGTATCCGGTCTATAAACCAGAGGCTCTGGATGGACAGTTGGATAAATGGTTCTATATTTAGGATGTATCCGGTCTATAAACCAGAGGCTCTGGATGGACAGTTGGATAAATGGTTCTATATTTAGGATGTATCCGGTCTATAAACCAGAGGCTCTGGATGGACAGTTGGATAAATGGTTCTATATTTAGGATGTATCCGGTCTATAAACCAGAGGCTCTGGATGGACAGTTGTATAAATGGTTCTATATTTAGGATGTATCTGGTCTATAAACCAGAGGCTCTGGATGGACAGTTGGATAAATGGTTCTATATTTAGGATGTATCCGGTCTATAAACCAGAGGCTCTGGATGGACAGTTGGATTAATGGCTCAATATTTAGGATGTATCCGGTTTATAAATCAGAGGCTCTGGATGGGCAGTTGGATAAATGGTTCTATATTTAGAATGTATCTGGTCTATAAACCAGAGGCTCTGGATGGACAGTTGGATAAATGGTTCTATATTTAGGATGTATCTGGTCTATAAACCAGAGGCTCTGGATGGACAGTTGGATAAATGGTTCTATATTTAGGATGTATCCGGTCTATAAACCAGAGGCTCTGGATGGACAGTTGGATAAATGGTTCTATATTTAGGATGTATCCGGTCTATAAACCAGAGGCTCTGGATGGACAGTTGTATAAATGGTTCTATATTTAGGATGTATCTGGTCTATAAACCAGAGGCTCTGGATGGACAGTTGGATAAATGGTTCTATATTTAGGATGTATCCGGTCTATAAACCAGAGGCTCTGGATGGACAGTTGGATAAATGGTTCTATATTTAGGATGTATCCGGTCTATAAACCAGAGGCTCTGGATGGACAGTTGGATAAATGGCTCAATATTTAGGATGTATCTGGTCTATAAACCAGAGGCTCTGGATGGACAGTTGGATAAATGGCTCAATATTTAGGATGTATCTGGTCTATAAACCAGGGGCTCTGGATGGACAGTTGGATAAATGGCTCAATATTTAGGATGTATCTGGTCTATAAACCAGAGGCTCTGGATGGACAGTTGGATAAATGGCTCAATATTTAGGATGTATCTGGTCTATAAACCAGAGGCTCTGGATGGACAGTTGGATAAATGGTTCTATATTTAGGATGTATCCGGTCTATAAACCAGAGGCTCTGGATGGACAGTTGGATAAATGGTTCTATATTTAGGATGTATCCGGTCTATAAACCAGAGGCTCTGGATGGACAGTTGGATAAATGGTTCTATATTTAGGATGTATCTGGTCTATAAACCAGAGGCTCTGGATGGACAGTTGGATAAATGGCTCAATATTTAGGATGTATCTGGTCTATAAACCAGAGGCTCTGGATGGACAGTTGAATAAATGGTTCTATATTTAGGATGTATCCAGACTATAAACCAGAGGCTCTGGATGGACAGTCGGATAAATGGTTCTATATTTAGGATGTATCCGGTCTATAAACCAGAGGCTCTGGATGGACAGTTGTATAAATGGTTCTATATTTAGGATGTATCTGGTCTATAAACCAGAGGCTCTGGATGGACAGTTGGATAAATGGTTCTATATTTAGGATGTATCCGGTCTATAAACCAGAGGCTCTGGATGGACAGATGGATAAATGGTTCTATATTTAGGATGTATCCGGTCTATAAACCAGAGGCTCTGGATGGACAGTTGGATAAATGGTTCTATATTTAGGATGTATCTGGTCTATAAACCAGAGGCTCTGGATGGACAGATGGATAAATGGTTCTATATTTAGGATGTATCCGGTCTATAAACCAGAGGCTCTGGATGGACAGTTGGATAAATGGTTCTATATTTAGGATGTATCTGGTCTATAAACCAGAGGCTCTGGATGGACAGATGGATAAATGGTTCTATATTTAGGATGTATCCGGTCTATAAACCAGAGGCTCTGGATGGACAGTTGGATAAATGGTTCTATATTTAGGATGTATCTGGTCTATAAACCAGAGGCTCTGGATGGACAGTTGGATAAATGGTTCTATATTTAGGATGTATCTGGTCTATAAACCAGAGGCTCTGGATGGACAGTTAGATAAATGGTTCTATATTTAGGATGTATCCGGTCTATAAACCAGAGGCTCTGGATGGACAGTTGGATAAATGGTTCTATATTTAGGATGTATCCGGTCTATAAACCAGAGGCTCTGGATGGACAGTTAGATAAATGGTTCTATATTTAGGATGTATCCGGTCTATAAACCAGAGGCTCTGGATGGACAGTTGGATAAATGGTTCTATATTTAGGATGTATCCGGTCTATAAACCAGAGGCTCTGGATGGACAGTTGTATAAATGGTTCTATATTTAGGATGTATCTGGTCTATAAACCAGAGGCTCTGGATGGACAGTTGGATAAATGGTTCTATATTTAGGATGTATCCGGTCTATAAACCAGAGGCTCTGGATGGACAGTTGGATTAATGGCTCAATATTTAGGATGTATCCGGTTTATAAATCAGAGGCTCTGGATGGGCAGTTGGATAAATGGTTCTATATTTAGAATGTATCTGGTCTATAAACCAGAGGCTCTGGATGGACAGTTGGATAAATGGTTCTATATTTAGGATGTATCTGGTCTATAAACCAGAGGCTCTGGATGGACAGTTGGATAAATGGTTCTATATTTAGGATGTATCCGGTCTATAAACCAGAGGCTCTGGATGGACAGTTGGATAAATGGTTCTATATTTAGGATGTATCCGGTCTATAAACCAGAGGCTCTGGATGGACAGTTGGATAAATGGTTCTATATTTAGGATGTATCCGGTCTATAAACCAGAGGCTCTGGATGGACAGTTGTATAAATGGTTCTATATTTAGGATGTATCTGGTCTATAAACCAGAGGCTCTGGATGGACAGTTGGATAAATGGCTCAATATTTAGGATGTATCTGGTCTATAAACCAGGGGCTCTGGATGGACAGTTGGATAAATGGCTCAATATTTAGGATGTATCTGGTCTATAAACCAGAGGCTCTGGATGGACAGTTGGATAAATGGCTCAATATTTAGGATGTATCTGGTCTATAAACCAGAGGCTCTGGATGGACAGTTGGATAAATGGCTCAATATTTAGGATGTATCTGGTCTATAAACGAGAGGCTCTGGATGGACAGTTGAATAAATGGTTCTATATTTAGGATATATCCAGACTATAAACCAGAGGCTCTGGATGGACAGTCGGATAAATGGTTCTATATTTAGGATGTATCCGGTCTATAAACCAGAGGCTCTGGATGGACAGTTGTATAAATGGTTCTATATTTAGGATGTATCTGGTCTATAAACCAGAGGCTCTGGATGGACAGTTGGATAAATGGTTCTATATTTAGGATGTATCTGGTCTATAAACCAGAGGCTCTGGATGGACAGTTGTATAAATGGTTCTATATTTAGGATGTATCTGGTCTATAAACCAGAGGCTCTGGATGGACAGTTGGATAAATGGTTCTATATTTAGGATGTATCTGGTCTATAAACCAGAGGCTCTGGATGGACAGTTGGATAAATGGCTCTATATTTAGGATGTATCCGGTCTATAAACCAGAGGCTCTGGATGGACAGTTGGATAAATGGTTCTATATTTAGGATGTATCCGGTCTATAAACCAGAGGCACTGGATGGACAGTCGGATAAATGGTTCTATATTTAGGATATATCCAGACTATAAACCAGAGGCTCTGGGTGGACAGTTGGATAAATGGTTCTATATTTAGGATGTATCTGGTCTATAAACCAGAGGCTCTGGATGGACAGTTGGATAAATGGTTCTATATTTAGGATGTATCTGGTCTATAAACCAGAGGCTCTGGATGGACAGTTGGATAAATGGTTCTATATTTAGGATGTATCTGGTCTATAAACCAGAGGCTCTGGATGGACAGTTGGATAAATGGTTCTATATTTATGATGTATCTGGTCTATAAACCAGAGGCTCTGGATGGACAGTTGAATAAATGGTTCTATATTTAGGATATATCCAGACTATAAACCAGAGGCTCTGGATGGACAGTCGGATAAATGGTTCTATATTTAGGATATATCCAGACTATAAACCAGAGGCTCTGGATGGACAGTCGGATAAATGGTTCTATATTTAGGATGTATCCAGACTATAAACCAGAGGCTTTGGATGGACAGTTGGATAAATGGTTCTATATTTAGGATGTATCTGGTCTATAAACCAGAGGCTCTGGATGGACAGTTGGATAAATGGTTCTATATTTAGGATGTATCTGGTCTATAAACCAGAGGCTCTGGATGGACAGTTGGATAAATGGTTCTATATTTATGATGTATCTGGTCTATAAACCAGAGGCTCTGGATGGACAGTTGAATAAATGGTTCTATATTTAGGATATATCCAGACTATAAACCAGAGGCTCTGGATGGACAGTTGGATAAATGGTTCTATATTTAGGATGTATCTGGTCTATAAACCAGAGGCTCTGGATGGACAGTTGTATAAATGGCTCTATATTTAGGATGTATCCGGTCTATAAACCAGAGGCTCTGGATGGACAGTTGTATAAATGGTTCTATATTTAGGATGTATCTGGTCTATAAACCAGAGGCTCTGGATGGACAGTTGGATAAATGGTTCTATATTTAGGATGTATCTGGTCTATAAACCAGAGGCTCTGGATGGACAGTTGGATAAATGGTTCTATATTTAGGATGTATCCGGTCTATAAACCAGAGGCACTGGATGGACAGTCGGATAAATGGTTCTATATTTAGGATGTATCTGGTCTATAAACCAGAGGCTCTGGATGGACAGTTGGATAAATGGTTCTATATTTACAATGTATCTGGTCTATAAACCAGAGGCTCTGGATGGACAGTCGGATAAATGGTTCTATATTTAGGATGTATCTGGTCTATAAACCAGAGGCTCTGGATGGACAGTTGGATAAATGGTTCTATATTTAGGATGTATCTGGTCTATAAACCAGAGGCTCTGGATGGACAGTTGGATAAATGGCTCTATATTTAGGATGTATCTGGTCTATAAACCAGAGGCTCTGGATGGACAGTTGGATAAATGGTTCTATATTTAGGATGTATCTGGTCTATAAACCAGAGGCTCTGGATGGACAGTTGGATAAATGGTTCTATATTTAGGATGTATCCGGTCAATAAACCAGAGGCTCTGGATGGACAGTCGGATAAATGGTTCTATATTTAGGATGTATCTGGTCTATAAACCAGAGGCTCTGGATGGACAGTTGGATAAATGGTTCTATATTTAGGATGTATCCGGTCTATAAACCAGAGGCTCTGGATGGACAGTTGGATAAATGGTTCTATATTTAGGATGTATCCGGTCTATAAACCAGAGGCTCTGGATGGACAGTTGGATAAATGGTTCTATATTTAGGATGTATCTGGTCTATAAACCAGAGGCTCTGGATGGACAGTTGTATAAATGGTTCTATATTTAGGATGTATCTGGTCTATAAACCAGAGGCTCTGGATGGACAGTTGGATAAATGGTTCTATATTTAGGATGTATCCGGTCTATAAACCAGAGGCTCTGGATGGACAGTTGGATAAATGGTTCTATATTTAGGATGTATCCGGTCTATAAACCAGAGGCTCTGGATGGACAGTTGGATAAATGGCTCAATATTTAGGATGTATCTGGTCTATAAACCAGAGGCTCTGGATGGACAGTTGGATAAATGGCTCAATATTTAGGATGTATCTGGTCTATAAACCAGGGGCTCTGGATGGACAGTTGGATAAATGGCTCAATATTTAGGATGTATCTGGTCTATAAACCAGAGGCTCTGGATGGACAGTTGGATAAATGGCTCAATATTTAGGATGTATCCGGTCTATAAACCAGAGGCTCTGGATGGACAGTTGAATAAATGGTTCTATATTTAGGATATATCCAGACTATAAACCAGAGGCTCTGGATGGACAGTCGGATAAATGGTTCTATATTTAGGATGTATCCGGTCTATAAACCAGAGGCTCTGGATGGACAGTTGTATAAATGGTTCTATATTTAGGATGTATCCGGTCTATAAACCAGAGGCTCTGGATGGACAGTTGTATAAATGGTTCTATATTTAGGATGTATCCGGTCTATAAACCAGAGGCTCTGGATGGACAGTTGGATAAATGGTTCTATATTTAGGATGTATCTGGTCTATAAACCAGAGGCTCTGGATGGACAGTTGGATAAATGGTTCTATATTTAGGATGTATCTGGTCTATAAACCAGAGGCTCTGGATGGACAGTTGTATAAATGGTTCTATATTTAGGATGTATCTGGTCTATAAACCAGAGGCTCTGGATGGACAGTTGGATAAATGGTTCTATATTTAGGATGTATCTGGTCTATAAACCAGAGGCTCTGGATGGACAGTTGGATAAATGGCTCTATATTTAGGATGTATCCGGTCTATAAACCAGAGGCTCTGGATGGACAGTTGGATAAATGGTTCTATATTTAGGATGTATCCGGTCTATAAACCAGAGGCACTGGATGGACAGTCGGATAAATGGTTCTATATTTAGGATATATCCAGACTATAAACCAGAGGCTCTGGGTGGACAGTTGGATAAATGGTTCTATATTTAGGATGTATCTGGTCTATAAACCAGAGGCTCTGGATGGACAGTTGGATAAATGGTTCTATATTTAGGATGTATCTGGTCTATAAACCAGAGGCTCTGGATGGACAGTTGGATAAATGGTTCTATATTTAGGATGTATCCGGTCTATAAACCAGAGGCTCTGGATGGACAGTTGGATAAATGGTTCTATATTTAGGATGTATCCGGTCTATAAACCAGAGGCTCTGGATGGACAGTTGGATAAATGGTTCTATATTTAGGATGTATCCGGTCTATAAACCAGAGGCTCTGGATGGACAGATGGATAAATGGTTCTATATTTAGGATGTATCCGGTCTATAAACCAGAGGCTCTGGATGGACAGTTGGATAAATGGTTCTATATTTAGGATGTATCTGGTCTATAAACCAGAGGCTCTGGATGGACAGATGGATAAATGGTTCTATATTTAGGATGTATCCGGTCTATAAACCAGAGGCTCTGGATGGACAGTTGGATAAATGGTTCTATATTTAGGATGTATCCGGTCTATAAACCAGAGGCTCTGGATGGACAGTTGGATAAATGGTTCTATATTTAGGATGTATCCGGTCTATAAACCAGAGGCTCTGGATGGACAGTTGGATAAATGGTTCTATATTTAGGATGTATCCGGTCTATAAACCAGAGGCTCTGGATGGACAGTTGTATAAATGGTTCTATATTTAGGATGTATCTGGTCTATAAACCAGAGGCTCTGGATGGACAGTTGGATAAATGGTTCTATATTTAGGATGTATCCGGTCTATAAACCAGAGGCTCTGGATGGACAGTTGGATTAATGGCTCAATATTTAGGATGTATCCGGTTTATAAATCAGAGGCTCTGGATGGGCAGTTGGATAAATGGTTCTATATTTAGAATGTATCTGGTCTATAAACCAGAGGCTCTGGATGGACAGTTGGATAAATGGTTCTATATTTAGGATGTATCTGGTCTATAAACCAGAGGCTCTGGATGGACAGTTGGATAAATGGTTCTATATTTAGGATGTATCCGGTCTATAAACCAGAGGCTCTGGATGGACAGTTGGATAAATGGTTCTATATTTAGGATGTATCCGGTCTATAAACCAGAGGCTCTGGATGGACAGTTGTATAAATGGTTCTATATTTAGGATGTATCTGGTCTATAAACCAGAGGCTCTGGATGGACAGTTGGATAAATGGTTCTATATTTAGGATGTATCCGGTCTATAAACCAGAGGCTCTGGATGGACAGTTGGATAAATGGTTCTATATTTAGGATGTATCCGGTCTATAAACCAGAGGCTCTGGATGGACAGTTGGATAAATGGCTCAATATTTAGGATGTATCTGGTCTATAAACCAGAGGCTCTGGATGGACAGTTGGATAAATGGCTCAATATTTAGGATGTATCTGGTCTATAAACCAGGGGCTCTGGATGGACAGTTGGATAAATGGCTCAATATTTAGGATGTATCTGGTCTATAAACCAGAGGCTCTGGATGGACAGTTGGATAAATGGCTCAATATTTAGGATGTATCTGGTCTATAAACCAGAGGCTCTGGATGGACAGTTGGATAAATGGTTCTATATTTAGGATGTATCCGGTCTATAAACCAGAGGCTCTGGATGGACAGTTGGATAAATGGTTCTATATTTAGGATGTATCCGGTCTATAAACCAGAGGCTCTGGATGGACAGTTGGATAAATGGTTCTATATTTAGGATGTATCTGGTCTATAAACCAGAGGCTCTGGATGGACAGTTGGATAAATGGCTCAATATTTAGGATGTATCTGGTCTATAAACCAGAGGCTCTGGATGGACAGTTGAATAAATGGTTCTATATTTAGGATATATCCAGACTATAAACCAGAGGCTCTGGATGGACAGTCGGATAAATGGTTCTATATTTAGGATGTATCCGGTCTATAAACCAGAGGCTCTGGATGGACAGTTGTATAAATGGTTCTATATTTAGGATGTATCTGGTCTATAAACCAGAGGCTCTGGATGGACAGTTGGATAAATGGTTCTATATTTAGGATGTATCTGGTCTATAAACCAGAGGCTCTGGATGGACAGTTGGATAAATGGCTCTATATTTAGGATGTATCCGGTCTATAAACCAGAGGCTCTGGATGGACAGTTGGATAAATGGTTCTATATTTAGGATGTATCCGGTCTATAAACCAGAGGCACTGGATGGACAGTCGGATAAATGGTTCTATATTTAGGATATATCCAGACTATAAACCAGAGGCTCTGGGTGGACAGTTGGATAAATGGTTCTATATTTAGGATGTATCTGGTCTATAAACCAGAGGCTCTGGATGGACAGTTGGATAAATGGTTCTATATTTAGGATGTATCCGGTCTATAAACCAGAGGCTCTGGATGGACAGTTGGATAAATGGTTCTATATTTAGGATGTATCCGGTCTATAAACCAGAGGCTCTGGATGGACAGTTGTATAAATGGTTCTATATTTAGGATGTATCTGGTCTATAAACCAGAGGCTCTGGATGGACAGTTGGATAAATGGTTCTATATTTAGGATGTATCCGGTCTATAAACCAGAGGCTCTGGATGGACAGTTGGATTAATGGCTCAATATTTAGGATGTATCCGGTTTATAAATCAGAGGCTCTGGATGGGCAGTTGGATAAATGGTTCTATATTTAGAATGTATCTGGTCTATAAACCAGAGGCTCTGGATGGACAGTTGGATAAATGGTTCTATATTTAGGATGTATCTGGTCTATAAACCAGAGGCTCTGGATGGACAGTTGGATAAATGGTTCTATATTTAGGATGTATCCGGTCTATAAACCAGAGGCTCTGGATGGACAGTTGGATAAATGGTTCTATATTTAGGATGTATCCGGTCTATAAACCAGAGGCTCTGGATGGACAGTTGTATAAATGGTTCTATATTTAGGATGTATCTGGTCTATAAACCAGAGGCTCTGGATGGACAGTTGGATAAATGGTTCTATATTTAGGATGTATCCGGTCTATAAACCAGAGGCTCTGGATGGACAGTTGGATAAATGGTTCTATATTTAGGATGTATCCGGTCTATAAACCAGAGGCTCTGGATGGACAGTTGGATAAATGGCTCAATATTTAGGATGTATCTGGTCTATAAACCAGAGGCTCTGGATGGACAGTTGGATAAATGGCTCAATATTTAGGATGTATCTGGTCTATAAACCAGGGGCTCTGGATGGACAGTTGGATAAATGGCTCAATATTTAGGATGTATCTGGTCTATAAACCAGAGGCTCTGGATGGACAGTTGGATAAATGGCTCAATATTTAGGATGTATCTGGTCTATAAACCAGAGGCTCTGGATGGACAGTTGGATAAATGGTTCTATATTTAGGATGTATCCGGTCTATAAACCAGAGGCTCTGGATGGACAGTTGGATAAATGGTTCTATATTTAGGATGTATCCGGTCTATAAACCAGAGGCTCTGGATGGACAGTTGGATAAATGGTTCTATATTTAGGATGTATCTGGTCTATAAACCAGAGGCTCTGGATGGACAGTTGGATAAATGGCTCAATATTTAGGATGTATCTGGTCTATAAACCAGAGGCTCTGGATGGACAGTTGAATAAATGGTTCTATATTTAGGATATATCCAGACTATAAACCAGAGGCTCTGGATGGACAGTCGGATAAATGGTTCTATATTTAGGATGTATCCGGTCTATAAACCAGAGGCTCTGGATGGACAGTTGTATAAATGGTTCTATATTTAGGATGTATCTGGTCTATAAACCAGAGGCTCTGGATGGACAGTTGGATAAATGGTTCTATATTTAGGATGTATCTGGTCTATAAACCAGAGGCTCTGGATGGACAGTTGGATAAATGGCTCTATATTTAGGATGTATCCGGTCTATAAACCAGAGGCTCTGGATGGACAGTTGGATAAATGGTTCTATATTTAGGATGTATCCGGTCTATAAACCAGAGGCACTGGATGGACAGTCGGATAAATGGTTCTATATTTAGGATATATCCAGACTATAAACCAGAGGCTCTGGGTGGACAGTTGGATAAATGGTTCTATATTTAGGATGTATCTGGTCTATAAACCAGAGGCTCTGGATGGACAGTTGGATAAATGGTTCTATATTTAGGATGTATCTGGTCTATAAACCAGAGGCTCTGGATGGACAGTTGGATAAATGGTTCTATATTTAGGATGTATCCGGTCTATAAACCAGAGGCTCTGGATGGACAGATGGATAAATGGTTCTATATTTAGGATGTATCCGGTCTATAAACCAGAGGCTCTGGATGGACAGTTGGATAAATGGTTCTATATTTAGGATGTATCTGGTCTATAAACCAGAGGCTCTGGATGGACAGATGGATAAATGGTTCTATATTTAGGATGTATCCGGTCTATAAACCAGAGGCTCTGGATGGACAGTTGGATAAATGGTTCTATATTTAGGATGTATCTGGTCTATAAACCAGAGGCTCTGGATGGACAGATGGATAAATGGTTCTATATTTAGGATTTATCCGGTCTATAAACCAGAGGCTCTGGATGGACAGTTGGATAAATGGTTCTATATTTAGGATGTATCTGGTCTATAAACCAGAGGCTCTGGATGGACAGTTGGATAAATGGTTCTATATTTAGGATGTATCTGGTCTATAAACCAGAGGCTCTGGATGGACAGTTAGATAAATGGTTCTATATTTAGGATGTATCCGGTCTATAAACCAGAGGCTCTGGATGGACAGTTGGATAAATGGTTCTATATTTAGGATGTATCCGGTCTATAAACCAGAGGCTCTGGATGGACAGTTGGATAAATGGTTCTATATTTAGGATGTATCCGGTCTATAAACCAGAGGCTCTGGATGGACAGTTGTATAAATGGTTCTATATTTAGGATGTATCTGGTCTATAAACCAGAGGCTCTGGATGGACAGTTGGATAAATGGTTCTATATTTAGGATGTATCCGGTCTATAAACCAGAGGCTCTGGATGGACAGTTGGATTAATGGCTCAATATTTAGGATGTATCCGGTTTATAAATCAGAGGCTCTGGATGGGCAGTTGGATAAATGGTTCTATATTTAGAATGTATCTGGTCTATAAACCAGAGGCTCTGGATGGACAGTTGGATAAATGGTTCTATATTTAGGATGTATCTGGTCTATAAACCAGAGGCTCTGGATGGACAGTTGGATAAATGGTTCTATATTTAGGATGTATCCGGTCTATAAACCAGAGGCTCTGGATGGACAGTTGGATAAATGGTTCTATATTTAGGATGTATCCGGTCTATAAACCAGAGGCTCTGGATGGACAGTTGGATAAATGGTTCTATATTTAGGATGTATCCGGTCTATAAACCAGAGGCTCTGGATGGACAGTTGTATAAATGGTTCTATATTTAGGATGTATCTGGTCTATAAACCAGAGGCTCTGGATGGACAGTTGGATAAATGGCTCAATATTTAGGATGTATCTGGTCTATAAACCAGGGGCTCTGGATGGACAGTTGGATAAATGGCTCAATATTTAGGATGTATCTGGTCTATAAACCAGAGGCTCTGGATGGACAGTTGGATAAATGGCTCAATATTTAGGATGTATCTGGTCTATAAACCAGAGGCTCTGGATGGACAGTTGGATAAATGGCTCAATATTTAGGATGTATCTGGTCTATAAACGAGAGGCTCTGGATGGACAGTTGAATAAATGGTTCTATATTTAGGATATATCCAGACTATAAACCAGAGGCTCTGGATGGACAGTCGGATAAATGGTTCTATATTTAGGATGTATCCGGTCTATAAACCAGAGGCTCTGGATGGACAGTTGTATAAATGGTTCTATATTTAGGATGTATCTGGTCTATAAACCAGAGGCTCTGGATGGACAGTTGGATAAATGGTTCTATATTTAGGATGTATCTGGTCTATAAACCAGAGGCTCTGGATGGACAGTTGTATAAATGGTTCTATATTTAGGATGTATCTGGTCTATAAACCAGAGGCTCTGGATGGACAGTTGGATAAATGGTTCTATATTTAGGATGTATCTGGTCTATAAACCAGAGGCTCTGGATGGACAGTTGGATAAATGGCTCTATATTTAGGATGTATCCGGTCTATAAACCAGAGGCTCTGGATGGACAGTTGGATAAATGGTTCTATATTTAGGATGTATCCGGTCTATAAACCAGAGGCACTGGATGGACAGTCGGATAAATGGTTCTATATTTAGGATATATCCAGACTATAAACCAGAGGCTCTGGGTGGACAGTTGGATAAATGGTTCTATATTTAGGATGTATCTGGTCTATAAACCAGAGGCTCTGGATGGACAGTTGGATAAATGGTTCTATATTTAGGATGTATCTGGTCTATAAACCAGAGGCTCTGGATGGACAGTTGGATAAATGGTTCTATATTTAGGATGTATCTGGTCTATAAACCAGAGGCTCTGGATGGACAGTTGGATAAATGGTTCTATATTTATGATGTATCTGGTCTATAAACCAGAGGCTCTGGATGGACAGTTGAATAAATGGTTCTATATTTAGGATATATCCAGACTATAAACCAGAGGCTCTGGATGGACAGTCGGATAAATGGTTCTATATTTAGGATATATCCAGACTATAAACCAGAGGCTCTGGATGGACAGTCGGATAAATGGTTCTATATTTAGGATGTATCCAGACTATAAACCAGAGGCTTTGGATGGACAGTTGGATAAATGGTTCTATATTTAGGATGTATCTGGTCTATAAACCAGAGGCTCTGGATGGACAGTTGGATAAATGGTTCTATATTTAGGATGTATCCAGACTATAAACCAGAGGCTTTGGATGGACAGTTGGATAAATGGTTCTATATTTAGGATGTATCTGGTCTATAAACCAGAGGCTCTGGATGGACAGTTGGATAAATGGTTCTATATTTATGATGTATCTGGTCTATAAACCAGAGGCTCTGGATGGACAGTTGAATAAATGGTTCTATATTTAGGATATATCCAGACTATAAACCAGAGGCTCTGGATGGACAGTTGGATAAATGGTTCTATATTTAGGATGTATCTGGTCTATAAACCAGAGGCTCTGGATGGACAGTTGTATAAATGGCTCTATATTTAGGATGTATCCGGTCTATAAACCAGAGGCTCTGGATGGACAGTTGTATAAATGGTTCTATATTTAGGATGTATCTGGTCTATAAACCAGAGGCTCTGGATGGACAGTTGGATAAATGGTTCTATATTTAGGATGTATCTGGTCTATAAACCAGAGGCTCTGGATGGACAGTTGGATAAATGGTTCTATATTTAGGATGTATCCGGTCTATAAACCAGAGGCACTGGATGGACAGTCGGATAAATGGTTCTATATTTAGGATGTATCTGGTCTATAAACCAGAGGCTCTGGATGGACAGTTGGATAAATGGTTCTATATTTACAATGTATCTGGTCTATAAACCAGAGGCTCTGGATGGACAGTCGGATAAATGGTTCTATATTTAGGATGTATCTGGTCTATAAACCAGAGGCTCTGGATGGACAGTTGGATAAATGGTTCTATATTTAGGATGTATCTGGTCTATAAACCAGAGGCTCTGGATGGACAGTTGGATAAATGGCTCTATATTTAGGATGTATCTGGTCTATAAACCAGAGGCTCTGGATGGACAGTTGGATAAATGGTTCTATATTTAGGATGTATCTGGTCTATAAACCAGAGGCTCTGGATGGACAGTTGGATAAATGGTTCTATATTTAGGATGTATCCGGTCAATAAACCAGAGGCTCTGGATGGACAGTCGGATAAATGGTTCTATATTTAGGATGTATCTGGTCTATAAACCAGAGGCTCTGGATGGACAGTTGGATAAATGGTTCTATATTTAGGATTTATCTGGTCTTTAAACCATAGAATACGTTACAGTGACTATGGAGGAAGAGGACGGAACATGACGGGGGGGGGGGGGGGGGGGTTACTGGGTATAAATATGAAATAATATCTTATTACCTCCTCTGCTGCCAGTTCCAGCAATGTCTCCTCTCTGCTTCCTCCAAACTCACCTTTCACCCGGAGCTTCCTGTTTCTACTCTTAGATCACTTCCTGTCTGTGCGTTCCAAGTGAGGTCACCACCTTGTGTTAAATATAAATCCTGCAGTCTACATTATAGTCTCCACATTTTGCCCGCTGCTTTGTGGTCCGTTTGGCTATTATATAATAATGAATAAATTGTCAAGCACACTTCATTAAATCCGTGTATGAGTAAATTCCAAATCAAATGATCGCAAAATATCACTGTACGAAAAACAGTATATGGAGAATTCCGTATTACATTTCCAAATCTAATTGTGTTTATTTCATTTTCGTTCCTCTATTATATTACATCCTTGGTTACACACGCCGATTATACTTATATATAAATCCAGACAACAAAAAATTAAAATGAAGACCATACAATTGTGTTTTTATTGTTATACATAAAAAAACAAAATTGAAAACAAACAAACAAATAGAAATACGACACTCCATGACCATGATGAACATGCTCACCACTGAAAGATAAAGTGAATAACATGAATTATCTTGTAACAATGACATCTGAAATAAGTGGGATATATTAGGCAGCAAGTGAACATGTCTTGGAAGTTGAAGTGTTGAAAGCAGAAAAAAATGGGCTAATATAAAGATTCGAGCAGCTTTGACAAGGACAAAATTGTAACGTCTAGGATGACTGGGTCAGAGTAACTCAAAAACTGATGCTCTTGTGGGATGTTTCCGGCCTACGGTGGTCAGGACCATCCAAAAATGGTGTGAGGAAGGAAAACCGGTGAACCACCAACAAGGTTGTGGGCGGCCAAGGTTTATTGATACAAGTGGGCAGGAAAGGTTGGCCTGTGTAGTTCGATCCAGTAGAGGAGCTACTGGTGCTCAGATTGCTGAAAAAGTGAATGCTGATTCCGATAGAAACGTGTCAGAACCAGGGTTGTTTCCTCAGAATAGGTGCAGGCAGGGTTGCCAACCGTTCCGTAAAATACGGAATCGTCCCGTATTTTAAACAGACAAGTGCTGTTCCGTATCAAACTGATACGGAACGCACTTTGTTTCGTATTCCGCGGTACCTTATTGGTGTTCGTCACTTTCATCTTGTAGTGACTGTGCGTCCCCTCCCCTCCGCCTTCTGACCAATTCCGCAATGCCGTGCCGATGACGTTGTGACGTCACGACGTAACCCCTCCCTGCATTCCCCGCCCGGCGCTCGCGGTACCAAGAAGAAGAAGAAGAAAGAAAACGAAGAAGAAAGAAAACTAGCTGCTGCTGCAAGAAAGCGAGCAGAGCACAAGAGAAAAAAAAGGTAAGCAGAAGAGAGAAAAGGGGAGAAGAGCAGAGGAAAGGGGAAGGTTGAGCAAAGAAAAGGGATATTAGGCAAAGCAGCAGATAAGAGGAAGGAGAGCATCCCATCAGAAGAGCAAATAAAATGGGAAGAAGAGACAACAAAATGGGACGGAGAGCAGAAAAATGGGGAAGAGGAGAAGAGGGAGGAGAGCAAAGGGAAGGAGAGCAGAGAAAAGGGAAGGAGAGCAGAAGAAGCAAAGAAAAGGGGAAGGAGAGCAAAGAGAAAAGGGGAAGGAGAGCAAAGAAAATGGAAGGACAGCAGAAGGAGAGCAAAGAAAAGGGGAAGGAGAGCAAAGAAAAGGGGAAGGAGAGCAAAAAAAAGGGGAAGGAGAGCAAAAAAAAGGGGAATGAGAGCAAAGAAAAGGGGAAAGAGAGCAAAGAGAAAAGGGGAAGGAGAGCAAAGAAAAGGGAAATGAGAGCAGAGAAAAGAGAAGCAGAGCAAAAAATGGAGAAGAGGAGCAGAGAAAAGGGATAGGAGAGCAAAGAAAATGGGAATAAGAGCAGAGAAAAGGGAAGAATAACAATAAAAAGGAGAAGGAGAGCAAAGAAAATGGATGGACAGCAGAAGGAGAGCAAAGAAAAGGGGAAGGAGAGCAAAGAAAACAGAAGGAGAGCAAAGAAAACAGAAGGAGAGCAAAGAAAAGGGAAAGTGCAAAGAAAAGGGAAGGATAGCAGAGAAAAGGGGAAGGAGAGCAAAAAAAAAAGGGGGGGGGAGAGTAGCAGATAAAATGGTAAGGAAAGCAAAGAAAAAGTTATGGAAGTATAATTATATAAAGATATTTGCACTACACTTCCTTAAAATGTTGTCATATTTTTTGCACTGGAAAAAACATCCCCCGCCACGCCCCCGCCCCACCCCCTCCCCCCGTTCCTTATTTCCATTTCAGAAAGTTGGGAACCCTAGGTGCAGGTACTCTCCTCTTCCAGGTTACCCCTTGTCTTCCCCCCCTACCTACGGGCACCGTCCCTTGGTTCCACCCACCTCCCAGTACCGCCTCCTTGACTGTGTGCTTTTGGGATATACACTATATTGCCAAAAGTATTGGGACACCTGCCCTTGCACGCACAGAACATTTAATGGCATTCCAGTCTTAGTCCGTAGGGTTCAATAATGAGTTGGCCCACCCTTTGTAGCTATAACAGCTTCAACTCTTCTGGGAAGGCTGTCCACAAGGTTTAGGAGTGTGTCTATGGGAATGTTTGGCCATTCTTCCAGAAGCGCATTTGTGAGGTCAGGCACTGATGTTGGACAGGAAGGCCTGGCTCCCAGTCTCTGCTCTAATTCAAAGGTGTTCTATCAGGTTGAGGTCAGGATTCTGCGCAGGCCAGTCAAGTTCCTCACAGCCTCTGACATCTCCTGTACCATGCTCGCAGCCCCTGCATTTCCTAGACCATTCCCGCAGCCCCTGCATCTCTTGTACCATGTCCGCAGCCTCTGACATCTCCTGTACCATGCCGGCAGCCCCTGCATCTCGTATATCATGCCCACAGCCCCTGCAACTCCTGTATCATGTCCGCAGCCTCTGACATGTCCTCCTGTACCATGTCCACACAGTACCATGCTTGCACTTTTAACTGGAATTTGCTCTTATATAAAGCCCTTTGTGCTTTCATATCTGTCTTATTTATATATAAATACACTCTTCAAATATGCTTTAAAATGCATGGTTTTCCCTTTTATGAACAAGAAAATAATGACATTATGCTGTTGGGCTGGTATAATAATTATATGGGGCTGGTATGAAATTATTTTCAGGGCTGAATTCTATTCCCAGTCCGGCCCTGAGAAGGTTACAGTTCCGGTGTCCACCAGTGGGTATTTGCAAGCAGCCAGTAGACCCTAGTAATCAGTTTCCATCTGATGCTGGCTGCTAGGAGGGTATTTAGGTCCTCCTGTACTAGTGCTTCTCACACCAGTGTTTGATTCCAGCCCAAACACAATAAGTAGGAATCATCATCTTATTTCACTTGTATGCCTTACTGTATTTATTGCAATATGGTTTCATTTCATATGTAGTGCATTTTTTTAAAATGAAAAATGGTAATGCAAAAAGAATCGGCTGATTATCCAAGAGTGAAAGGTTATCACGCCATTCTCAAACCGCCTATGCCCTTCAAAAATGCTCGATTTCTTCATGGAATGTTCATCATAAGCCTGTTGTAACAGAGTTAAAGTTTCATCTGCAGTTTGTCCAATTTTCACACAAAATGTAATGTTAATCCGCTGCTCCAGGTTCCTGTCACTCATTTTTCACCAACAGCATGACACATATTCTACCAGGGCCGGGACAAGGGGTGGGCAGGAGAGGCAGCTGCCCTGGGCACTGTGGTATCATGTGAGGTGGGGGGGTGCCACAAGGAGATTGGGGGGTGATTTGGAAGGCAGCAGAGGGGGTAAGATTTACGCTAGGAGTGGAAATTTGATAGGGGGTGCTTCTGGGGGAAGAGGATTAGTGCTAGGAGGAGTGATTTTTGGGGGGAGGGTGATTTGTGCTAGTAGGACTGTTGGGGGGGGGGGACTTGGAGTGGGGGAAAGGGAGGAGAGGATGTGTATTCGGATGGGAAATTTGAGGGGTAGAGAATCTGTGCCAGGAGAAGTGTTTTTGTTTTTTTTTTGGTGGGTTTGTGCTTTGGGGATTCGAGGAGATAGAGCATTTGAGCTGGAACAGGCGATTTGGGGGGGGGGGGGGAGGCAAATATTTGTGCTGGGAGGGGGGATTTTAGCCACAAGGAGATGGGGGGGATGGGAGGTAGCAGGGGGTAAGAATTACTCTAGGAGGGGAACATTTAATAGGAGGGTGCTTTTGGGGAAAGAGGATTTGTCCTAGGAGGGGGGAATTTATCTTGAGAGGAGGGTGAATTGTGCTAGTAGGGATGTTTTGACTTGGAGTGGGGGGAGGGGAGAGTATGTGTATTCGGAGGCGACGTTTGAGGGGTAGAGAATTTGTGCCAGGAGAAGTGTTTTTTTTTGGGTGGGTTTGTGCTTTGGGGATTCAAGGAGATAGAGGATTTGAGCTGGGACAGGCGATGTGGGGGGGGGGTCAAAGATTTGTGCTGGGAGGTTGGATTTTAGCCAAAAGGAGACCGGGGGGGGGGAGGGATATGGGAGGCAGCAGGGGGTATGAATTATTCTAGGAGGGGAATATTTGATAGGGGGGTGCTTTTGGGGGAAGAGAATTTGTGCTAGGAGTGGGGAATTCTTTGGAAGGGAGGGTAAATTGTGCTAGTAGGGATGTTGAGGGGGGGGGGGGATTTGTATTTGGAGGGGAATTTGAGGGGTAGAGGATTTGTGCCAGGAGAAGTGTTTTTTTTTTTGGGGTGGGTTTGTGCTTTGGGGATTCGAGGAGATAGAGGATTTGAGCCGGGACAGGGGATGGGGCAAAGATTTGTCCTGGGAGGAGGGGGAATTTATGCTTAGAAGGTAAGCATGCATTAGTGCTCCATTTTTTTTTTTTTTTGGGGTTGGGGGGGGGTTTGCTGACACATAATGCTCATACATTTTGGGGGGGAGCGCAGCTTGGTATGTTCGCCCTGGAATCTAGATGGCCTTGTCCCGGCAAGGCATTCTACTACTCCATAAAGACTGGGTCCACTGGTCTGAAACCCAAAAAACACGCTTGAGTGTGAATGTTTGTGGGCATTCTGGGAATTAAATTGTAACACCTTGGACTGGGATAAGGATTGTACACCGCCTAGGCCTATCTACTCCCTACCTTGGTGATTTTGAGGGTCGTTGGGTTCCGAAACAGTTGTTCCCTGATAGTCTAAAGCTCCGTACACACGCAACGATTATCGGCCGACCGATCGTCCATCTTTTGTCCAGAGTTGTGTTTTGTTGGTTGGAATGTGCCTAGACTGCACACTAATTTTCTCGCCCAACAAAAATCTACTTCAGAAGTGATGTCATGTGTTGGTTTGCTTTCTTTGTGTTCTTTCTTCACTGAGCATGCCCAGACTTGCTCATTAGATTTTTCCCTGTCGAAATCTGTACTGACTGCACGAAAATCGGACGTGTTTTGACGGCAGACAAAAATTTTATAGCCTGCACACCAGATTTTTTTCGGCCGAAAAGTCGGAGTCGGTTGTCAGAAGCATCATACTAACAAGCCGAAAATCGGAAGATCGGTCGTTGGACGAAAATTCCCTGCCGATTTTCGACGCATGTGTACGAGGCTTTAGATCTTTAGGTTCCCAAACCTGCAAACCCATTATGAGGGCTTTCCACTCTCCAAGCTGTTTTTTATTTGATAGCATAATAATTGGAAAAAGATGAATGGGGATTCCATAAAAGATGTGGACCCGTCTCAGGCACGTTCCATCACAGACGTCTCCAAAAAAACATAGAAGCCAAGAGAAGACTTGGACCATCACACTCAACTTATAAGTGAAAGATCACTTTTGACCGGACGTACCCCTTTATAAAAACTTTTTTTTTATTCTACATTTTTTCTGTAGACTAAACAGTTCCGCCCCTTAAAAGCCATTGTACATTTTTAAAAGAATCAGCAGGTGCTTTCCCTCTGATGTCCAATCAGGCTTCTTTCAGAACATTTCCCACGCTCTGAGCACAGTGTGGATGTTCTGCAGTGTGTCTTCTCTGGTGTGCAGCAAGGTTTCCTTTCCGATTGAAAGATTTCCCACACTCTGTACATGAATAGGGACACTCACCCGTGTGACTTCTGTGGTGTTCAATCAGTTTTCCTTTCTCAGTGAAACGTTTCCCGCACTCTGTACATGAATAGGGCCGCTCTCCTGTGTGAATTCTCTGGTGTACAACAAGAGAGCATTTCTGAGCAAAACATTTTCCGCACTCTAAACAGGAAAAAGGACGCTCGCCCGTGTGCGTTCTTTGATGCAAAATAAGTTTTTCTTTTTCAATGAAAGATTTCCCGCACTCGGAACAAGGGAAAAAAAGTTCACCCGTGTGAATTCTCTGGTGTAAAATAAGTTTTCCTTTATGAATAAAACTTTTATTACACTCTGAACAAGGGAAAGGGCGCTCACCTGTGTGAACACTCTGGTGTTTAACAAGCGCTCCTTTCCGAGTGAAACATTTTCCACACTTCATACAGGAATGGGGGCGTTCATCAGTGTGAGTTTTCTGGTGTTTTTGAAGGTATCCTTTCGAAGAAAAACATTTTCCGCACTCTGAACAGAGGAAAGGGCGTTCTCCCGTGTGCCTTCTCTGGTGTTCCATATAATCCCTTTTGCTAGTGAAACATTTCCCGCACTCTGAACAATGGAAAACACGCTCACCTGTGTGAAATCTCTGGTGCTCTGTAAGTGCTGCTTTCCGAGTGAAACATTTCTCACACTCTGAACATGAATAAAGACGCTCACCCTTGTGAATTCTCTGGTGTTTAAAAAAGTTTTTGTTTTCAGTAAAACGTTTCCCGCACTCTGAACATGAGAATAGATTCTCACTTCGGTGAACCCCTTCATGGGGTGAGGAAGATTCCTTGGGATTAGAAGGATCTGTTGGTCTATCTGCAGTGTGAGATCCTAAATGGATATTTGCAATCATAGTATGTGATTGGTGAGAAGATTCCCCCTGATCAGAGGGATCCATTGATGTCTCCGGACAGGAAGGTCTGTGATGGATATTTTGTGTATTTGGATTTCCTCCTGGAGGATCCTGTGTGATGACATTATCTTCTGACTTACAATCAGCAGATAATAGAAGATGTCTCTCCGAGGAATTCCCGACATCACATCCATCTGTTGGGAAGAAATGTAAAGAAAAAAAAGTAAAATGGTCAGTAATAAAACAATCATGTATTATATGTTGGTCTAACAGTCAACAGTTTCACAGAGCATATGGTGTATAGTATCTCCTCCTCATTTGTTGGGAACATGATGTTATATTGAAGAATGGAGATGGACCTTTCATATGGTGTACAGTATCTCCTCCTCATTTGTTGGGAACATGACGTTATATTGAGGAATGGAGATGGATCTTTCATATGGTGTACAGTATCTCCTCCTCATTTGTTGGGAACATGACGTTATATTGAGGAATGGAGATGGACCTTTCATATGATGTACAGCAGTGCTCCCCAACCTTTTTTATCGCCGCGGACCGGTCGACGTTTGATAATTTTTCTGTGGCCCGCTGGGGGGAGGACGTCAATCCAGCGTGCCCCCAATCAATGCAGAGTGCCACAGCATTGCCCCCAATAAATGCAGAGTGCCACAGCAATGCCCCCAATAAATGCAGAGTGCCACAGCATTGCCCCCAATAAATGCAGAGTGCCACAGCATTGCCCCCAATCAATGCAGAGTGCCACAGCATTGCCCCCAATCAATGCAGAGTGCCACAGCATTGCCCCCAATAAATGCAGAGTGCCACAGCAATGCACCCAATAAATGCAGAGTGCCACAGCATTGCCCCCAATAAATGCAGAGTGTCTCAGCATTGCCCCCAATAAATGCAGAGTGCCACAGCAATGCCCCCAATAAATGCAGAGTGTCACAGCGATGCCCCCAATAAATGCAGAGTGTCACAGCATTGCCCCCTTTCAATGTAGAGATGCCAGCGTGCCACCTTTCAATGCAGAGCGCCAGCATTCCCCCCCTCCGAGACCCGTCCGTGCACTTATCTCACTTCTCTTCAATTCAGTCCCCGGCTTCCCGTGTCTCCTCAGTAATCCGGCGGCGCCTCCTCCTCGGCCAATGGGGTGGGGTTTGCCTTTCGGCCAATCAGGAAGCGGGAGGACCAGCTCCCTGATTGGCCAGGAGAAGGATCAGTGTGACAATAGTGAATTTTCATTCGCTATTGTCACACAATGGGCGGGCTTGGGGGGGCGCAATGCTCTGCGCCTCAGCCGCCACAGTGAAATCATTTAAAGTTCCTCGGGCGGCCCGGTATCGTTTGTTCAAGACATTATATTGAGGAATGGAGATGGACCTTTCATATGGTGTACAGTATCTCCTCAATTGTTGGGAACATGACGTTATATTGAGGGATGGAGATGGACCTTTCATATGGTGTCCAGTATCTCCTCATTTGTTGGGAACATGACGTTATATTGAGGAATGGAGATGGACCTTTCATATGGTGTCCAGTATCTCCACCTCATTTACTGGGAACATGACGTTATATTGCGGAATGGAGGTGGACCTTTCATATGGTGTACAGTATCTCCACCTCATTTGTAGGGAACATGACATTATATTGCGGAATGGAGATGGACCTTTCTTATGGTGTACAGTATCTCCTCCTCATTTATTGGGAACATGACAATATAGTATAATTTAGTCTCACCTGATGATGTGAAGATTTGATAATCATCTAATATTTTTGCTTAAACTACAATCCTTATACTCAGAAGTAAAATGATACTGTGACCTGTTTCTTCCATAGTCTCTGTTACTTACTTGTGTTGATAGGTGGAGAAATGTCATCCTGTTCACTGTTCTTATTCATCCCGACCTCCTCCATGGACGACTGATCACCCCCCACATACATCTGCACTTCTTGCTCCTGAACCTCAGCTTCTTTATTGATCAGCTTTTCACCCTGAACCCAAATTGATATAACATCATAATATAATACATAATTGTGTGTGGATTTTTTTTTTTGTGTATGTACCTAAATGTGGTATGCGACAAATGCGCACCAGTCAGGGAAGACACGAGACCGGTAGGTGTAAGTGACCTGCAGCAGAGCAAAATCAGATCTCCCACCCATTTCCTCTAAAATCAAGTTAGCCAGGCACTCGTATCGTGGGAGGCATTATGCCAGCCTCGACCCATGGTAGAAAATAACAGCACCACGCTGTTCAGAATACACCCAATATTGGAGGAAAAGAAGGTGAAAGAGTACCCATGATGACTATACCCAAGAACCAGGAGAAAGATATGTATGTTGATATTTAAATGTATTAACAATTGAATGTTCTTCCAACTTTGTAAGTTGGAAGTTCTCCAAGAGGGGGGGGGGGGGGACTGGAAACCTGGGTGTAGAGAAAACACAGTGCTGCAGATGTAAATTTAAATGATAAAATAATAAACTACATAGAAGAATGTCATCTCACAAAATTGAGAATCACATCTGTGTTCTATACACTGAGTCCACCTACCTGATGATGGTGAGGGATGGTGTGATCTTCCTGTGTGGAATCCCGGGAATACAGAGGACGGGGACATCTCTCTGGTGGGTTCCCATTACTGGATCCATCTGTAGGAAACACACACACTGACTGAATACATTGTTTCTATGTGTTTATCAGATGATGGGGGATCTAGGTGGATCCTCCGTACTGCTCTCTCCTTTACAATAAAGTATCCTCTTACCCGGTGATGTGAGGGGCGGCTGATTCTCCATCATGACGTCCTTGTAGAGATCCTTGTGTCCTTCTATATACTCCCACTCCTCCATGGAGAAATAGACAGTGACATCCTGACACCTTATAGGAACCTGACACACACAATGATACAGTCACCATCCAGACACATCCCTTGTCTGTTACTGGATAATGTCCCAGAATTCCCGGCACCGCTCACCTCTGCTGTCAGCAGCTCCAAAATCTTCTTGGTGACTTCTAGAATCTTCTTGTCATTGTTTCTCTTGGGTTGGAAGGAACGAGTTGAAGGCACGGTGATGGTTAGGCGGTCCCCAGACTTCACCGGAGGAAAACTCTGCATTAAAATAGCAACAATAATGTCATGTGACCTCCCAGAATCCTCCTCACCTTTCCAGTCAGGTCTGTGTTTTATTAATAGAGATAAGAGTGAGGTCATGTGACCTCCCAGAATCCTCCTCACCTCTCTGGTCAAGTCTGTGTTTTATTGATAGAGATAAGAGTGGTGTCATGTGACCTCCCAGAATCCTCCTCACCTCTCTGGTTAGGTCTGCGTTTTATTAATAGAGATAAGAGTGATATCATGTGACCTCCCAGAATCCTCCTCACCTCTCCGGTCAGCAGGTAGATGATCTCCAGGGTGAGGTCCAATATCCTCCCAGTCACAGGACTCGGGTCCTCCTCCATCCTCATTGATGAGATTGTGTGATCCATACAAGACTCTGATAACTGTAGACAGATAATATAGCGGACTTGCCGATGATGATCAAATGATAACTCATTCACTGTAGACAAATCTTCCTGTTCAATGTGTTTTAAATGACAGTGATTAATTCACCATCAGTGAATGTTTTATGAACGTCGCATTTACTTATTTAGAAATAGACCCCTATGAGTTTATAGATGGAGGAAGGGGGGGGAGTCCTTCAATAGGTTTAAATATTGAGATCTGTGTCTATATCTGTGTGTGTGTATCAGCATCTGTTGGAGATAAAAGACATCACAGTGATTTTGGAGGGAGAGGACGGACATGACAGGGGGGGGGGGGGGGGGTGTTACTGGGTGTAAATATAAAATAATATCTTATTACCTCCTCTGCTGCCAGTTACAGCAATATCTCCTCTCTACTTCCTCCTAACTCACCTTTGACCCGGAACTTCCTGTGTGTACCTTACATCACTTCCTGTCTGCGCCTTACATCACTTCCTGTTTGTATGCACTGAGTCCGCTTGCTCACAATCTTACTGTGTTATTGTTCCACTCAATAAAACTAACACCCCCCCCCCCCCCCCCAATTACAGTAATGACATTAAAGGAGGGGGGAACCATCTGTTTTCAGTATTTGACTGTTCTAAGATATTACTGCAGTGTTTGAAAAGAACCAAAATGTGAAAATAAAATAAAAACACGGAAAACCAAATTATGTATAAGCAGTATTCCAGGTATGGATCTTTTACATAGTAAAGGCCCGTAGGCACGATAAGAAAGTTGTACGAAAGTTTCCGTACGAGGAACGTTTGGTCGATTATCTGTTTATTAGTATAGTGCTTTCGACAGCCGAATCCGACTGTTTGGAGGGGGAAAAAAAAGGTGCCAGCTAGAAAATGTTTCTTGTATGTGAACACAAAGTCCAATGTGTTCAATGTGTACAATAATCGTACAAAAATAATCAAATATAAGAAAAAAGCGCATGATCAGGAGCAAAGGACAACCCTACACTTCCTTTTCTACTATGCTAGTATGTAGCTACATTTGCCTTTGTCGGTCAAGAATTTTCGTAGACGCTAATACCATTGTCGGTTTCACAGCATGACACACAATATCCTTCGTCCGATTTTCTCATAGTGTGTACTAGGCTTGGAGAAATGTAAGTAGGTATGTGCCATACTTGGCAGCACCCCCTAGACCAAGGGTTTTCAACCTGGGGTCAATGGACTCCTAAGTGGTCCATAAGGGTCAGATAAAAAGAGAGGGAGAGTAATAATAATGGTAGTAGAAAAAATAGTTACTATTAGTAATAGTAGATTTGAGCAGAATTAAAATTGTCTTGTTTAATTTGCACAAGATGATTGCATTTCATTTTTGTGATGAGTAGCCATTACTTTTTGCATTACTCCTGTACTGGTATTCTTAGTGAAATTTTGACAGACCAAGGAACCCCATTCGCGTCAAAGGAACAATGTGTAATATTCCCTTCGCACACATTCCTGGAAAAGGCCAGGGAGTAAGCAGGTGCTGTAGCAAATACCGACTGAAGACTGGTAACACCAAACATCAAAGATTATATCGCCAGAACCCATTGATCATCAAGATAACGTCCAAGCGGCTAATGAAAATGTCACATCACAGCTGTAAGGTGCAATATTATGGGGTCATCCAAGACCTTTTCCTCAGGCATGTGATGATAAAGAGTTGTTGTGGTAATTGCACATTACCGCTATGATCTTCTCAATAAATGATAAGAGTGAGCACCTTTTATATCAAAGGTAACCAAAGAGTTGTCGATTGTTGAAATCTACTCACCTACGTACATCAGTGTACCACTCCTAAACTGATGGGCTGGTAGAATGGTTCATCAAGAGAATCCCAAATGGTATTCTAACAAAAAGTGGTTATTAAGGATGTAGAAGAATGGGACTTCTTGTTTCCATACTTCTTGTAGGGAAGGGCCATAGTCCTCCACAGAGATTTCTTCTTTTGGTCTTTTATATGACATTTGTCCTTGTGGATTTGTGTATATACCTCACAAAAGTCCTCAAAAGACAGAGCAAAGGAGACCCCCTGATGTAAAACCCGATTGCCTGTAGCAGTAAATGGGCCTCCCTTTTGGCTTATATCGAACTCTGACCTAATTCCAAAGAATGATAGCTCACATTCTTCAGTCACACAAAGCATATGCTTTGGCCTATCTAGATGTTATATTTGGTATTGAATGGGATTTCCACCTACAGAAGACTCGGACAGTTTCATTTGTAAGGCTAAAGCCCCGTACACACGCGTCAAAAATTGGCAGGGAATTTTCGTCCAACGTCCGATCTGCCGATTTTCGGCTTGTTAGTATGATGCTTCCAACAACCGACTCCGACTTTTCAGGCCAAAAAAAAAATCTGGTGTGCAGACTATAAAATTTTTGTTGGCCATCAAAGCACGGCCGATTTTCGTGCAGTCAGTACAGATTTCGTCAGGGAAAAATCTTATGAACAAGTCTGGGCATGCTCAGAGAAGAAAGAACACAAAGAAATCAAACCAACACATGACATCACTTCTGAAGTAGATTTTTGTTGGGCGAGAAAATTTGTGTGCAGTCTAGGCACATTCCAACCAACAAAACACCACTCTGGACAAAAGACGGACGATCGGTCGGCCGATAATCGTTGCGTGTGTACGGGGCTTTAGTAACACCCAATCAAAAAATACACAGTAGACCTGAAGAAGCTTGATATTTGGTCTACAGCTTTGGGTTGGGGGGTCAAAAAGCTTTTTTTGAACAAGACTAAACCAAATAAAATTTCGCCTCATTTAGTGTAAAAAAAAAAAAAAAAAAAGGAATGGCACCTTTCTAGTGATTGTAAGGTGCTATGGGAAGTTTCTTTTTAACTGTGGTTCTTTAGCCCACTTACTTCCGAAAAGGGAGCAAGTTCACCATGATGCAAAGGAATGAAGAGTTAAGCCCCGTACACATGATAAGAAATTCGGAAGGGAAATTTCGTCCGACGACCGATCTGCCGATTTTCGGATTGTTAGTATGGTGCTTTCGACAGCCGACTCCGACTTTTCGGCTGACAAAATCCTGATGTGCAGGCATTAAAATGTTTGTCCTCCGTCAACACACGTCCGATTTTCGTCTCATTAGTACAGATTTTGACGGGGAAAAATCTTATGAGCAAGACTAGGCATGCTCAGAGATGAAAGAACACATAGAAAGCAATCCAACACATGAAATCACTTCTGAAGTAGAATTCTGTCGTACGGGAAAATTCGTGTGCAGTCTAGAGCACATTCCAACCAACAAAACACCACTCTGGACAAAAGACGGATGACCGGTCCGCGGAAATTCGTAGCGTGTGTACGGGCCTTAAGAGAGAGCTTTTCAAGAGCTGAAGGCAGTATTATGTAAGGGACCAGTGTTAAAGTGGTTGTAAACCCAAAACACCATTACTGTGCACAGTTTAGTAGAGAATGTTGTTATAACCTAATTCACATTGTGTGTACGTCTCAAAAAATCATCCTTATTCGGTTATAGCCCCTAGAAATCTGCCAATCTGTGGGCGTGGCATAGCACCAAAGCTTTGGGGGCTGAGTCCTAAAATCACATTATTCCCCTCCCTCCTATACACAGAGTCTCTCTATGTAGTCTCAAATATCTCTCTCTGTGTTCTCTGATGTCTCTTCCTCTCTGTAGTCTCTATCTCTCATGTTTATCTCTCTCTGATGTCTCCATCTCTCTGTATTCTCTCATGTCTCTCTCTATCGCTCTCTCATGTCTCTCTTTTTCTGTTGTCTCTCCCTCTGATATCGCTCTCTCTAATGTCTCTCTCCCTCTGTATTCTCTCATGTCTCTCTCTCTCTGATATCGCTCTCTGATGCCTCTCTTTTTATGTGGTCTCTCCTGATATCGCTCCCTCTAATGTCTCTCTCTCTCTGTATTCTCTAAACGGTTGGTCTCTCTCTGCATTCTCTGATGTGTCTCTCTTTGATATTGCTTTCTCTGATGTCTCTCTATTTCCCGGATATCGTTTTCTCTTATGTTTCTCTATCTGTATTCTCGGATGTGTGCCCCTCTCTGTATTCTCCGATATCTCTATCTCTGTATACTGTGATGTTTCTCATGTCTCTCTGTATTCTCTGACGTCTCTCTCTCAGATAGTGCTCTCTCCGATTTCCCTCTTTCTGATACGTCTCCCTCTCTCTTCTCCAGTCTCTCTCTCCCTCTGTTGTCTATCTCTCTCTGTATTCTCTGATGTCTCCCTCTCTCTTCCTTTCTGTATTCTTCATTGTCTCTCTTTGTATTCGCTGATGTAGCTCTCTCCCTGATCTCTTTCTCTGATGTCTCTCAGTCTTCTCCAATCTCTCTCTCTCTGTATTTTCTGATGTCTCTCTGTCTATCTCTCTCTGATATGTCTCTCTCTCCTTCTGAGGTCTCACTCTCTCTGTATTCTCTGGTGTCTCTCTGTCTATCTCTCTCTGATGTCTATCTCTCTCTGTATTATCTGATGTCTCTCTTTCTGATATGTCTCCCTGATGCCTATCTCTCTGTCTTCTCCGATCTCTCTCTCTCTGTATTCTCTGATGTCTATCTCTCTCCCAGATAGTGCTCTCTCTGATATGTCTCTCTCTCCCTTCTCCAGTCTCTCCCTCTTTATTCTCTGATGTCTCTCTTTCTGATAGGTCTCTCTCTCCTTCTGATGACTCTCTTTCTGTATTCTTCGATGTCTCTCTCTAATGTCTCTCTTTGTATTCGCTGATGTAGCTCTCTCACTGATGTCTCGCTCTCCCTCTCTGATAACTCTGTATGCTCTGCTAACTCGGTGAGCTTTGTACCTCGATCTCAGGAGGAGAGGAGAGAGGAAAGCAAAAAATAAACTTGACTCCGATCTCAGTCCCAGCAAAGTACAGACACGCCCCCTTCGCACAGGCTCATGCATGCGTCTCATTACACCGGCTGTCAATCAAAGGAGAAGAGGCGTTGCGCCACCGTTTTTTTCATGGTGCCGGGTTCTTTTTAATCAGGGGAGCGAGGAGTATTACAGATGAGAGGCTGTTCTTCTACCCGCCATACCATGCACAAATGCTTTGTGCCCTTGTTCTTTATTGGATTTAGTGATCACTTTGTATTTGACTTTCCAGTTTTACAACCACTTTAACTTCCTCCTTGACTTTCCAGTTTTACAACCACTTTAACTTCCTCCAACTTCAGTCATCAACTTTTTGTAGAAACAGAAGCCACTAAAAGTTGGCCTTGCAGCAGTATTTTTCCAGAGAATTAATGGCAAAGAACATCCAGCAGAATATCTAAGCTGGAAACTCACCCATGCCGAAAGGAACTATGCCATAGCTGAAAGAAAAGGTCTTGGCCAGTGGCCGCTGGTGCTAAAAAGTTTTTTGAGGGCGCAAACAAACTGAAAAATTAAACGGTTAGTAATGCAGGACTGTAAATAGCCATTATCAGGTGATTATGTATCATTACTGCTAGATAAGATATTGAAAATGTTAAAGTCAACTGTTAACTGCTTGCCATCTGCCCGCCGCGGACATACTGCGGCAGGCTGGCTTGGCTGCGCGAACCGCTGTGCCTGTATGGCAGTTCGCGGGAGCACCCCCCATTAGGCAGCAGGGAAACTGATTCACGGAGCCAGTGGCCGTGATTGCCCCTGGGCACCTGCGATTGCTCCCCGTGGAGAGAGAACAATGATCTGCTGGTGTAAAACACAGCAGACCGGTGTTCTCTTTGGAATGAACACAGAGCGCCTCCTATTTAGGAACACAGGTCTCCGTGTTGATTCCACAAGCCCATCCCCCCCTCACAGTTAGAAAGCACCTCTTAGGCCTAAGCCTCGTACACACGCGTCGAAATTCGGCGGGGAATTTTTCGTCCGACGGCCGATCTGCCGATTTTCGGCTTGTTAGTATGATGCTTCCGACAACCGACTCAGACTTTTCGGCCGAAAAAAAATCTGGTGTGCAGGCTATAAAATTTTTGTCCTTCGTCAAAACACGGCCGATTTTCCTGCAGTCAGTACAGATTTCGACAGGGAAAAATCTAATGAGCAAGACTGGGCATGCTCAGAGAAGAGAGAACACAAAGAAAGCAAACCATCACATGACATCACTTCTGAAGTAGAATTCTGTCGGTCGACAAAAGTCCAGTGCAGTCTAGGCACATTCCAACCAACAAAACACAACTCTGGACAAAAAACGGACGAACGGTCGGCGGAAAATCGTTGCGCGTGTACTAGGCTTTACACTTAACCCTTTGATAACCCCTTCCCTTGCAGTGTCATTAGTACAGTAACAGTGCATATTTTTAGCACTGATTACTGTAGTAATGTCACTGGTCCCCCCAAAAATGTCAGTTAGGAGTCCGATCTGTCTGTTGCAATGTCGCAGTCCCTCAAAAAAAAGAAAAAAAAAAAAAATCGCAGATGAATGCCATTACTAGTAAAAGAAAAAAAAAATGACATAAAATCGTTCCCATAGTTTGTAGACGCAATAACTTTTGCGCAAACCAATAAAAATACGCTTAATTGGGATTTTTTTTTTTTTACCAAAAACTATGTAGCAGAATACAAATTGGCCAAAAAGGATGAAAAAATTAGATTTTTCTTTTTGCAAGCTGCAAGAGAAACACATAATGAGCTAGTATTCATCACATACTAGCTCATTATGAAATACTTACCTTAGAACGAGCCCCCGCCGTGCCGTCCGCTTACTTGTATGACGGTCTAGTCGCCCGTCTTCCGGGATCGCGGCATCCGGCCATCTGATTGGCCGGAGCCGCGGTGACCTCACTCCCACGCACGCGCGCGGGAGCCGACGGTCACGGCACGGAGCTCTGAAGGAACGGCACCAGCGGCCGTCCCTTCAGAGCGCATGCACCAGTGACGGTACATGTTTAGGAGATATTTACAGTACCTATAGGTAAGTCTTATCATAGGCTCACCTATAGGTACAAGTTACAGAGGAAGGTTTACTTCCTCTTTAAAGGAAGGCAGTGCCGAATCGCAAAAAATGGCCTGGTCATTAGAGGGGGCAAAACCTTCCGGGGCTGAAGTGGTTAAAGTATGCAATAAATGTACGATAGTTACATAGTAGTTGAGGTTGAATAAAGACAATAGTCCATCCAGTTCAACCTGTGTAGGTGTGTGTGGCCGTAATAATTTCCCATACCCCCGAATGTTTTGATCTTGGAGATGTATGTCCAAGAGTCTTTTAAAAGTAGCCATACTTCCCGCAGTAACCACCATTTGTGGTAGAGAGTTCCACAATCTTGTAGCCCTTACAGTAGAAAACCCCCTACGTAGCCTAAGGTTAAAATCGCTTCTCCTCTAATCGTATTGTATGGCCTCGTGCATTCGTGAATCAATGAATTTGAGTCCAGTGTGGCTTTAATACGTTTTATTAAAATGAGTTTGGTAATCATTCAAAAACCAAAAACAACAAAAAACACAGAGTGAAGTTGCCTAGTCACTGGCCAGTAGCACTATTTGAAAAGAAAATGTTCTCTCCTTTCTTTCTGGTTTGCAAATTTCTCAATGACCTTCTGGTTGAAATCCGTCATCTCAGCCACCAGTTTCTTTTCCATGGAGAGCATGGCCAACGCATTCAGCCTCTCCTGGGTCACGCCATTTCTCAGAAAAGTCTTAATTCTTTTCAACGTTGAGAAGCACCTCCCAGTTTCTGCTGTGGTCATGGGTGTGGTGATAAGGATCTTGAGGAGAGTGACAGTCTCTGTGAAGGCTTCTTCAAGGTTGTTTTCCATAAACAGCCGGAGTAGGTCCACAGCACCACAACAGACTCTGAACTCCTCCTTGGAGTAGATGAGACTTAGCTCGGTCTTCAACTTACTCCCAATGAGCACTGGATAGGCCTTCAAGGTCCTGCTCAGTGCATCTTCAGGAAACGCCGTTGTGTACTCTTTAAACCTGTCTACATGAAGCAAGGTGGCACTAATAAGGTGGTTTGTGAAGGAGAACCGTTCTTGGGCGTGACAGAGTATGGTATCACAGATCTATAGAGTGAAGGATAAAAAGAAAAAAATTATGTAGGGGGTGACAAAATGTCAATTTGAACTGCGACATTTAAAAATTTTTAAGTTATAAAGTGAGATCAGTTTCAGTGTTTGAATCCATAATATCTCAGAACTTCATACACATGGACAATACATTCTGAGTAAATAATATTGATCGACCGATATCGTTTTTTTAACGCCGATATTTTCGGATATCGGTATCGGCCGATATTTTCAGACATTAAAAAAAAATATATTTTTTTTAAATGTCTACAGGTACTGCGGTGGAGGGATCTGGGGGTCTAAAAGACCCCAAACCCCTCCTCTTCACTTAAAAGCATTCAAAACGCCAAGTTTGGCTGTTTTGAATGCCGTAAGCTTTTTGAATTTGACGCCGCCAGTACCCGGAAGTGATGTCATTTCATGTGATGTAATTCGGCACCGAATACCCAGAAGTGATGTCATTTCATGTGATGTCATTCGGCTCCAAATATCCAGAAGTTATGTCATTTCATGTGATGTCATTCCATGTGGCATCATTCGGCGCCGAATACCCGGAAGTGATGTAGTTTTCATGTGGTGTAATTCGGCGCCGAATACCCAGAAGTGATGTAATTTCATGTGGTGTCATTCCATGTGGTGTCATTCGGCGCCGAATACCCGGAAGTGATGTCTTTTTATGTGAGGTCATTCGGCACCGAATACCCAGAATTGATGTCATTTCATGTGATGTCATTCGGCACCGAATACCCAGATGTGATGTAATTTCATGTGATGTCATTCCATGTGGTGTCATTCGGCGCCGAATACCCAGAAGTGATGTAATTTCATGTGGTGTAATTCGGCGCCGAATACCCAGAAGTGATGTAATTTCATGTGATGTCATTCGGCGCCGAATACCCGGAAGTGATGTCATTTCATGTGATGTCATTCGGCGCCGAATACCCGGAAGTGATGTCATTTCATGTGATGTCATTCGGCGCCGAATACCCGGAAGTGATGTCATTTCATGTGATGTCATTCGGCGCCGAATACCCGGAAGTGATGTCATTTCATGTGATGTCATTCGGCGCCGAATACCCGGAAGTGATGTCATTTCATGACATCACTTCCGGGTATTCGGCGCCAAATTAAAAAAAATTGAGATAGGGTCTTCTCTTCAGCGGCAGCGGCGGTGCAGGTAGGATGCCCGGGTCTCCCGGTGGGACGGAAGACCCGGGCGAGCCACGGAAGGCGGCGGGAGGGGGGTTTGGAACGTCCCCTCCCGCTCCTTGGAATGACAGCTGAGCGGATTCTCAGCCGCATCGGTTGTCATTACAAGACAGCCGACCGCCAGCTATGGACGCCGGTATCGGGGTGATGCCTCTAACTGCAGGCATCAACTCCGGTACAGCACTCTCCCGAAATATCGGTAAATCAAAAGGCCGATTCCGATATATTGGAGAAAGTGCATATCAGTGTTGCCGATAATCGGTCGATCCCTAGTAAATATGTCAAGTTTCATTCATTTCTGATGCTCAATGCGCTAACCGAGATGAAGGCCGTAATACTCATTTTGTTCAAACAATAACAAGTCCTTTGAGATCACATCATTTTCAGATTTATATTGTAAAAAAAATATATATTTTTATTTTCAAACTTCATATCTATAAGAGGGAGCTATGAAAAAGACAAATATTCGCAAAACAAATTGAGCTGCATTGTTTCATTTACCTTCTATGCGTAATTGTAAATGTCTTCCCATGCCTTTGATGACTTTACAATATTTTTTCTTAAATATTTCAGTAAAGAATAAAACCTTAAGATATATTCCTCCTATGAATCCCACATACATGGCATAGCAAACCTCTCATAGCAAATCTATCACAGGGTGTCTACAGAATATAAACAAGTTCAATTTAAAGACTTTTTAAGGATCTGCGACCACCCTGTATCAAAACCAGTTGGAGAAATTTTGTAATAATATTATTATTATTATATATTTAAATTATTATTTAGATATGTCCTTAACTTAAGGATCTATGGAAGAGCCCTAGGACCATCATAAAAATTAAAAAAATAAAAAAATAAAATTCTAAGCCTGAAAAAAAATATTTTTTTTTTACAGAATTCTGAGATTTAAAAAGTCAGAATTCTGAGATTGTCTGTGATTAAAAGTCAGAATTCTGAGATTGTCTGTGATTAAAAGTCAGAATTCTGAGATTGTCTGTGATTAAAAGTCAGAATTCTGAGATTGTCTGTGATTAAAAGTCAGAATTCTGAGATTGTCTGTGATTAAAAGTCAGAATTCTGAGATTGTCTGTGATTAAAAGTCAGAATTCTGAGATTGTCTGTGATTAAAAGTCAGAATTCTGAGATTGTCTGTGATTAAAAGTCAGAATTCTGAGATTGTCTGTGATTAAAAGTCAGAATTCTGAGATTGTCTGTGATTAAAAGTCAGAAATTCAGACTTTCAATCTCAGAAATTCAGACTTTCAATCTCAGAAATTCAGACTTTCAATCTCAGAAATTCAGACTTTCAATCTCAGAAATTCAGACTTTCAATCTCAGAAATTCAGACTTTCAATCTCAGAAATTCAGACTTTCAATCTCAGAAATTCAGACTTTCAATCTCAGAAATTCAGACTTTCAATCTCAGAAATTCGGACTTTCAATCTCAGAAATTCGGACTTTCAATCTCAGAAATTCGGACTTTCAATCTCAGAAATTCGGACTTTCAATCTCAGAAATTCGGACTTTCAATCTCAGAAATTCGGACTTTCAATCTCAGAAATTCGGACTTTCAATCTCAGAAATTCGGACTTTCAATCTCAGAAATTCGGACTTTCAATCTCAGAAATTCGGACTTTCAATCTCAGAAATTCGGACTTTCAATCTCAGAAATTCTGACATTCAATCTCAGAAATTCTGGCTCTCAATCTCCAGAAATTCGGACTTTCAATCTCCAGAAATTCGGACTTTCAATCTCCAGAAATTCGGACTTTCAATCTCCAGAAATTCGGACTTTCAATCTCCAGAAATTCGGACTTTCAATCTCCAGAAATTCGGACTTTCAATCTCCAGAAATTCGGACTTTCAATCTCCAGAAATTCGGACTTTCAATCTCCAGAAATTCGGACTTTCAATCTCAGAAATTCTGACTCTCAATCTCAGAAATTCTGACTCTCAATCTCAGAAATTCTGACTCTCAATCTCAGAAATTCTGACTTTCAAAATGAGAACTCTGACTTTTAATCACAGAATTGTGTTTAATACATTTTAGCATGGTCCAAACTTGTAATATCAGAATTCTGACTTGTTTTTCAAAGTTTAGGAGTCTTTTAAACAAAGTTTTATGATGGTCCCAGGGCTCTACCATAAGGATCTTTACCACAATAGTTAAGCAAAAATATTATTAAAATCAAAAAGACAAGAGAAGCTTTTCTACGAAATATTCCAGAGTAACACGGACTAAAAACTCACCTCGGGTGCAATCTCTTTTTGGACATCTGGATTGCGCAAACACCGTTTCTTCGGTCGAGAACCAACTTCAGTACTTTGGTCAACCAGGGTATGGAGAGAATTTCTGCAAAATGTATGAGTAATAATAAAAATAATGATATATTATTAATAATAATAATAACAAATGCAAAAGGAGGAATACAGCTGATACCTGATATTCTGTATGTCCTGCTGGAACTGCTGGATGCTCCCCTTAATGTGGGCTGGATCAATATTCTTCTTCTGGAGTTTGGCATGGAGGAGGTCCACATGCGGCATGATGATGTGGAAAAGTTGCAGTAAAAACTTATAATCTTGATCCTCCAGCACCATGGCAAAGGCTCTTGCCTCTCTGACAGCGACAGGGTCAAAGTCCTCCGAGTCTCGTATAGTTTCAAAACACTGGATGAGGTCCTCTCTATGCTTAAACACTGTATGGATGGCATGGCTGTGGAAGTTCCATCTGACGTTGACTAACGTTGGTTGTCTACGGGCGACTACTTGATCAAGAACCTCTGTGCACTTGGGGGATCTCGAAAAAAAGTTGGCAATTCCTTCAAGGTCAGAAAAAAGATTTTTCACTTTGGGTAGGTGAGAAGTGGCCTGTTCCATCATCAGATTGAGCTGATGTGCATAGCAATGGATGTTATGGGCGTTTGGGTACACCTCTTTGATCTTATCATGAACACCTGACGTGGCACCCCTCATCACCCTGGCTCCATCATGCGCTTGGGAGATGAGTTTGCTCTTCTGGTCCTCTGGAAGGATGACCGCAAGACGCTCTTTTAGCGCCGTAGCAATGGAGTCAGCTGTATTGGATTGCAAAGGGATGAACTCAAAAAACCTCTCTTGTAAGTTGCATTTGGCATCAGTGTAGCGCAGAACAAGCACAAGCTGGCGCTGTGTGGCAATATCGGTGGCCTGGTCGGCCTGGATGGAGAGAAAATCGCTGCTCCGTACTTCTTGGATGATGTGCTCCCTCACAACAGACAACATACAGTCCAACAGCTCGTTCTGCAGGGTTTTCAAAGTTCCCTTAAACACGGTGGAGTTCTCGAGGTGCTCTTTCAAAACTCCATCAAGCGAAGCTACAAAATCAAACAGGCCACGGAATATTCCGGGATTATCCGAGCTCTCGTTTTCGTCATGGCCACACAAAGCCAGCTCAAATGCACCACAGAACTTCACACAGTCGATTATTTTAGACAGGATGCGTCGGTTCTTGGTGACCTCCTCATTGTGCCTTTTGATGCCAATCCTGTAGCCTTCCTCTAGCTGTCTAGCAATGCTACACTTCCCGAAAAACTGGAAGCTCATCGTGTTTTCAAGATGGCTTCGGGTACATTCATGCCGCTTGCACTTTTCGGAGAGATGTTTTAAGTCGCAAACCCCCGTTTTTATCCACAGCGTTTCGGTGCCATGACATTGAAACAGTAGACAGGGAAAACAATAAAAGGCCTGGCTCTCCTGGCATCCAGCTAGCCAACGCCATTTCCCATAATAAGTGGTGGAAAAGCACCGAATGTAAGCACGACCGCGATCACTTGACTGCTGCTGAATTTTCAAGTTGGGTTGATCTGGTCCCAGCTCCTTTATCCTCCGTTTTTCTTCATCCGAACGCTTTGTGAAGGGATGTTGTTGCAAAGATAAAACCGAATTTTCTTTTTTTTCTTTTTCTGCTTTTTTTCTTTCTTCTTTCTTTTCGAGACTCGAGACACTTTGCTTGCTTCCACGTTTACCAGTACCTGTGAGTCAAATGACAATCTGGGTAAGTTTATGTATTTGCCTACTGGCCAATTTCATCCCCTTCCTGCCCCCCCCCATAACGGCCACTTTCACCCCCTTCCTGCCCCCCCATACCGGCCACTTTCACCCCCTTCCTGGCCCCCCCCCCATACCGGCCACTTTCACCCCCTTCCTGCCCCCCCCCATACCGGCCACTTTGCTTGCTTCCACGTTTACCAGTACCTGTGAGTCAAATGACAATCTGGGTAAGTTTATGTATTTGCCTACTGGGCACTTCACCCCCTCCCTGCCCCCCCCCCCCCATACCGGCCACTTTCACCCCTTCCTGCCCCCCCCCCATACCGCCCACTTTCACCCCCTTCCTGCCCCCCCCCCATACCGGCCACTTTGCTTGCTTCCACGTTTACCAGTACCTGTGAGTCAAATGACAATCTGGGTAAGTTTATGTATTTGCCTACTGGGCAATTTCATCCCCTTCCTGCCCCCCCCCATAACGGCCACTTTCACCCCCTTCCTGCCCCCCCCCCATACCGGCCACTTTCACCCCCTTCCTGCCCCCCCCCATGCCGGCCACTTTCACCCCCTTCCTGCCCCCCCCCATACCGGCCACTTTGCTTGCTTCCACATTTACCAGTACCTGTGAGTCAAATGACAATCTGGGTAAGTTTATGTATTTGCCTACTGGGCACTTCACCCCCTTCCTGCCCCCCCCCCATGCCGGGCCACTTTCACCCCCTTCCTGCCCCCCCCCCCATACCGGCCACTTTCACCCCCTTGCTGCACACCCCCCCCCATACCGGCCACTTTCACCCCCTTCCTGCCCCCCCGCCCCATACCGGCCACTTTCACCCCCTTGCTGCACCCCCCCCCCCCATACCGGCCACTTTCATCCCCTTCCTGCCCAGGCCGATTTTCAGCTTTCAGCGCTGTCACACTTTGAATGACAATTGCGCGGTCATGCAACACTGTACACAAACTAAATTTGTATCATTTTTTTTCACACAAATAGAGCTTTCTTTTGGTGGTATTTATTCACCATTGTGCTTTTTATTTTTTGCTAAAAAAAAAAAAAACATATCAAAAATGAGAAAAGAAAATTTTGCAGACAGATAATTTTTCTCCTTTACTGATGTGTGCTACGGAGGCAGAACTGCTAGGCTGCACTGATGGGCACTGATGAGGCGACATTGATGGGCACTAATAGGCAGCACTGATAGGCAGTGATGGCCAGCACTGATGGGCACCGATAGGTGTCATTGATGTGTGGCACAGATAGGCGGCACTGATAGGCAACACTAACGAGCACTGGTAAGTGACACTGATAGGCAGCACTGATATGTGACACTGATAGGCAGTACAGGTAGGCGACACTAATGGGCACTGGTAGGCGGCAGTGATAGGTGACATTGATGAGGAGACACTGGTGGGCACTGATTGTAAGCAGTGGTGGGCACTAATTGGCAGCAGTGGTGGGTACTGTTTGGCAGCAGTGGGCACCGATTAGGAGCAGTAGTGGCCACTAATTGGCAGCAGTGGTGGGCTCTAAATGGCAGCAGTGGTGGGCACACTTTTGCAGACGCCGATTATCAGCTCTTTTCTCCTCTCCTCCACGCGCGGACAGCGTGAGAAGGAGCGGTGAAGAGAGCCAGTAACCGGCTTCTGTTGACATTGTGATCAACTGTGTTCGGACACAGACAGCGAACCACTGATTGGCTCTTTTTCTTAATCTGTGTTCGGCAGGGTCCAGAGGACACTGCGAACAAGGAGCGCCGCCCGCGCCCAGCAGTAGGTGCGTGGCAGGGGTGATCAAGGGAGGTTGTCATATGACAGCCTCCCAGAACTGGACGACCTCGCCGTAGCCGTCATTCAGCTATAGCACGGTTGGCAACTGGTTATAGGAGAGGTAGGTGTGGCGCTGTCCAACTGTCTATTTCATCCAGTGTCTGGACTAATGTGCAATGTGCCTTTAATTTAAAGTGCTACTAATTATTATGTGTTTACCTAATAGATCACAGGTATAAGTAATGGTTTGGTAATATTTAACCAGTTCTGGACGGGAAGGATTTTCCCCCTTAATGACCAGGCCATTTTTTGCGATTCGGCATTGTGTTATTTTAACTGACAATTGTGCGGTCGTGGGACGCTGTACCCAAATAAAAGTGTTCCTTTAATTTTTTTGAGCAGCGTATATTTTCTATACAACTATATACAGTAGATCAGACCACCAATCAGGGACTGTCCTTTAAAATCAGGGACAGTGGGAGCTATGCTTGCTCGATACTGACCTTGACTCCGCTCCTGCATCCTGGACCTGTACTCCTGCTGCTTGATTGTTGCCGACTGCTGTCCATTTGGCCATGCATTCAAGATCTTGCATCTGCCTGCTTGCCAGTTGAACCATCATAAGCTTCGCATCTGCTACCAAATTCCCTTGCAGGCACCCGGGCCCCACTGTGTCCTGGTATTCCCTGCGATTATCCCCAGGGAGAACAGGACAAGGTGTAAGGAAAGGCCTCTCGTCAATTTGGCATCAACCAGGTACGTGGCATTAGTGGATTGGCTTCCAGATCATGACCCCAACAGTGCTCACTGGAACATTCAGAAGTTTGGAAATCCTTCTGTAACCAAGGCCAGCAGTATGTTTTGCAACAATACGGTTGTGAAGGTCTTATAAGAGATATTTGCTTTTACCCATCATGAGAGGTTTCTTGTGTGACACCTTGGTAATGAGACACCTTTATATAGGCCATCCATTGAGACTGAACAAGCTGATATTAATTTGCACTAACAAGGGGAAGAATTGCTTTCTAATTGCTGATAGATTTCAGCTGGTGTCTTGGCTTTCCATGTTCCTCCCTTTCTTCATGTGTTCAATACTTTTTCCCTGAGTCATTCCGTTTTTTTTTTTTTGTTTTTTTTTACACATAACTTAATTTCTGAACCCATTTGTTTTGGTGTCTTTGCATGTATGGATTGCATGGGTTGTTACCGACATGGGGTGAAAATCTTCATGTCAATAGCTCCTTTAGAAATATATTTACCTAGAAAAATGTGGACCTTGCTTTGTGCACTGGTGCGCAGTCATGTTGGAACAGGAAGGGGCCATCCCCAAACTGTTCCCAGAAAGTTGGGAGCATGAAATTGTCCAAGATGTCTTGGTATGACGCCTTAAGAGTTCCCTTCTCTGGAACAAAGGAGCCAAGCCCAACCCCTGGAAAAACAACCCCACACCATAATCCCCCCTCCACCAAATAATTTGGAGCGGTACACAAAGCAAGATCCATAAAGACATGGATGAGTACGTTTAGGGTGGAGGAACTTGACTGGCCTGCACAGAGTCCTGACCTCAACCTGATAGAACACCTTTGGGACGAATTAAGAGCGGAGACTGCAAGCCAGGCCTTCTCGTCCAACATAAGTGCCTGACCTCACAAATGCGCTTCTGGAAGAATGGTTAAACATTCCCATAGACACACCCCTAAACCTTGTGGACAGCCTTCCCAGAAGAGTTGAAGCTGTTATAGCTGCAAAGGCTGGGCCAACTCAATATTGAACCCTACGGACTAAGACTGGGATGCCATTAAAGTTCATGTGTGTGTAAAGGCAGGTGTCCCAATACTTTTGGCAATATGGTGTGTGTGTATATATATATATATATACACACACACACACACACACATTAATATATACACAGTATCTCACAAAAGTGAGTACACCCCTCACATTGTTGCATAAAAAAAGAAGGTGGTAGATTAGAGTAGATACCTACCTTGATAAATGGCATCACTACTGAGCATGCCTTCTAGGCACTGTTCTCAAATTTGGGAGATGTGCTTAGCATGTTTATAATTGTTACTTTGCTAATATTAATGGCAAGTACACCCCTAATGGACAAATGTCCAAATTTTAGCCATTTTCCCTCCCCGGCATCATGTGACTCGTTAGTGTTACAAGGTCTCAGGTGTGAATGGGGGGCAGGTGTGTTAAATTTGGTGTTATCGCTCTCACTCTCTCATACTGGTCACTGGAAATTCAACATGGCACCTCAAGGCAAAGAACTCTCTGAGGATCTGAAAAAAAAAGGACCGTTGCTCTACATAAAGATGGCCTAGTCTATAAGAAGATTGCCAAGACCCTGAAACTGAGCTGCAGCACAGTGGCCAAGATCATACAGCGGTTTAACAGGACAGGTTCCACTGAGAGCAGGCCTAGCCATGGTTGACTTGAGTGCACGTACTCAGCGTCATATCCAGAGGTTGTCTTTGGGAAATAGAGGTATGAGTGCTGCCAGCATTGCTGCAGAGGTTGAGTGAGGCCTGTGAGTGCTCAGACCATACGCTGCACACTGCATCAAACTGGTTTGCATGGCTGTCATCCCAGAAGGAAGCCTCTTCTAAAGATGATGCACAAGAAAGCCCACAAACAGTTTGCTGAAGACAAGCAGACTAAGGACATGGATTACTGGAACCATCTCCTGTGGTCTGATGAGACCAAGATAAACTTATTTGGTTCAGATATTGTCAAGCGTGTGTGACGCCAACCAGGTGAGGAGTACAAAGACAAGTGTGTCTTGCCTACAGTCAAGCATGGTGGTGGGAGTGTCATGGTCTGGGACTGCATGAGTGCTGCCAGCACTGGGGAGCTACAGTTCATTGAGGGAACCATGAATACCAACATGTACTGTGACATACTGAAGCAGAGCATTATCCCCTTCCTTTAGAGACTGGGCCGCAGGGCAGTATTCCAACATGATAACCACCCCAAACACACCTCCAAGATGACCACTGCCTTGCTAAAGAAGCTGAGGGTAAAGGTGATGGACTGGCCAAGCATGTCTCCAGACCTAAACCCTATAGAGCATCTGTGGGGCATCCTCAAACGGAAGGTGGAGGAGCGCAAGGTCTCTAACATCCACCAGCTCCGTGATGTCATCATGGAGGAGTGGAAGAGGACTCCAGTGGCTCCCTGTGAAGCTCTGGTGAACTCCATGCCCAAGAGGGTTAAGGCAGTGCTGGAAAATAATGGTGGCCACCCAAAATATTGACACTTGGGGCCCAATTTGGACATTGTCACTTAGGGGTGTACTCACTTTTGTTGCCAGCGGTTTAGACATTAATGGCTGTGTGTTGAGTTATTTTGAGGGGACAGCAAATTTACACTGTTATACAAGCTGTACACTCACTACTTTACATTGTAACAAAGTGTCATTTCTTCAGTGTTGTCACATGAAAAGATAGAATAAAATATTTACAAAAATGTGAGGTGTGTGATGTGTAATATATATATATATATATATATATATATATATATATATATATATATATATATATATACACACACACACACATATACATATGTTTTGGATATTGGATAGGGACCATCATTAGGCACTGGCTTCCTAAGCCAGGGATTGTGGGTTCGAGCCCCACGTTGGGCGCCAAAAACACACACATATTTTATTATATTATATTTTATATTGTGCATAAAAAAAGGGTGTATAATATATTATACACCCTTTTTTTTAATGCACAATTTGTTTTTTCCATTAATATTAGCAAAGTAACAATTATAAACATGCTAAGCACATCTCCCGAATTTGTGAAGAGTGCCTAGGAGACATGCTCAGTAGTGATGCCATTTATCTAGGTAGGCATCTACTCTAATCTACCACCTTCTTTTTCTGCAACCCTCTACATTTAGCAATGTCACTGAGAAGGAAAAAAAAATACATATGCCTGTAGATTGTGATTATTATTTTTTTTATTATTAAATTTCGCATATATACATACACTGTATAAGATTTTTTTTTTTTACATGTAACATGTATGAGAGGCTGGAACTACAGAAGTAACGTGAGCTCCGCTTTACTTTCTGTATTTCTCTTTTACAAGAATGATAGGATTATCATCATCTACAATATACAATGGACCTATTACTTTCCTATCACACACAGATTCAACACTTCAACAATGTTTTTTTTGTTTAATATTTAGAACTATGCCTAAATAAATATACTTGGGGTCTCAACAGACCAATCTAGCCCGGAGGCTGAAAGCCTTGTGTTGTGTTCTCTATGATGGCGAGAACCTTGGAAAGAAAAAAAAAAAAAAAAAATCGACTATCCAAGAACAATTCTTATTGAAAGTGGGCAAAATAACCCCTAAAAAAAAGGCAAGGATGGCAAGTGGACTAGGTCCCTAAAGCTCTACATTAGTAGCTAAATCCCACAGCCCCCATTGTACTATGATGAGCTTTGTAGACAAGTTAGGTCTATCCTCCCCTTCCCTCTGAGGCTCTTGGGGGTTAAACCTGTTCAATGGCATACTTATAGCCCGCTGATGGGGCTGCACTGATTATCAGGGCAGACCCCCCCCCCCCCCCACGTCAGGGGAGCCGGTTATCGGCTCTCCTCTACTCCTGCCCTGTCAACTCGAATAGAGAAATGCTGACAACCGGCACTTCCTGGTTATGTTGTGATCAGCTGTGATTGGACACAGCTGATCACGTGGTAAAGAGCCTACGTCATAGGCTCTTTGCCCTGATCGGAGATGCAGTGTGTTGGAGCGACACAGGCACACGAGTGGCTTGTTCTGCTGTACGTCATAGGACGACCAGTCAGGCTAACGGAACTCCCACCTGGCCGTCATTCTGCTGTAGGCTGGACAGGATGTGGTTAAACCTGTTCAATAGCATGCTTATAGCTTAGAGTTCCTGGGTGTAAGGAGCATCTTGTACTCCTGCTCCTCATTCCAGCATCCTGGTTCTGGCTGTGGCCTTTTCCTTGTCTGTCTGTCCACCTTCAAGGTGATTAATGTTGCCAGTCTGTGTTTAGTCACAGTGGGAGCGGGTCGCCGGCGGCGTGCATGCATGCATGCCCCAGACCCGGAAGTACTAGATATGTGATCCTGCGCAGCAGAGACAATTTGCCGCCGTATATGTACATGGTACAGTTGGCAAGCAGTTAAGCCAGCTAAGCCTGTAGTCTCATGCTTGTGGTGGTATGTGTAATACCTAATCAAGCTGCCTGTTTGTCTGCCCTGCATTGCTAGATTGGATGACCTCATTGATGACCTCGGATCAGATATTGACTATTCTCTGAACTCTGCCTGCCTTTTGACTTTGGATTTTGACCTCGACTATTCTGAACCTTGCCTGTCTGCCAACCGCAAATACCTGTTCACTTTGCTCAGTTTGCGCATGTCCTGGCTCTCTGCCAATTGATCAGCTGGTGCTGGCGGACATCAAGACCGGGGTACCTGCACATCAGCTACCCCTCTGACTAAACAAAGCGGGAGCGGGTCGCCGGCTGCCGAATGCCCAGAAGTGCAGGATCACATAATAGGTACGTGATCTTGCGCAGCAGACCCGCCTTGCCACCGTATACGTACATGGTAGGTCAGCAAGCAGTTAAGCCAGCCAAGCCTGTAGTCTCATGCTTGTGCAAGCATGTGTAATACCTGATCAAGCTGCCTGTTTGTCTGCTCTGCGCTGCTAGATTGTATTACCTCGTTGATGACCTTCGCTAGGATATTGACTGTTCTCTGAACTCTGCCTGCCTTTTGACTTCGAATTGTGACCTTAACTATTCTGAACCTTGCCTGTCTTCCAACCGCGGGTACCTGTTTGGTTTGCTCGGTTTGCGAATGCCCTGGCATGGTAGCCAGGCACTAAAGCATTGTGTATAAGCCCTGGGGGCAACCGAGTTCCAGTTGCCCTTATCGGAAAGGGGGCTGTTATGGGTGAAGAACGTGGAAACCAGCTGTAGTGTCTGACCACCTGCATTAGGGGTGAGCGTGATACTGGGTCTGCATACCTGTGTAGCCTATAGTTAGAGGCCACCACTCTCAATTGGATTCTCCAAGAAATAGAAGAAGCAAAGAGAAAGCTCGGTTTATCAAGCATCACACTTACTAGTTCCAGGATGTGCCCCTTTATAATCTAAATTTTTATCCTACAGTTTTTCTATGGACTAAACAGTTCCACCTATTAAGATTAATTGCATATTTGTCAAAAAAATCAGCAGCAACATTGTATATGACCTCTATGACTAAGCTCAGGGCATGGGACGAAACACGTCAGTGGGATGGTTTTAGGAGGAGCCAAGGTTGAGGCCACTATCCATAGTTTACACACCTTGAGCTGTCAGTGTGCCGCGCCTTTACATTGCATAACATTCTTTATGAGGTCTTAGTAGTCTTTGTTGATAAAACCTTTCCCGCAGTCTGAGGACGCTCAATGGTGTGTCTTTTCTGGTGTTCAACAAGGTTTCCTTTCTTAGTGAACGCTCTTCCACACTCTGGACATGAAAAAGGACGCTCGCCCGTGTGGATTCTCTTATGTACAATAAGATCTCCTTTCTGAGTGAAACTTTTCCCACACTCTGAACACGAATAAGGACGCTCTCCAGTGTGAACTCGCTTGTGTACATGAAGTTTTCCTTTTTCAGTGAAACGTTTCCCGCACTCTGAACACGAATAGGGACGCTCACCAGTATGACTTCTCTGGTGTACAAGAAGAGCGATTTTCTGTGTGAAGCATTTCCCGCACTCTGAACAGGAAAATGGACGCTCTCCTGTGTGACATCTCTGGTGTTTTAAAAGGTTTCCTTTCTCAGAAAAACATTTGCCGCACTCTGAACAACGGAAAGTACGCTCACCCGTGTGGCTTCTCTGGTGTTCTACAAGTTTACCTCTATAAAGGAAACATTTGCCGCACTCTAAACAAGAGAAGGGACCCTCACCCGAGTGGATAGTCTGGTGTTCAATAAGTGCTCCTTTCCGAGTAAAACATTTTCCGCACTCTGAACATGAATAAGGGCGCTCACCTGTGTGAGTTCTCTGGTGTTTGAGGAGGTTTCCCTTATCTGAAAAAGTTTTCCCACACTCTGAACAGGAAAATGGTCGCTCACCTGTGTGGATTCTCTGGTGTATAAGAAGAGCGAATTTCTGTGCAAAACATTTTCCGCACTCTGAACAGGAAAATGGGCGCTCACCCGTGTGACTCCTTTGATGTATAAGAAGTTTGATTTTCTGTGTAAAACATTTCCCGCACTCTAAACAGGAAAATGGACGCTCACCTTTGTGAATTCTCTGATGTACAATAAGATCTCCTTTCTGAGTGAAACATTTCCCGCACTCCGAACACAAATGAGGACGCTCACCTGTGTGAAATTTATGGTGTACAAGAAGTTTTGCTCTGTCATTGAAACATTTCCCGCACTCTGAACATGAATAAGGATTCTCACCCGTGTGAATTCTTTGATGTTTAAGAAGGCTTTTGTTATCAGTAAAAGATTTCCCGCAAACTGTACATGAGAAAAAATTCTTACCTCGGTGAGCTTCTTCATGAGGTGAGGAGGATTCCTTGGGATTAGAAGGATCTGTTGATCTATCTGCAATCATAGTATGTGATTGGTGAGAAGATTCCCCCTGATCAGAGGAATCCATTGAGGTCTCCGGACAGGAAGGTCTGTGATGGATATTTTGTGTATTTGGATTTCCTCCTGGAGGATCCTGTGCGATGACATTATCTTCGGAAGTACAATCAGCAGATAATACAAGATGTATCTCCGAGGAATTCCCGACTTCACATCCATCTGTTTTTTAAATGTCAAAAGGTCAGTAATTGGAGAAATGTATGTTGGTCTAGCAGCCAACAGTTTCACAGAGCTCTGCCATAAAACTGAATACAACTAACAACAAAATGTGAAAAACAAACCAGAAAAACAAAACAAAAAAGGATACAAAAAGCCCTAAACAACTACAGCAAACTGTAAAAAAATGTACGCAATTATGAAAGCTATGAAAGCTATGGAAAAACTGGATTTTTGACTTACCGTAAAATCCTTTTCTCTTAAGTTCATTGACTGACGCAGTTCTCTGATCCATATCAGTAGGTTATACTGCCACCTACCGAAGTAGGACGCTAGGCAGAAAAAAAGTTCTGGCTACGCCTATGGGCAGTCCCGGAGGGTACACCCTCTCTCTTTTAGTATCAAAGCAGTGTCAGGAAGTAACACCAACCCAACTCCAAAATAGAGGGGAGGGTACTGTGTCTGTCAATGAACTTAAGAGAACAAGGATTTTACGGTAAGTCAAAAATCCAGTTTTCTCTATCGTTCATTGACGGACGCAGTTCTCTCTGATTCATATGAGTAGAGACGTCCCAAAGGAGTGCCATAAAATGAGGGGTGGGAACTAGGGCTGAACGATAGTCGATGTGATATCGACTATCGTTCTGCAGGCATGGGCGATATTCATATCGCCGAAGACACGATATTCAGGCATTAGGCAGGGAGAAGTCGGGACTCGGGGGGAGGAGGACTCACAGTGATTACATCCGTCCCACACTTCCCTCCCAGCTCTGCCTCTAGTATCCAGCCGACCATTACTCCGCCCTGCTCCGCCCATTGTCTCTCCTGGCTGCATCGGGGGCAGGATCAGGCTGTAATGTTTTGTAAATAGATTCAATGGACAATGGGCGGAGCAGGGCGGAGTAATGGTCGGCTGTTGACTAAGAGGCAGAGCTGGGAGGGCTGGAGTGCAGGGCGGATTGCATGGCGGCGGAGAGGCTACAGTGTTTGCAGCAGGAGAGGGGGGAGAGATGTCCGGAGCATGGCGGAGGAGCACCGCGGGACAAAGGCTGCTACCGACACTTCACTCAGCACGCTTCCTCTACACTCCGGCTCCGACACAAGGCTCGGGCTGTCCGGGCGGGAGAAATTCTACGAGTGTGGTGGATCCCCTGGCAGAAAGCTGAGCTCTGCTAACTGATCCCTCCTCCGGAGGCTGTCTGGGAGAAATATCGCGATATATATCGTTAAAAACGAAATATCGCAATATACTTTTTTCCCCAATATCGTGCAGCCCTAGTGGGAACAGCAGAAAACAACAAGTCCAAGACTAAACACAGCCAACCAGGCAACATAGGACTCAGCAGAACAAAAAAGAGGAGGCCCACCTGAAATGAACAGTAAACACCCTCAAGAAAGGCCAAAAGCCCTCCAGACAACAGCCAGCAAAAAACTCTGCGGCCAAAAGAGGCATCTGTAGATGCCAGCACATTCACCTTATAAATAATGGCAAAGGTGTGAACAGACGTAGCCGTCTTGCAACCTGAAGCACAGAGGCCTGCAAGGCGAAGAGCCCAGGAAGCACTAGGCGCCCGAGCAGAACGTGCAGAAACAGGGAAAGGCAGGATCTGACCCTTGATTGAATAAGCCTGCACCAGTCTGTCCGATCCATCTGGGAACAGACGCAGGCAGTCCCTGTTCACGAGCAATCCGTAAGTACAGAGAGCAAGCCTGACTTACGAAAAGACTCCGTAGTCGCCAAGTACACCTTGAGTGCCCGAACTCTAAACAGAGTATGCAATGCACAATCCTGTGAGGGCTTAGGATACCAGATGGTAATACAATGTCCCCCGTGCAGGTGAACACTAGAACCCACCTTCGGAGGGAAGGACGGATCCGAACAAAGTACCACTTGGCCCCATGAATCAACACATAGGGAGGACAGGACAATTGCGCCAGTGCCAACACCAGCGCGCACAGTGACAGCAACAAAGAAGGCCACCTTCTGTACTAAGGTAGGCAGGGGATACCCTCGAATACTCGCAAACGGAGGTTCTCGAAGCACCAACTGCACCAATTCAAGGTCCCCAGTTGGTGACGGAGCTCACACCAGAAGTACCAAGTGTCACACCCCCTAGAAGAAGACACGCACCAGGGAACGGGCGGCCAACGGCCTTTGGAGAAAATAGCCAAAACCGAAACCTGACCCTCGACAGTATTCAAGGCCAACCTTTGATCAACTCCCCGCTGAAAGGAGCCAAGATCCGGGCCATAAGAGCGAGGGAGAGCCATATAAAACTTTCTCGTATGATGAAAAAAGCGCCCTAGAAGTCGCTTCCCACGCTTTAAGCAGGGTGGGAATCACAGAAGAAGACAATCCCCTGTCCACCTGGCTTTCAACAGCCAAGCTGGCAAAGCCAGCGACCGCAAAGTCAGAGGGGAGATTGGCCCTGGAGACAATAACTCTTCCCTGAGAGGAATTTTTTTATAGCGTGTCCGCGGCTAGCCTGACCAGGTTGGCGTACCAAGCTCGGCGAGGCCAGTCCAGAGCCACGAGAAAGACCAGAATCCCTTCCGCCTCAATCCTGTGAAGAATTCAGGTCAGCATTTTGAAAGAAGGAAAGGCAGACCGCAGCAGATACTGACCTTGGCCCATCCGTCAGCACTCTCACACGACCATGCCGGCGTCAGCCGTGCGCAGGTGACCATGCTAAACTCGTCAGGTCCACGTCTGGAGTGCCCCCAACAAAAGGTACAACTGCTGTAACACCTCCGAATGAAGGGACCATTTCCCTGCAGCCAAGGCCTGTCGACTGAGGCAATCCGCCTGCCAAAGTTTCCACACCTGGAAAGGGAACAGTGGAAAGAGCTGGAACAAGGCGCTCTGACCAATGAATTGTCACTTCCAAGGCTGCAAGGACACCCTTAGTGCCCCCTGGTGAATGACAGAAGCCACGGTCGTGGCGTAGTCGATTGAACGTGCATCGGACAGCTGCAGGTGCCCGATCCAGTGAACTAGGCAAGCCAGATTGCTCCCAGCCCCAGGACATTGATCGGTAACCTGGATCCTCCAGGGACCATACTCCCGAATCAGAGAACCTGATGAGGACTCCTTCCCACCTGGACAGGCTTGCATCCGCGCTGACAATTGTCCAATAAAAAGGGGATCAAGGATTCCAGATCAAGACTCCCTGGTCAGCCGGATCCAAAAGTCCAGAGAGTTTGGATTCTAGCCCCATTCGAGAAGGATTGTCTTCTGGGGGATCCCCGAGAAAGATTGAGTGAAAGGGACAGTCTCCAAAGACGGCACCATCAGACCCAGAACTCGCATGCAGGTCCGAAGGGACGACCATGTGCGGGACAGTAACAGTTGAACCGCAGTCTGAAGTTCCAAGAATTATTTCCCCGGAGGGAGAAAACACCCTGACTGAGGACGAGTCCAGTTAGGCCCAGATAGTCCAGTCTCATGGAAGGGACCAGGGATGACTTCTGAAGGTTCAGAACCCACCTGAACTCCTCCAGAGTTCTCATGGTGACTTCCAAATTCACTTGTCAGCACCGTAGGGGACTTCACACAGAGAAGTAGATCGGCCAGGAACCCCAGACCGATACGCCCCGCTGTCGCAACAGCGCCAGGACCGGAGCCAACACCTTTGTGAAGACCCTAGTAGCAGAAGCGAGACCAAGGGGTAATGCCACAAACCGAAAGAGATCCTTCCCCACGACAAAAAACGGAGTACCCGTTGGTGTCCTGAACACAATGGGATGTGAAGGTAGGCATCTTGATGTCTATGGAGGCCAGGAATCCCCCTGATGTAGGGAAGCCACCGTCGTGCAAACCGATACCACCTTGATCTTTTGATCTGTACGGAACCATCAAAGGGCCAGAAGGTCCAGTTTGTTGAATCCGAGCCTGAACTTCCCACAGAGTTGCAAGCGATCGGGGGACATCCGTACAATGGAAGAAAACAACTCAGAAAAACCCGATCTTGCAACTGGACCCCATGACCTCCTGAACCCAGCTGCCTGGGATCCGGGCCAGCCGTAGGTCTGAGAACCGGCAAGGGTGACCTCCCACCCCAAAGATGGATGAGGACGCACCTTCAGGCCGAGTAGACCTTGTCCACAGGCTTGGAAAAAAAAAGAAACAATCTCTTGTTCGCCAGACCATGGTTGTTTGGAACCACCAGAGGAAGTCTTGAAGGACTTCACCACATCAACTGTCCCCGAGGGGTGAAGAAACTGTTGTGAGCCGAAAGGGAGGGACCCCGTCCGCGACAAAGGCCCTTACCCTTGTTAGCCTGTGGAAGAAAGCACTCTCCCCCCATGAGACCCTTTTAAAATGTCATCCAGGGCAGCGCCAAACAGGTGATCCCCCAGAAAGGGGAGATCCGTTTAGGCCTTCTTAGAAGTGTGATCCGCAGACCAACACTTCAGCCAAGCATACGCCGGATAACCACCGCCGAAAACCGACAGGTGACCCAAGAAAAAAGGAGCAGAGTCCAGCGCGGCATCACAAACAACTGCAGCCCCTGCACCAGTTAGTCCAAGAGCTCCCCCAGGGCAGGAGGGACTTGCCCTTCACCAGGTCACGCCGTTGGATCTCCGCCCATCAGGCAGAGTCAGCGTGGCAAGGGCAATCACGAACACTGTTCCCAGTGCAGACCCCGCAAGGGAGTACAGATCGCGAGCCACAGCCTGCGCCATCCTATCCCCCCCAAGTCCTTAAAAGATGGGGATTCCTCCACCGGAACAACGGTAGCCCTATTCAGCCTAGAGACCGCACGTCCACCATAGGCGGAACAGTCCACAGTACCAGAGACTCCACAAAAGGGTAACATCTAGCAGCTGCTTAGACACCCCAGGGAATGTCTGAGACGGCCCCATCCTACATGAGCCTGCTAGCAAAATAAGCCGCTCCGGATGGTATGTGAGCGCCAGATGCTACATGTGCCCCAGGTGCAGCCGCCGCTGCGTCCTCCAAATCACAGGGTGTCACGCACCGAAACAACCAGTGTATCCACCAGCGCCTGTATCATGCGCGGCAGGGGAGGTAAAATGACGTCCTCATCATTCGAGGAGACAGGGCGCGAGGTACCAGACCCGGCAGGGAGGCCCACTTCTGCAGCGGCTGATTCAGACTCAGAATCCGAGACATCAGATGAGGAAGGGGTACTTGGAGAAACGCTAAAGCGCAACCCCCACCTCCACCCGGGCCCAAATGCTTCCTGAACCGCCGAAAAAAAAATTACTTCTATGCCAGGACCAAAGATCCCAGCAAGAAACTAGGTCCTTACTCCTGACTAGGCAGATTAAAACTGAAATCCTATACAGGAAGAGAGATTGTGTACCCTCCGGGACAGACCATAGGCGTAGCCAGAACTTTCTTCGGCCTAGTGTCCTACTCCTGTAGGGGGATGTAAAACCCTACTGATATGAAGATCAGAGACTGCGTCCATCAATGAACTATAGCGAAAGAGGTTTGGCCACATCATATTGCAGACGTATGGCATTATATTAAGGATGGACCTTTCATATGGTTTACAGCATCTCCTCCTCATTTGTTGGAAACATGACGTTATATTGAGGAATGGAGATGGATCTTTCATATGATGTACAGTACCTCCTCCTCATTTGTTGGGAACATGACATTATATTGAGGAAAGGAGATGGACCTTTCATATGGTGTACAGTATCTCCTCCTTATTTGTTGGGAACATGACGTTATATTGAGGAATGGAGATGGACCTTCCATATGGTGTACAGTATCTCCTCCTCATTTGTTGGGAACATGACGTTATATAGAGGAATGGAGATGGACCTTTCATATGGTGTACAGTATCTCCTCATTTGTTGGGAACATGACGTTATACTGAGGAATGGAGATGGACCTTTCATATGATGTACAGTATCTCCTCATTTGTTGAGAGCATGAATTTATTTCTTCTCTGGTCTAATCTACATACCTCAGAATATAAATGAATATCTGAACTTGTACGCAGGTGCTGTACTGCAGTATATCTGCCAACCTGAAGGTGGCACTGTGCCATGTCTTCAGGCTGGCAGGAGACTACTGAGCACTAATTTGTCCCCTGTTATGAGCTCCAGGTGACCAGCTTAGAGAGGCTGGCATCTCTCAATGGATGCCAAAATATCTTTGTGATTTAGGCGGCCATCTTGACACACAAGTGTTTAAATAGCAGAGCCTGCATTTTGGTGCACCAGCAGTGCGTGGGTAGGCCAGGGACAGAGCCCTGGGAGAAAGATACCTGGCAAGGAGGTGAAGAGTAGGTCTCTCCTTACAAGGTGTCTCTCCTGCCAGCTTCTTAGAACTGTCTCCCACTGGCAGCCTTAAAACTGGAGGATCAAAGGGTAACCCAGTAATCCTATGCCTCCTCCAAGGGAAGTGCTCCTTGGTCATTCTGTGGTCCGTAAGCTAATGTTAGAGCACTACTAAAAAAGCGTCTTGCTGATTTACATTATTTTTCCTGCCTAAAAAAGTATATGACCTGCAACATATGTGGTGCCATTAATGAAAATGCCTTAATTCTGAAAGCGTTCAATTTCTACAATAAAAATATTTACTGTTCACATGAGTTGACCCCTCCCGATTCTCAGGTACACTGGTTAGGTCCTGGTGTCTATTTTACTTACTTGTGTTGATAGGAAGAGGGGCTTTATCTTGTTCACTCTTCATAGTCATCCCGACCTCCTCCGTGGGCGGCTGATTAACCCCCACACACGTCTCTACTTCTTCCTCTTTGACCTCAGCTTTTATATCCATCCGTTCTTCACCCTGAACCCCAAAATAATAGAAAACAAACATTCATTAAAGTCAAATTTTATTATGAAATACACAAAATGACAGCAGCTCTGCATTCATTAACGCGTCAATGTATTCACAGCGTTGATGTCGTTTGTCTGTTTTTCTTTTCTCCCCTCTCATTCTTGACATATTCAATGTATAATTGTATACTGGTATATTGTTGTTGAATATAATGTTTATGTGTAATATATATTTTTCTAATTTGATACTTAATTGTATACTTATTGGAAGGCCTATACTCTTGAAGGCTCATACAATTTTTGGATCCTGAAGAAGCTTGCTTTGTGGACGAAACGCGTAGATTCATCAATTGAGAGAAGGGCCTTAGTCAGGGAGTTGACCAAGAACCGAGGAGAGAGGAGAACCTTCCATAAGAACAACCATCTCTGCAGCACGCCACCAATCAGGCCTATATGGTAGAGTGGCCAGACAGAAGCCACTCCTCAGTAAAAGACACATGGCAGCCCGTCTGGAGTTTGTCAAAAGGCACCTGAAGGATTCTCAGCCCATGAGAAACAAATGTTCTCGTCTGATGAAACAAAGATTGAACTCTTTGGCCTTAACGGCAAATGTTAGGTCTGGAGTAAACCAGGCACCACTCATCACCTGACTGAAACCATCCCTACAGTGAAGCATGGTGGTGGCAGCATCATGCTGTGGGGATGTTTTTTTAGCAGCAGTAACTGGGAGACTAGTCAGGATCAAGGGAAAGATGAATGCAGCAATGTACAGAGACATCCTTGATGAAAACCTCCTCCAGAGCGTTCTGGACCTCAGACTGGGGCGAAAGTTCACCTTCCAACAGGACAACCACCCTAAGCACAAAGCCAAGATAACAAAGGAGTGGCTACGGGACAACTCTGTGAATGTCCCTAAGTAGCCCAGCCTGAGCCTAGACTTGAACCCGAATGTTCATCTCTGGAGAGATCTGAAAATAGCTGTGCACCAATGCTCCCCATCCAACCTGATGGAGCTTGAGAGGTCCTGCAAAGAAGAATTGGAGAAACTTCCCAAAAATAGGTGTGCCAAGCTTATAGCATCATACTCAAAATGACTTAAGGCTGTAATTGGTGCCAAAGGTGCTTCACCAAAGTATTGGACAAAGAATGTGATAATTATGTACATGGGTTTTTTTTTTTCATTTTTTTTATTTTTAATAAATTTGAAAAGATTTCAAACAAACTTCTTACACATTGTCATTATGGGGAAATCTTTGCAGAATTTTGAGGAAAAAATATTGAAATCAATCCATTTTGGAATAAGGCTGTAACATAAAATGTGGAAAAAGTGAAGCGCTGTGAATACTTTACGGATGCACTGTAAGTACCTGAATGTGACTAAAGCCTCGTACACACGCAACGATTGTTGGCCGACCGATCAGCCGTCTTTTGTCCAGTGTTGTTGTGTTGGTTGAAATGTACTCTAGACTGCACACAAATTTTTTCGGCCAACAACAACCAACTTCAGAAGTGATGTCATGTGCTGGTTTACTTTCCGTGTGTTTTTTCTTCTCTGAGCATGCCCAGTCTCGCTCATCTGATTTTTGTCTGCCGAAATCTGTACTGACTGACGAACAATCGGCCGCTCTGTTGACGGCCAACAAAAATTTTATAGCCTGCACACCAGATTTTTTTCGGCCGAAAAGTCGCAGTCGGTTGTCGGAAGCATCATACTAACAAGCCGACAATCGGCCGATCGGACGTTGGCCGAAAATTCACGGCCAACAATCGTTGCGTGTGTACGAGGCTTTAGTATCTAACTCTTGCTCAAGGAGCCAGGGACTTGACCCTGGGGGTGTCTTATTGCTGGCCTAGACTCACAGGAACAAAGAGCAGCACCACGTCATTCAGCACATGTCGACTGCCAGGAGTAACACAAGAGGATATTATGTGATTGGACCCAAGACCCACAGAAGAAAGACACATATAGTGATTCTCTAATAAACAATGAAGTGGGGGTGCTCAAAGGGGGTACTGGAAATGGAGGAGTGGAGCAAAGACAAGACTTCACTATTTGTAGAAGTAAACATTGAAACAAAAGACTACATAGAAGAACGTCTTCTCAAAAAGTTCAGAATAACTTCTGTTGTTCTCTTCACCGAGTCCACCTACCCGATGATGGTGAGGGATGGTGTGACCTTCCTGTGTGGAATCCTGGGAATACGGAGGATGGGGAGATCTCTCTGGTGGGTTTGAGTCACTGAACGGCTCCATCGTGACATCTTTGTGTCCTTCCGAAAACTCCATCACACCAACCTCATCTTTTATCTCTTCTTTAACAGCATTATTACACTCACTCTGGTTTATACCCTGAACATTCAATATAATTGGGATAAACTGTTACAGCATAGCTAATAACAGGTCAGGATGTACAATAGGTATCAACTATAACCAATTTTTATAAATACCTCATTTAAGATGCGATCCTCCTCTTCTTTTATCTCTTCTTTAACAGCATTATTACACTCACTCTGGTTTATACCCTGAATATTTAATATAAAATGAGATAAAATGTAACAACATAACTAATAACAGGTCAGGATGTACACTAGGTATCAACTATAACCTAGTTTTATACTTAACCCTTATGTAAGATGCGATCTACCTGTGTGGAATCCTGGGAACATCTCTCTGGTGGGTTAGTGTCAATGAATGGATCCATTTTAACGTCCTTCAAAGGGTCTTTATGTCCTTCTGAAAACTCCATCACACCAACCTCATCCTCCTCCTCTTTTATCTCTTCTTTAACAGCATTATCGCACGCACTCTGGTTTTTACCCTGAATATTTAATTAAAAAATTGTTTCATTGTAAAAATATAGCCAATGAACAGGTCAAAGCGTATCAGCAATTATTATTTTTCTACTTCACCTTATATGAGATGGTGTGACCTTCCTGTGTGGAATCCTGGGAATTGGGGGGAAGGGGATATCTCTCTGGTGGGATCCCATTACTGGATCCATCTGTAGGAAACACACACACTGACTGAATACATTGTTTCTATGTGTTTATCAGATGATGGGGGATCTAGGTGGACCCTCCGTACTGCTCTCTCCTTTACAATAAAGTCTCCTCTTACCCGGTGATGTGAGGGGCGGCTGATTCTTCATTATGGCGTCCTTGTAGAGATCCTTGTGTCCTTCTAGATACTCCCACTTCTCTATGGAGAAATTGACAGCGAGATCCTCACACCTTATAGGAACCTGAAACACACAATGATACAGTCACCACCTTAGAATCCTCCTCACCTCTCCGGTCAGCTTTGTGTTTTATTAATAAAGATAAGAGTGATGTCCTTTGACCTCCCAGAATCCTCCTCACCTCTCCGGTCAGGTCTGTGTTTTATTAATAGAGATAAGAGTGATGTCATGTGACCTCCCAGAATCCTCCTCACCTCTCCGGTCAGGACTGTGTTTTATTAATAGAGATAAGAGTGATATCATGTGAACTCCCAGAATGCTCTTTACCTCTCTGGCCAGTTCTGTGTTTTATTCATAGAGATAGGAGGGATATCATGTGGCCTCCCAGGATCCTCCTCATCTCCCTGGTAATGTCAATTTCATGTAACTCTCCCAGAATCCTCCTCACCTCTTTTGACAGGCCAATGTCATGTAACCCTGCCAGAATCCACCTCACCTTTCTGGTCTGCCCAATGTCATGTAACCCTCCTAGAATCCACCTCACTTCTCTGGTCAGGCCAATGTAATTAAACCTACCAGAATGCTCCTCACCTCTCTAATTAGGTCAATCTCATGTAACTCTCCCAGAATGCTCCTCGCCTCTCTGGTCAGAACAATGTCATGTAACCCTTCTAGAATCCAACTCGCCTTTCTGGTCAGGTAATTACCAGTACCCTTCCAAGAATCCTCCTCACCTCTCGGATTACAATGTCATGTAATCCTCCCAGAATGCTCCTCACCTCTCTGGTGAGGCCAATGTCATGTAACCCTCCTAGGATCCACCTCACCTCTCTGGTCATATCATTGTCAGTAACCCTTCTCAGAATCCTCCTCACCTCTTCAGTCAAGTCAACGTCATGCAACTCTCCCAGAATCACCTCGCCTCTTTATTCAAATTCCTTCATTACTAATAATATGGATAAGAGTGATGTCATGTAACCCTCCCAAAATCCCCTCACTTTTCCGGCCAGCAGGTAGATGATCTCCAAGGTGAGGTCTAACATCCTCTCAAAAACTTTAGTACTCAAAATTGTGAAAATGCTACAAATTAAAAACATTTAAAGCTCATCGCTTTAGAGATAAAGTCCAATGGCGGCTCTAAAATAATGCTAACTATTTGAAATAATTAGATTATTTTAATTAGGCTGCTTGACCTTAGACTGGGTATCCAGCAACCTTGTAAATCCGAGTATAAGATTACCCCAACATACACGATAGATTGATAGATAGATAGATAGATAGATAGATAGATAGATAGATAGATAGATAGATAGATAGCACCCTCCTAGGTAGGTGATAGAGAGGGAGTATAGTTTTTGGCTCTGTTTGCCTATCAGAGGAGCAGCAAGTAAATTCTATATTGCACTCTGCTTAACAGGGATCTGTAAGTTAGGTCTGCTCGGTGTGCCCAGTGTATGATTCATATGGTCTGAGGGTGTGTCCCCACTGTGCCCAATAGGGAGGCACATTGGACAGTGGAGGAAACCTGGCCAATGACACACAGGCTTTGTTAAAGCCCCAGGGATTGGCACAGACAGTTGACTCGGTGCATTGTGGGGTGCAGTATATAAAGCCAGGGATACGTGTGGTATAGGTCTTTGGGGGGAAGCAGAACCCCAAAAGGAGGGTGGCGGCTGCCTCCTCTTCTGAAGTGGATGGTGATGGTCACTGGCAGTCAGCCTGGTGAACCAGCAGTGTGGAGCTGAACCCCGAGGTCCAGGAGAGTTGACTGGAGGAGTTGGGGCACTGCGAGAATCTGGAATGCAGTATCGTGGGTACAGAGGATCTTGCCCAGGAAGAGGACCACTCCGGGAGTATAGTCAGTGGACGGGTGTCGGCTGGTACAGAGAAAGAGGGTGCTAGGTGAGTGCCCCAAAGAGAAATACAAACAGGAACCTTTTTCCTCAGATTCATCTAGTGGCAAGATGAAACAGCGGCCTTGCCACATTCTCAAGTTAGAGTCCTCAGAATTATGAATAGTTCAAACGTTGGGAGTATCCCACTCATCCCTTCTCCTATCCCAACATAAAATAAAAACAACGAAACAACAACCCCTAGACTGATCATTGACTGAGCCAAGAACGTAAAATGATAAGATTTCTGCATGCAGTTGCTACGGGTAACCCAGGGGAATCTAGAAAGTGTGAAATACCAGCAGCTCTTAACCGCTTGCCGACTGCGCACAGTATATTTACTGCGGCAGTCAGCCCCGGCCAGGCAGAGTGACGTAGGTCTACATCGCTAGCCTGGGACCGGCTTTTGAGCCAATAGCGGGCCCGCCCCGGCTCGTTCACAGAGGAGTCCACGCGTGTGACCGGCGGACCTGATGTCCGCCGGTCACACTACGATCGTCGGTAGAGCGGGAGAAAGGCGGGCGGCTGATGTAAACAAGCCACCTGTCATTCTCCCCTGTGTAAAAATGGAGATCAGACGGTTCTACTATGTAGAACCATTGATCTCTGTTTTTACAATAGGAGACATGTCCCATCACAGTTAGAAACACACCCCTAGGACACACTTAACCCCTCCCTCTCCAATAAAGTTAACCCCTTCCCTGCCAGTGTCATTTTTACAGTAACAGTGCATATGTATGGCACTGATTACTGTAGTAATGTCACTGGTAACCCCAAAAGTGTCAAAAATGTCAGTCAAGGGTCCGATCTGTCCGCCGCAATGTCGCAGATCGCCGCCATTACTCGTTAAAAAAAAATAAACACCAAAAATGACAAAAATCTTTCCCTTAGTTAGTAAACGCGATAATTTTTGCGCAAAACAAATAAAAATACGCTTTTTGCGATTTTTTTTTACCACACATATGTAGCAGAAAACAAATTGGCCGAAAATGTTAAAAAATTTTGATTTTTACATTTTTTTGGGGGGAATTTCATATAAAAAAAAAATGTGAAAAATATTGTTATTTTTGCAAAATTGTCGCTCTTTTTGCAAAAATTGCACAGGTGATCAAATACCACCAAAAGAAAGCTCTGTTTGTGGGGGAAAAAAAAGACGTCAAATTCGTTTAGGTACAGCATCACACGACCGCGCAATTGTCCGTTAAAATCACGCAGTAAAAAAAAAAAAAAAAAAACGCAAAAAAACCCTGGTCAGGAAGGGGGTAAAATCTTCCGGGGCTTAAGTGGTTAAGGGGGCAGTGCGATAGATAGATAGTAAGCTCTTTAGAGCAGGGCCTCCTTAACCCTCTTGTATTGTAACTGTACTGTCTCCCTTTTCTGATATAAAGCGCTGCACAAACTGTTGGCATCATATAAATCCTATACAATAATAATATTTTAAAATATATTTACCTCCCTTACTGCTAGCTCCAGCAACGTTTTCCTCCCAACTCAAATGGAACGTCCTATTAACATCACTTCCTGTCTGTACATCACTTCCTGTCTGTACATCACTTCCTGTCTGTACATCACTTCCTGTCTGTACATCACTTCCTGTCTGTACATCACTTCCCTTCCTCTTTGCTTGTGGTATCACTTCCTGTGTCTGTACAATAACACGTTTTCTTTTTTTTTTTTTTTTTTTTTTTTTTTTTTTAATTTTTATTGGAATTTTAAGTTAACAATTTCAACAATAACATTTACAGTTATTTGTTACTTCTGACTCATTGCTTGGTACATTTAACAACAGTTAGGAAAATGAAGAAAATGAGAATTACAGGAGTACCAGGTAACAGTTAAATGAGAAAAAATAATTAAAGGATATATATATATATATATATATATATATATATACACACATACATACACACACACATTATATATAGCTATAGATATAGAGATGAGATATATATATATATATATATATATATAGATGATATAGAGATTATATATATATATATATATATATATATATAAAGATGATTAAATAAAACACAGCATACGATAACACGTTTTCTGTCCCCGTGTCCCAACACATATCCATACCGCCCAACTTTTGAAGTTGAGAATGAGGGACATTTAAGGGGGAGATTGACCTGTGGCGAGTGTAGCGCACCGTGGCAAAAAGCTAGTGTGTTTTAAAAGTAGGAATTGTTAAATTATGATGGGGGGGGGGGGGGTGACAATCTGGCATCCCCTGTGTGCCTCTACCACTACCCCCTTTAGCTACAGAGGCAGCTCCTGGGGGTGTAAACATACTGCGTCCACAATCCTTTACTTCACTCTCTGTTGAAAGTGACCGATTCAAGTGAATGGTGCTGCTCCGCAAGTGCCCCAGCCCTGTGTGCAACACACATGGTTGCAGCATGCTAGTGTAGAGCTGAAGTGGTTAAAGCAAAGACAAAGCTAAAACAAGACCTCTTTAGCGCCTGTCAAATGTTCTCTGAAAAGCAATCCAAATGTTGATCACTCTTCAGAGACCAAAGTGTGAACAAACCCTTAATTATCTATTTTTTTTTTTACATATTTGACAGCACTAATGTTGGGCTTTGGCGAAAAATATCAGGGGTCTAAACAGTCTCATTTTGGAGACAGAAGAAGGGACTAACGCCCCGTACACACGCTACGAATTTCCGCCGACCGGTCGTCCGTCTTTTGTCCAGAGTGCGTGTCCGTTGGTTGGAATGTGCTCTAGACTGCACACAAATTTTGTCGTCCGACAGAATTCTACTTCAGAAGTGATGTCATGTGTTGGATTGCTTTCTATGTGTTCTTTCGTCTCTGAGCATGCCCAGTCTTGCTCATAAGATTTTTCCCCATCGAAATCTGTACTAATGAGACGAAAATCGGACGTGTGTTGACGGAGGACAAAAGTTTTATTGTCTGCACATCAGGATTTTGTCAGCCGAAAAGTCGGAGTTGGTTGTCGGAAGCACCATACTAACAAGCCGAAAATCGGCAGATCGGTCGTCGGATGAATTTTCCCTTCCGAATTTCTTATCGTGTGTACGGGGCTTGAGGACAGAGATTCCTTAGGGCTCTTTCACACGGGCGGTCCGATCAGATCCGCCTGTCAGTTTTTTAGGCGGATCTGATCGGATCCTCCATGCAGCTCTATGGGGCAGCGGGTGTCAGCGGAGGTCACCTCCGCTGCCACCCGCTGCCATCCGCATCCGTTCCTGTGCTGAAATCTGGACGGATGGAAACCCTATTTTTCCATCCGTTCAGTAATCGGAGCGGAGCGGATCTGATGAGAGCGGACAAGCGGTCCGCTCTCCTCCGATCCCCCATAGAGGGCAGCGGGTGCTGTGACACCTCCCTCTCCGCTCTGCAAGCGGAGACGGAGCTGTCATCCGCCCGGCTCAGTGGGGATCGTGGATCGATCCCCGCTGAGCAACACAGATCTGCCTGCGGAGGCGGGCCGTGTGAAAGAAGCCTTAGTCTCTTTCTCTGCAGCCTCAGCTGCACTGGACAGTTAATGAATAGAAGGCTCTGGACAGAGGCTTTTGTTCATTTACAAACTAAAGCATAGTAAACACAGTTATGAATGAACACAGGAGTGATCGGTACCAGGGACTCAATGTATTTGATCAGGACAGGAAGGGGCTGAAAAATATGACATTTACTGGCCCCTCTAACTCTTCATCCTGAACCCAATTCTCCTGTGTCTTACAGCAGCTGCAGCTGGCAGGAGGGAGAGGAGGAGAGCCACCAATACTGCATTAGGGGGCACACAGGGGCATTGGAGCAGTGGGGGAGACATGCAGGGGGGTGGAAATTAGAGTGGGGGGGGTGAGTAGTGCTGGGTGCCAGACACTGTAGATTCCCTGTATCACGCAGTCAGTGGAAGAGAGAAAAGGAGAGCCAGCTGCACTGCAGAGGGGTCGGATCCAGATCAGAGTGGGGGGATTAGTGAAGCCCAGTGCCAGCACTCCTTCCAGCACTGTGCTCCCGGTTTTAGCCTGGATCTGATGGAGTCCCGGGATTTCAATGAAATCTTGCAACAATCCCACCCATTCTGGGATGGTTGGGAGGTATGCAGAAAGAAATGTGCTGTCAGTAGGGTGGCAAGGAGGCCAGAATGTGTATCAGTGAGGGAGCAAGATGGTCAAAGAGGGTTGTCAGTGGAGGGTGAGGGAGCCTGGGAGAAATGTTTTTCATGGAAATGGTGGGGAGGAAGGCAGCAACTGCAGGGGCTGAGGTGTTTAGGTAAGGATGAATACCAGCATATGGAATGCAATGCACCTTCCCATGAGGCAGCTCTCAGCTGGCCCACTCCTCCCTACTCTCACTCCCAACCTGAGCAGTGTGCCTCTGGAGAGCAGAGAGGAGAGTGACATCAAACATCCACTGGCACAGATTCCTATCCTCTTCTAGCAGCATACGGCAGCTATCAGCTCATCTCTCTGCAGCTGGGCTTCTCTCTGCAGCTGGGCATGACTCTGCAGCTGGGCATGACTCTGCAGCTGGGCATGACTCTGCAGCTGGGCTTCACTCTGCAGCTGGGCTTCACTCTGCAGCTGGGCTTCAGATCTACAGCACCGTACCCGAGAGAGCAGTGGCCAGTGGGCTGGCTGTAGGATAGGATGCTGGAGAATAGGGTTGCCACCTTTTCCTCAAGCCAACACAACATGACATTTAAGCTGAAAATAAAACTCACAAAGCCAGATTGTAGGAACATTTCTTCAATGTGCTTCTCCCCAACGGGGGCTCATGGTGGCCATACACTACACAATATCATTGTACAATCACCCTTAAGACTTACCAAAACAATGTAATGTGACCCTTACACTATATAGTTCTTGGCAGATCTAAAGCGAATTGTACAATCAGATTGTGTAGTGTATGGTCACCTTAAATCATGAGGTTGAAATACTTATATTACAGCTTGATGGATATTGCAGCCTGTTTGCATCTAAAGTGCGCCCCACGACTGCTGTCTGAGTGAAATAAGTCCCACCTTTGCATCAGCACCTAAAATACCCATCATTGCTGTCAGTAAAGTAATGCCCCATACACACGCGTCGATAGTTGGCCGTGAATTTTCGGCCAACGTCCGATCGGGCGTTTTTCGGCTTGTTGGTATGATGCTTCCGACAACCGACTCCGACTTTTCGGCCGAAAAAAATCTGGTGTGCATGCTATAAAATTTTTGTTGGCTGTCACCACAACGGCCGATTTTCCGTCAATCAGTATAGATTTCGGCAAACAAAAATCTGATGAGCAAGACTGGGCATGCTCAGAGAAGAAAAAACACACGGAAAGTAAACCATCACATGACATCACTTCTGAAGTAGATTTTTGTTGGCCAAGAAAATTCGTGTGCAGTCTAGAGCACATTCCAACCAACACAACACTGGACAAAAGTCGGCCGATAATCGTTGCGTGTGTACGAGGCTTAAGCCTCATTGTTGGTTTCATATCCCCTCACCTCTCCCTGCAGTCTGCATGCAGAAGAGGGAACTGTATTACTGCAATAATGCCACAAAGTTCTACCCCAATGCAGACACCAGAGCACTACCGACCCCCAGCCATCCCATACAGCCACCCCCTCCCTTCACATTAGGCATCTGCATTACAGCACATGGAAACTGATTTGCTGAACTTCAGTTTACACTCCTGGCATTCTCTTCTACGCACGGGGAGGGGCGTGGCTGAGCAGAGGGGACAGAATCCCTCTATCCTTTAGAGAAGGGGCAAGGGGGAGGGCTTAGTGAGTGCTCACAGAACAGCTCCACTAGGTCCTGCTATTTACTTGTGCTGCCCATGGGCAGGGCAGCCATCAGAAGTTTTTGGGCCCCTTACACAGCTTTAGGCTGGGCCCCTTTGGGCCTGACCACCAACATTCCACAGGACCCGCCCTCTGGCCGTCCCACCGAATCCGCCCACTGGCCATCCCACCGAATCCTTCAGGCCACCCACTACTATTTTAACACTCTTACAACTTAATACATAAAAATGAATCCAATCCAGTAAAGAGACATCCCCATATATTCAGCAAAGAGACATCCCAGACCAGCAAATAGACGGCCTCAAATATTCAGCAAGAAGACATCTCAATCCAGTAAAGAGACAGCCTCATATATTCAGCAAAGAAACATCCCAATCCAGTAAAGAGACTGCTTCATATATTCAGCAAAGAGACATCCCAATCCAGCAAAGAGACAGCCTCATATATTCAGCAAAGAGACAGCTCAATATATTCAGCAAAGAGACAGCTCAATCCAGCAAAGAGACATCCCTTCAGCTGCATCAGCTTACTCTGCAGCCACCCTGCTTTAGCAATTGCTAGTTACTACAGCAGCAACAACTTGGTCTCGCTGGTTGGGGCCTGGAAGGCCGGGCCCCTCGGAATACCCGGGCCCCCTACATGTGTATGGGCTGTCCCCCCCCTGATGGCTGCCCTGCATGTACGCACACACAGTCACGTGTACACTCACAGATATATACACACAGACATGTATGCACACACACGTATGCTCACAGATATATACACACAGACATGTATGCACACACACGTATGCTCACAGATATATACACACAGACAGGTACACACATGTACGCACACACACATGTACACTCACAGACATGTACACACACAGTCACGTGTACACAAACATGTACACTCACAGATATATGTACGCACACACGGGTACTCACAGACACACCCACCCCCCCATGTACACACACAGATATGTGTACACACACACACACCCCATGTACACACACAGATATGTGTACACACACACCCACCATGTACACACACACACACAGGTACATACACACACATACACACACACATGTACAAGTGAAGGGGGGGGTGGTTTTGTACAACAGCCCTTACTTGTAAGGTGGTCATCCTAGCTCCAGCTCTTGTTTCCCCCATGTGTCTGTGACACAGAGAGGAGCTGCAGTCCGGGATACAATACAGGCAGCACAGACGAGGAGTGCAAATGCAGGAGGTAGCCAGAGGTGGCAGCAAAGAGCCCGATGTGAACTCAATGACACAGAAGCAGCAGCTGCCGACTCACACTCAGAAAGCCAGGGCAGTCACGGAGCACCTCTGCACCCACCCCGCCTTCTCCCATCCTTGCCGGGCCTGTCCAGATGCTCGGGCCCCACAAGTGTATGGGCTGTACCCCCCTGATGGTGGCCCTGTCCCCTAGCAAACGTCCCACATGCTTACCAAGTCCAAGATGATCAATGCTGACTCTGAGTTGAAATCGATACAGTCAAAGATCACTCCACACTCCAGCCCAGACAAGAGACAAAGGCATCTGCTGGGTGAGGCGGCGGGAAGCAGAGAGTGACGCCCCGGCCAAGCACCGCACCTACAACGTTGGACGTCCTGATTGGTCCAGGCTGGACCAATCACAGGACAGCAAATTCGGGAAACGATAGTGGGAGTGTTCAGGGCGCATCGCTCTGCGCCCCGAGGACACACCAGAAGGCTGCCAATCGGCAACAGAGAAAAAAGCACGTGATTCCAAAATCCCCACCCCTCCCATAGACAGCAATGTGTCTGGTGCCCCTGGCATTCAAAAGGTACACTTATTTTTTTTAAGATGCTGCATTTTACTGTGTGTGACTAGCCTGGGGGGGGGGGGGGGGCTTGCACCCCTATTGACCAGCCGCCACTGGGGGTGACTGTAGCACCCTCCTAGGTAGGTGCTAGAGAGTGAGTATAGTTTTTGGCTCTTTCTGCCTATCAGAGGAGCAGCAGGTAAATTCTACATTGCACTCTGCTTAACCTCCCTGGCGGTATGATTCTGTCAGGAATTCTGTTCCAAAAGCGGTACAATTCTTTTCATGGAAATTTGGCGTTATGTATTATAGGCCTATAATCGAATCAATAATATAATTTTATATATATATATATATATATATATATGCATATATATAATATAAAATGTGTTATGTGTTTTGCGCAACGTTTTTTTTTTTTGAATTTCCCTCCCTAGTTCCGCTCCCATGCAGCATTGCTGCTGCAGGGAACGGAACTAGGAAGTCCTCCTACCGACAGACGAGCGGCGGAGATCTCACTGGCGGTCACAGCAATGAGAGCTCATCGCTGGATCGCCAGGATAAGGTAAGAGAAGCTCCGCTGCGCTGTCTGCACGCTCTGCCCATTCACCCCCGAGCGTGACTCGGGGATACCGCTAATAGCAGAAAATTCCTACCCCGAGTCACGCTCGGGGATACCGCTAAGGCGGTTAACAGGGATCTGTGAGTTGGTCTGCTCAGTGTGCCCAGTGTGAGATTCATATGGTCTAAGGGAGTGTCCCCACTGTGCCCAATGGGGAGGCACATTAGACAGTCAGCCTGGTGAACCAGCAGTGTGGAGCTGAACCCCGAGGTCCAGGAGAGCTGACTGGAGGAGTTGGGGCACTGCGATAATCTGGAAAGCAGTATCGCGATTACAGAGGATCTTGACCAGGGGTCTGCCCAGGAAGAGGACCACTCCGGGGAGTAGTCAGTGGACGGGTGTCAGCTGGTACAGCGAAAGAGGGTGATAGGCGATTGCCCCAAAGAGAAATACAAACAGGACCATTTTTCCTCAGATTCAGCTAGTGGCAAGATGAAACAGCGGCCTTGCCGCATTCTCAAGTTAGAGTCCTCAGAATTGTGAATAGTTCAAACGTCGGAGTATCCCACTCATCCCTTTTCCTATCCCAACATAATATAAAAACAACAAACCCTAGACTGATCATTGACTGAGCCAAGAACGTAAAGTGATAAGATTTATGCATGCAGTTGCTACGGGTAACCCAGGGGAATCCAGAAAGTGTGAAATACCAGCAGCTCTTAAGGAGGCAGTGCAATAGAGAGATAGTAAGCTCTTTAGAGCAGGGCCCCCTTAACCCTCTTGAATTTTATTATATTGTAACTGTACTGCCTCCCTTTTATGATATAACGCGCTGCACAAACTGTTGGCGTCATATAAATCCTGTACAATAATAATATTTTAAAATATATTTACCTCCCTTACTGCTAGATCCAGCAACGTCTTCCTCCCAACTCAAATGGAACGTCCTATTCACATCCCTCCCTCGTTGTATGCTACATCACTTCCTGTCTGTACATCACTTCCTGTCTGCATTCCGCATTCCTTCCTCTTTGTTTGTGGTATCACTTCCTGTGTCTGTACGATAACACGTTTTCTGTCCCCGTGTCCCAACACAATTCGCTTTTACTGGCACCAACATGGCAGCATACATGTGGTAGTGTGCTACCATGGATTGGTCCCAGAAAAGGAAAATTACGGTAAGTATTTAATACAATTTTCCATTCTATATTGACTTGCAAACGTGCCTCTGAACTTCCTAGAAAATATGACGACTCCAGGATCAGTACCCTAGCACAGCCCTCTGTCTCAGTTCTGGGTAGACAGTTGGATGAATGGAGCTATATTTAGAATGTCCTAGATTGTAAGCTCTAACGAAAGGGCCTTCTGTACTGAACTGTATTGCAACTGTACTGTCTGCCCTAATATTGTAAAGCTCTGCGCAAACTGTTGGCAGGGTTCTATATTTAGGATGTATCCGGTCTATAAACCAGAGGCTCTGGATGGACAGTTGGATAAATGGTTCTATATTTAGGATGTATCCGGTCTATAAACCAGAGGCTCTGGATGGACAGTTGGATAAATGGTTCTATATTTAGGATGTATCTGGTCTATAAACCAGAGGTTCTGGATGGACAGTTGGATAAATGGTTCTATATTTAGGATGTATCTGGTCTATAAACCAGAGGCTCTGGATGGACAGTTGGATAAATGGTTCTATATTTAGGATGTATCCGGTCTATAAACCAGAGGCTCTGAATGGACAGTTAGATAAATGGTTCTATATTTAGGATGTATCCGGTCTATAAACCAGAGGCTCTGGATGGACAGTTGGATTAATGGCTCTATATAAACCAGAGGCTCTGGATGGACAGTTGGATAAATGGCTCCATATCTAGGATGTATCTGATCTATAAACCAGAGACTCTGGATGAACAGTTGGATAAATGGTTCTATATTTAGTATGTATCTGGTCTATAAACCAGAGGCTCTGGATGGACAGTTGGATAAATGGTTCTATATTTAGGCTGTATCTGGTCTATAAACCAGAAGCTCCAAATGGACAGTTGGATAAATGGTTCTATAGTTAGGATGTATCCGGTCTATAAACCAGAGGCTCTGAATGGACAGCTGGATAAATGGTTCTATATTTAGGATGTATCCGGTCTATAAACCAGAGGCTCTGGATGGACAGTTGGATAAATGGTTCTATATTTAGGATGTACCTGGTCTATAAACCAGAGGCTCTGGATGGACAGTTGGATAAATGGTTGTATATTTAGGATGTATCCAGTCTATAAGCTATACTAGACATCACAGTGACTATGGAAGAGGACAGACACGATAAGGGGTGCTGGGGGTAAATATGAAATATTATATTATTACTTCGCCTGCTATTTTCTTTCTCTAATCATCTACTATACTATATCTAAAGTCTCTATAAGGTTTTCTGTAGCATTACATAAAGGAAATGTTTTGTGCAAACCTATACCGAGGTTAGAAGTCGTAACAATAGATCCCGTCAGCAACAACATACCTCACCCCAGCAACAATAGATCCCTAGGACAACAATAGACTCCCCCATCAGCAATGGAACACACCCCAGCAACCATAGACCCCCAGCAACAATAGATCCTTCACACAACAATAGATTCCTCCAGCAACAATGGACCCCACCCCAGCAACAATAGCTCACCTGAGCAACTATAGACCCCCACCCCAGCAACAATAGACCCCTCACACAATAGACTCCCCCAGTAACAATGGACCTCACCCCAGTCCCCCCAGAACCAGTAGATCTCCTCAGAAACAATAGACCTCACACAACAATAGACTCCCCCAGCAATGATGGACCCTATCCCAAAAAAATAGGTCCCCCCCTAGCAACAATAGACATCATCCCAAGCAACAATAGATCCTTCACACAACAATAGACTCCTCCAGCAACAATGGACCCCACCCCAGCAACAGAAGGTCACCTCAGCAACAAAAGACCCCACTTCAGCAACAATTGGCCGCTCACACAACAATAGACTCCCCCAGCAACAATGGACCCCACCCTAGCAACATAAGTTCCCCCACCGCCAACAGGAGACCCACACACAAAAACAGATCCCCCAGCAGCCAGCATGAATAGACCCTCCAGCACACCCCTTGCTTTTACATACATTCAGTGCTAGAGGTGGAAAGAAAGCACCGGTCCTATCAATATACAGTAAATGACTCCTGAATGAAAAATGTATACAACAAATATAACCTGTATTAAAAATTGCCTTCCAACAGATGAACAGCGTTCTGGAAATATAAAACCATCAGAGGGACATCTTATTATATCTCCAGATTGGTATGCAGAAGATCCTGGCATTGTTCAATATTTCTCCAGAAGTGAATTCTTACCATCTGGCAACATAGATGGAACTTTCTAATTGAAAGGAACCTTCCGGTCAATCTCATACTATGACCTCAGATGTCCATCTACGTTCTCAGAGTGCGGACACATCCATAAACCCATCTAATCCCATGAAATCTTCTTTAAACCATAAGGGAGTTCACGTGGGTGAGAGTTTATTGTCGTGTTCGGTGTGCGGGAAATCTTTCATGGAAAACAGAGATTTTCTTCAACACCAGGGAAGTCATGCGGGTGAGCGTCCTTATTCATGTTCAGTGTGCGGACAATGTTTTACTCAGAAAGGAGATCTTATTTTACACCAAATAATTCACACTGGTGAGCGTCCATTCTTATGTTCAGAGTGTGGAAAAGGCTTCAGCCAAAGAGAAAAACTTGTTGTACACCAGAGAACTCACACTGGTGAGCGTCCCTACACATGTTTAGAGTGCGGAAAAGGATTCATCAAAAAAGAAAAACTTATTGTGCACGAGAGAACTCACACGGGTGAGCGTCCTTTTTCTTGTTCGAAGTGCGGGAAATGTTTTGTACAGAAAATCGCCCTCTTCAGACACCAGAGAATTCACACGGGCGAGCGTCCCTTTTCATGTTCGGAGTGCAGGAAATGTTTCGCTCAGAAAATAAATCTTATTGCACACCAGAAAATTCACACGGGTGAGCGTCCATTTTCCTGTTCAGAGTGCGGGAAATCTTTCATCAAAAAAGGAGATCTAACTGTACACCAGAGAACACACACTGGTGAGCGTCCTTTCTCCTGTTCAGAGTGCGGGAAATGTTTTACACAGAAAGTTGCCCTTCTTATACACAGCAAAATTCACACAGGTGAACGTCCTTATTCATGTTCAGAGTGCGGGAAATCTTTTGTCCAGAAAGGCACACTTATTGAACACCAGAAAATTCACACAAATAAGGGTCCTTATTCATGTTTACAGTGTGGAAAATCCTTCACTGAAGGAAAGTTTTTTTTCATACACCAGAGAATTCACGCCATGGAGCATTCTAACTGCACTTCCTAAACTACGGGAAATGTGTTACAGACAAAGAACTTGAATCAGTCATCAAAACGCAACTAACTTTTGACAAATGTACGATGGCTTTTAACAGGAGGCACTGTTTAATCCATAGATCAACTGCAGGATAAAAACTGTTTATGAAGGGGAACATCCTGGAAAAAGTGGCAAAAATGTAGTGTGGATAGTGAGGGAAGAGCTGTCGGAGAATGTAGTGTGGATGGTGGGAGGAGAGCTGTCTGAGAATGTATTGTGGATGGTGGAGGAGAGCTGTCGGAGAATGTAGTGTGGATGGTGGGAGGAAAGCTGTCGGAGAATGTAGTGTGGATGGTGGGAGGAGAGCTGTCGGAGAATGTAGTGTGGATAGTGGAGGAGAGCTGTCGGAGAATGTAGTGTGGATAGTGGAGGAGAGCTGACGGAGAATGCAGTGTGGATGGTGGAGAGCTGTCGGAGAATGCAGTGTGGATGGTGGAGGAGAGCTGTCGGAGAATGTAGTGTGGATGGTGGAGGAGAGCTGTCGGAGAATGTAGTGTGGATGGTGGAGGAGAGCTGTCGGAGAATGTAGTGTGGATAGTGGAGGAGAGCTGTCGGAGAATGTAGTGTGGATGGTGGAGGAGAGCTTTCGGAGAATGTAGTGTGGATGGTGAAGGAGAGCTGTGGGAAATGTAGTGTAGATGGTGGAGGGAGAGCTGTCGGAGAATGTAGTGTGGATGGTGGAGGGAGAGCTGTCGGAGAATGTAGTGTAGATGGTGGAGGGAGAGCTGTCGGAGAATGTAGTGTGGATGGTGGAGGAGAGCTGTCGGAGAATGTAGTGTGGATGGTGGATGAGAGCTGTCGGAGAATGTAGTGTGGATGGTGTAGGAGAGCTGTCGGAGAATGTAGTGTGGATGGTGTAGGAGAGCTGTCGGAGAATGTAGTGTGGATGGTGGAGGAGAGCTGTCGGAGAATGTAGTGTGGATGGTGGAGAGGGGAGCTGTTGGAGAATGTAGTGTGGATGGTGGGGGGAGAGCTGTCGGAGAATCTAGTGTGGATGGTGGAGGAGAGCTGTCGGAGAATGTAGTGTGGATGGTGAAGGAGAGCTGTCGGAGAATGTAGTGTGGATAGTGGAGGAGAGCTGTCGGAGAATGTAGTGTGGATAGTGGAGGAGAGCTGTCGGAGAATGCAGTGTGGATGGTGGAGAGCTGTCGGAGAATGCAGTGTGGATGGTGGAGGAGAGCTGTCGGAGAATGTAGTGTGGATGGTGGAGGAGAGCTGTCGGAGAATGTAGTGTGGATGGTGGAGGAGAGCTGTCGGAGAATGTAGTGTGGATGGTGGAGGAGAGCTGTCGGAGAATGTAGTGTGGATGGTGGAGGAGAGCTTTCGGAGAATGTAGTGTGGATGGTGAAGGAGAGCTGTGGGAAATGTAGTGTGGATGGTGAAGGAGAGCTGTCGGAGAATGTAGTGTGGATGGTGGAGGGAGAGCTGTCGGAGAATGTAGTGTGGATAATGGAGGGAGAGCTGTCGGAGAATGTAGTGTGGATGGTGGAGGAGAGCTGTCGGAGAATGTAGTGTGGATGGTGGATGAGAGCTGTCGGAGAATGTAGTGTGGATGGTGTAGGAGAGCTGTCAGAGAATGTAGTGTGGATGGTGTAGGAGAGCTGTCAGAGAATGTAGTGTGGATGGTGGAGGAGAGCTGTCGGAGAATGTAGTGTGGATGGTGGAGGAGAGCTGTCAGAGAATGTAGTGTGGATGGTGGGGTGGTGGTGGGGAGAATGTAGAGCTGTCTGTCTGAATGTGGATATTACCAAGGGAGCAATAGGTGTGTCGGGGACTTCATGGCATTGTAGTCTAAAACTAAAGAAGAGACTAGATCTGAGTTCCGTATCCTTTCTTGGAATAGTCATCCTTCGTCATAGAATCCTCCAGCACTGTCGGTGGAAGTTATAATATTATGGAATATAAATTGGTGGTATGATTAGCTGGTCAGGGCTGATTACTCAGATCTAGGCTCCACTCTACGTACTGAGCACAGGAAACACATGGGATCCCTGTTGAAAAGAGGAAGTTTCAATCCTTTTTGATATTATTAGGAACATTGATTTATCCATAAAATAGAGGAACAATTCAATATTAATTTACAGTGATGTCAAATGTGTGGATCTAGTAGGAAAAGGCCTAACTAATATTAAATATATGAATTTTATCTATATTGATATTTTGAAAACATTACTAGCAATTCATATATCCCTACAATTAATATACGTACTTTATAAACATGTGCATCAATTTTAAGTCTCTTTTTCATTCTTTTGTTTTTTTCCTTAATAATAAATATTAAAAGTATGTATAGGGGGATTAACCGCGCTAAAGGAAGTGAATTAAACAGCAGCAACTTCCAGTGTGACCACACCCTAATGAATATTTGTAAATTAAGTTGCGCTAAAATATGATCGATGGAGATATAAAGTCCATAAAGTCCCAACAATAAATGAAGATGTAATCCAGGACCAGACTCCCTTAAGGGTATATGCTTACCAGATTGAGGTAAGATAAAAGCAGATGCTCTATGTAAATCTTGTCACCTTGATAGTAGATCCAGGCCCACGTGAGCGGTAAACTCAATGGTCATTGGATCCAAATAGAGATATGGGTTAATGCAAACAAAACAATTATATTGTGTTCCAGCTGAAGTTGCCTCTTACCAAACGACAGTAAATAAATAGCCCAAGTGAGAAAGGCAATGTTGGGAAGATTGAGTGTTGAACCACCACCAACTAGATTAGCCTCTTACCATGTGAGAGTAAAAACAAGTATGTGCAAATCACAATCCAATGTGACACCCGGATTCAATACCAAGAAACACCAGTAGGGGGTCGCCTCTTACCAGATCAAATATTCAGCCAGGCCTGTATGGTAATCGATGATTCGGGGACCCGACCCTGGACTTGAACAACTAGTCCTCAGATGTATCCAGAGGTATTCCAAATGTTCACCTTATGTATCGCTGAAATGGGGGGGTTTGGACAGCAGGTCGCTCGACGTGTGCAGCTACTCTAGTAAATCCCTGCCAGCATGAAACCTATGAGAGGCTATGAGAGATTATATCTTCATTTATTGTTGGGACTTTATGGACTTTATATCTCCATCGATCATATTTTAGCGCAACTTAACCGGTTGCCGACCGCCGCACGACTATATACTGCGGCGGTCAGCCCCGGCCAGGCAGAGTGACGTATCGGTACGTCACTCGCCTGTCACTGACTTGCGAGCCTATCGCGGGCGGGCGCGCGCCCGCCGCGGCTCGTTCACAGACAAGTCAGTGCGTGTGACCGGCGGACTCGATGTCCGCCAGTCACACTGCGATCGCTCCTGTGAAGGGAGAAAGACAGAGCAGCTTGTGTAAACAAGCTGCCTGACAGTTCTCCCTGTGTAAAAGTGAAGATCTGTCCGTTCTACTATGTAGAACGGTTGATCTTTGCTTTTACACCAATAGGAATGTCCCTACACAGTTAGAATCACGCCCCTAGGACACACTTAACCCCTCCCTGTCCAATAAAGTTAACCCCTTCCCTGCCAGTGTCATTTTTGCAGTAACAGTGCATATGTATAGCACTGATTACTGTAGAAATGTCACTGGTACCCCCAAAAGTGTCAAAAATGTCAGTCAAGGGTCCGATCTGTCCGCCGCAATGTCGCAGTACCGAAAAAAAAATCGCAGATCGCCGCCATTACGCGTTAAAAAAAAAAACACCAAAAATGACAAAAATCTTTCCCTTTGTTAGTAAACGCGATAACTTTTGCGCAAACCAATCAAAATACGCTTTTTGCGATTTTTTTTACCAAACATAGGTAGCATAAAACAAATTGGCCGAAAAATGTTAAAAAATTTTGATTTTTACTTTTTTTTTTGGGGAATTTCATATAAAAAAATGTGAAAAATATTGTTATTTTTGCAAAATTTACGCTCTTTTTTTGTTTATAGCGCGTGATCAAAAAATCGCACAGGTGATCAAATACCACCAAAAGAAAGCTCTGTTTGTGGGAAAAAAAGGACGTCAAATTCGTTTAGGTACAGCGTCGCACGACCGCGCAATTGTCCGTTAAAGTCACGCAGTAAAAAATCGCAAAAAAACCCCTGGTCCTTTAGCAGCCAAATCCTCCGGGGCTTAAGTGGTTAATTTACAAAAATTTACAAATAAATATTAAAACACAAAGTTGTTTGTTTTATTTTTTTTTGTATTGAGTCATCATAATCTGTTTGTGATAAAAAAGAAAAGAGTCCATTGGATGTAGTAGCACAGTCCTAGTTAGGTTGCTAGGCAAATTTCGTTTTTTTTTTTTTTGTCTACTCTGTAATCAGTGGAGCGGTTGTTGATTGCTTCTGTCTGCTCTGGATCTCACAGGCTGTAGGTTTGACTGCTCTCCCCTGCCTTTTAGACGCTTCTGGAATATAAAGGGTTTAGCAAGGCAAATCTCGGCCTGAATATTTATTGCACTCCAGCCAATCCCTGGGGAGGTGTGCCCAGAAGGGGGTTGGAGAGGCATATAAATATTTCGGGATTTGGAGCAGCTGGTTTCTTTCTCCTCTCCCAGTTGGAGGAAATCCACCCATTTGTGTGGGGGTGGCTACCTCCGCCTACATCAGCTATCTTACGTCCAGCAGTTTTTAATCAGGGTTCCAGCTGTGGCACCTATTTCTGTTCCTGTCCTTCCCTGCCAGCCCCCCCCAATATACACTGTTGGTCCAGTCCCCCCTCTATATTATATACACCCTAGCCCCAGGCTCCCCCTATCTACACCCTGGGTCTGGAGATATATATATATTCTTTTAAATTATTTTTTGTTTTAATTCTCTTTTACCTTGAGTAGTCATAGGAGAAGATGCAGTAGATGCAGGAGCCCAGGATGAAGTAGAAATCCCAGATCCGCTGCGTTCCCTTGGGCAGAGTGTAGCGGCTCCCCAAGGCAAAGAGAACGAACATACAGCCCAGGCAGCTCTCCTGCTCCATCCTCCCCGAAACACCTCCACTGCGTCCAGTGTCCACCCGCTCTGTTGTGGGGAGGCTACACGAGGGGGGACACAGGCCGCTAGGTCCCTCACTCTCCACTGAGGCCTGACCCCCCCCCCCCGCCGACCTCTCCCACATCATGTAGGTGGGCTCCAAGGGGAGGAAAACCAGCTTTGCAGCGATGCGGCTTGGGCAAGGCATGCAGCAGAAGAGCAAACACAGCTTCCTGCTCGGGCATTGGGGAGGAGGTGGAGGAAATATTGGCCACCTGAGAAGAGGAGTGTGCAAAAAGGTAAATCAGCGCAATTAAATATAAAGTGGTATAGTGTTAAGACCCAATAATTTGGGACACATAAAGAAAATACAGCAGCTATATAGAACCTCCTTCACTAACGGGAGAAATGAACTATAGACAAATATGTATACAGCGCTATATAAAATCAAATAAAGTGACAATGTGCATCATATAAATCAATAAACTCGCTTACAGTGATATATATATTCCTCTTAGGTGCAATATAGAATGTCCATAAAGTGCATTCAAAGTAAAGTGCATAAGAGTCCACTAAAATATAAATATAACCGTGATTTAAAATTCAATAAAGTGCTTGATAGATGTTTCCATATAAAAGTGCAAGTGACACCACCACCATTTAGCCACCAGATGGCCTCTCACCTCACTGAAGCATTAAACCAGCATTGAATCCTCAATAAAAAATGCCACTTCGTGGATCGATCTCTCACCATCCCATGGACATGATATGTGAATAAAGATAATGAGGCATCTAAGTGTACACTGCTATTATCCTTTAATTGATTCACATTCAAAGTAGAATTGCACTCACATGAATCGGCACAATGGGCTTGTGCGGACCGTACACGCCAAAAACAGTAGCAAGTGAGTAGGGGGTCCCCCTACTGAGGAAGTCATGATGCAAAAGCATAAGACGCCACGCGTATAGGGGACGGAGACCTGGACGGACGAGCGGCGACCCACCAGCACGGCTCCCGACAGCTACTGTTTTTGGCTCTTAAAGGCTCTTTTATATACCACTGTCTACCTATTCTACTTTTATGTCTAAGGAGTTTGCCGATCTGCTGTTTTTTTGACTAAGGGTGTCCTGTGCCCCGCCCCTCTCTCCCACATTTTTCCTGTTGTGAGAATTAAACTTCTCTTTGTTCAAGCATAAAAGTGACTGGCGCCCATCTTTCTATCTTGTACACCATCCACCATGCCTATTAACCTGCACCCTGAGGAGGAATGTAGGCCCTCCCTATCTCTGGGGGTCACCACCAGGCTTCTGGAGGTTGGGGGGGGGGGGACACTACACTTATATGTCATATTTGAAGGTTAAGTTTGTTTTTCGTTATTTAGTAACGTGTAACTATTAAAACACTTAATTTGATGGTTTTCATTTTACTTTTTTATTGTCTGGATGTTATCTGAAGTATAATCTATGTGAGTAATAAAGAAAGTAAGGTAATAAAGGAACAACAAATTAAATAAACACCGTAATAGTTGGAGATTTGCTACGTAGTTACAGTTTTTACAGTGATATTATATGAACAATGGATTTGGATTTTATTTAGTTTCAGTGGGTTATGCTTGATCATTTTTACAGAGTTACAGTAACAGAGCGGGGTTTCTCAACCAGGGTTCCTCCAGAGGTTAGTAGGGGTTCCTTGAACAATGACCAATTTCTGCCTCTCAGATAAGTTCCTACTGACACCAATGATCTTTTTTAGCTATCTGTAAGAGGGAAATTTCTCCCAATGTCCACAATTGTAAGGAGTGTTCTTCCCACTGACCATCACACTAATGTATCACGAGTTGTAGATCTAGTCATTATTAGCAGGGGTCTTCTGAGACCAAAAAGGTATTTCAAGGGTCCCTCTGTCGAAAAGATTACAAAAGTCTGTAATAGAGGAATTGACCACGAGGCAGCAGTCAAACGTTGAAACATAACGTAGACTGCAGGATTTACATTTAACATGAGGTGGTGATCTCAGTTGGAACGCGCAGACAGGAAATGATGTAGGAAGAGAAACAGGAAGTTCCGGGTGAAAGGTGAGTTTGGAGGGAGTAGAAGGGAGACATTTCTGGAACTGGCAGCAGAGGAGGTAATAAGATATTATTTTATATTTTACACCCAGTAACTCTCTCGTCATGTCCGTCCTCTTCCTTCATCTTGAGTTGCTAGTTTATAAGCCAGATATATCCTAAATATAGAACCATTTATCCAACTGTCCATCCAGAGCCTCTGGTTTATAGATCAGATACATCCTAAATATAGAACCATTTATCCAACTGTCCATCCGGCACCTCTGGTTTATAGACCAGATACATCCTAAATATAGAACCATTTATCCAACTGTCCATCCGGCACCTCTGGTTTATAGACCAGATACATGATTTTGTATGTTTTCCCACTGACAAAGAAATGATTGGTCTATCATTTTAATGGTCAGTTTATTTTACCAGTGAGAGACAGAATAACAACAAAGAAATCCAGCAAAACACATTTCAAAAAAGTTATTAAATTGATTTGCATTTTAAAGAGTGAAATAATTATTTGACCCCTTTGCAAAACATGATTTAGTACTTGTTGGCAATCACAGAGGTCAGAGGTTTCTTGTAGTTGGCCTCCAGGTTTGCACACATCTCAGGAGGCATTTTGTCCCACTCCTCTCCAAGTCACTAATGTTTCGAGGCTGACATTTGGTAACTGGAACCTTCAGCTCCCTCCACTTATTTTCTAAGGGATTAGGGCCTGGAAGCTGGCTAGGCCACTTCAGGACCTTAATGTGCTTCATCTTGAGCCACTCATTTTTTGCCTTGGCCGTGTGTTTTAGGTCATTGTCATGCTGGAATACCCATCCATCACCCATTCTCAGTGGCCTAGCTGAGGGAAGGAGGTTCTCACCTAAGATTTGACGGTACATGGCCCCGTCCATCGGCCCTTTGATGCACTGAAGTTGTCCTGTCCCCTTAGCAGAAACCCCCAAAGCATAATGTTTCCCCCTCCATATTTGACGGTGGGGATGGTGTTCTTGGAGTCATAGGCAGCATTTCTCCTCCTCCAAACATGGCGAGTTGAGTTAATGCCAAAGAGCTCTATTTTGGTCGTTTTCACCCAGTTCCACTCTAAATCGTTCAGATGTTCATTAGCAAACTTCAGACGGGCCTGTACATTTGCTTTCTTGAGCAGAGGGACCTTGCAGGCATTGCAGGATTTCAGTCCTTCAGTAGTGTGCATAGTGTGTTACTAATTGTATTCTTGGTGACTATGGTCCCAGCTGCCTTGAGATCATTGACAAGATTCTCCCGTGTAGTTCTGGGCTGATTCCTCACCGTTCTCATGATCATTGAAACTCCACAAGGTGAGATGTTGCATGGAGCCCCAGACTGAGGGAGATTGACAGTTATTTTGGTTTTCTTCCATTTGTGAAGAATCGCAGCAGTGACATTCAAGTGAACTCAAGGAAAGGTTGTGAAAAAAAAATGCAGCCAGCAAAAATATAAAATATGCAATTTGCTTGTTATGACAGTGGGTAATTAATGTGGTGAAGCTGTAAAGTGGGTCCAGAACACACATCAGCATTAACATAATAAAGTCTTCCCTCCTTCTACCTTCATATTCCCTAAGATACATGGCATTTTTCTTTACTCAAGGACACTCAGTATCCTCTTACTTTAGGAGACCAGTGCCTACAAGCCCTACACTAATATGGCCTTATGCACTTTATCAGCATTACACTCTAGGCCTGGCCTATACCACCCAGCCACATTGCCAATATGGCTGCTGGGAACCCAGGTTGTTTATAGTGAGGGACTGGATAATAGCAAAGTACCCTTTACTGGCCATTCTAAGTCATCTGACCCAAGTTCAGAGGCCAGGAAGTGCATTTTTTGTAGTTAGTTGCTGTGGTGGCAAACCACTGCATTAGTTTGTCCGTTCAACAAACAGGCTGGATTTGCTTCAAACCTTTCACTGGACCCAAACTCATAGCTTGTTTCTAGTTACAGTATAATGTTTATTGAGACCCGTATATGATCTGTCTACAGAGATTAGAGCCTTGTATGGATCACATGCTCACATCAATGAGGATGGACAAGGACTCGAGTCACATGACTGAGAGGATATTAAACCTAACCCTAGAGATCATCAACTTGCTGACCGGAAAGGTGAGGAGGATTCTGGGAGGTCACATGACAACACTCTCTTCTCTATTAATAAAACACAGACCTGACTGGAGAGGTGAGGAGGATTCTGGGAGGTCACATGACAACACTCTCTTCTCTATTAATAAAACACAGACCTGACTGGAGAGGTGAGGAGGATTCTGGGAGGTCACATGACATCACTCTTATCTCTATTAATAAAACACAAACCTGACCAGAGAGGTGAGGAGGATTCTAGGTGGTCACATGACATCACTCTTATGTCTATTAATAAAACACAGACCTGACCGGGGAAGTGAGGAGGATTCTGGGAGATCACATGACATCACTCTTATCTCTATTAATAAAACAGACCTGACCAGAGAGGTGAGGAGGATTCTGGGAGGTCACATGACATTATTGTTACTCTTTCAATGCAGAGTTTTCCTCCAGTGAAGTATGGTGACCATTTAACCATCACAGTGCCTTCACCTCATTCCCTGAAATCTAAGAGAAACAATGTCAAGATTGTAGAACTTGCCAACAAGATCATAGATCTGCTGATAGGAGAGGTGAGCGGTGCCGGGAATTCTGGGACATTATCCAGTAACAGACAAGGGATGTGTCTGGATGGTGACTGTATCATTGTGTGTGTCAGGTTCCTAAGAGGTGTCAGGATGTCACTGACTCTGAGGAGGAGCATTTGGAAGGACACAAGGATCTCTACAAGAACGTCATGATTGAGAACCATCCACCCCTCACATCACCGGGTAAGAGGAGACTTTATTGTAAAGGAGAGAGCAGTACGGAGGGTCCACCTAGATCCCCCATCATCTGATAAACACATAGAAACAATGTATTCAGTCAGTGTGTGTGTTTCCTACAGATGAATCCAGTAATGGGAACCCATCAGAGAGATGTCCCCGTCCTCTGTATTCCCGGGATTCCACACAGGAAGATCACACCATCTCACATAATCTTAAAAAAGTGGTAAAAAAGGAGGACGGTGAGGTTGATGTGAAGAGGAAGTTTTCAGGACACAAAGACCCCTTCAAAGATATTGTGATGGAGCCATTCAGTGACCCAAACCCACCAGAGAAATGTCCCCATCCTCTGTATTCCCGGGATTCCACACAAGAAGATCACACCATCCCTCACCATCATCAGGTAGGTGGACTCGGAGTATAGCACACAGAAGTGATTCTGAACTTTGTGAAGGGACATTCTTCGATGTAATTTGTTGACTTCAACATCTGATGCTACATTTATTTGTGCCTTTTATATCTGCTGGATTTGCAATTAAATAGATGTTTCCTGTTATTTTGGAGTTTAGGATGAAGTACGGATTAATATAAAAGTTGAGGTTAAAGAGGAAGAATTAGAGACGTATGTGGGGGGGGGACAGCCGTCCATGGAGGACATTGAGATAATAATGAAAAGTGAAGAGGATGAAAACCCTCTGCCTATTGACACAGGTAAGTAACAGACACTATGGAAGAGCATGGTTAGGGATAGCTGACAACTGCATGAGGTCATTTAGAAAACTGTACTTTATTTCTGATTGCTAGCTCTTTGGGAACTCAGCTTCTTTGCTGCCTTTTATCTTGTTCTCATTATCATGAGCTATTTATATTGTCTTTAATTTTATTTTGTGGATGACTTAAGGTTAGTAGTCACTTTTCTGCTAAAACACCTCACGGTATATCACTGTCATTCACCGTACCCCCCTATCTCCATAATACAAAAAAAGTTAACCTCTTTCGGCACGCCCCATGCATATATACTTGGACAGGGTGGCCCTCCTGGGTGAAATCGAGTACCTTTTACGTGATTTTTAGTTTTGGGTCTGGTGCACGCACACGCGCTGCCAGCGACCTGCTCCTGCTGCTATTGGACACAGCGGGAGCCAATCAGCAGGTCCGCCAGAAACCCCACGATCATTCCTGAGAGAGGCGAAACGGTGGTCTGCCTATGTAAAGAAGGCAGATCACCGTTCTGGGAGAGGGGAAAATAGAGATCTTGTGTTTCTGCTAAGCAGGGGCACGGATCTCCATCTTCCCCCAGTCAGACCATCCCCTACACGGTTAGCAAGCTCTCCCAGGGAACACATTTAACCCTTTGATCACCCCTGATGTTTACCCCTTCCCTGCCAGTGTCATTAGTACAGTGACAGTGCTGCACTGATCACTGTATTGGTGTCACTGGTTCCTAAAAAGTGTCACTTTTTAGGGACCAGTCGCTTATTGAGATTTATTTTACCAAAAACATGTAGCAGAATACAAATTGGCCTAAACTGATGAAGAAATTTTGATTTTTTTACATTCTTTTATCGGATGCGTTTTTTTAGCAGAAAGTAAAAAATATTGTTTTTTTTTTTTTTCAAAATTGTCTCTCTTTTTTAGTTTATAGTGCAAAAATAAAAAAACGTAGAGGTAATCAAATACCACCAAAAGAAAGCTCTAGTTGTAGGGAAAAAAAGGGCATCAATTTTATTTGGGTACAGCGTCGCACGACTGCATAATTGTCAGTTAAAATAACGCAGTGCCGTATCACAAAAAAATGGCCTGGTCCCGAAGTTTTGTAAAATCTTTCTGGGGCTGAAGAGGTTAAAGTAGAACTACAGGCATTTTTTTTTTTTTTAATTTTGGATAGAGTAAGTGAGGGTTATTGTGGAGATTTACCTTCAATTCCTGTCCCATAGCCAAACAGGAAGTGGGTGTAAATCCCTGCAAATTGAGGGAATTCCATTGGGACCCCCAGGTCACCAGAACTAGTGTTCCTATTCAAAGATTTCCCCTCTATTACTTTTCTGGGGACAACCCAAAAATTGAGATTTTCTTTTACTTTCACTGATAATAGAAAACAAGACAAATAGAGAGGATGAATCTCCCTAATGGGTGCACAGACAGTAATAAACACTGACGGGGGCTCTAATACCTCTCCACTCTATCCAAAATCCCCAAAAAGTTTTTCCTTTAGCTTTAAGCATACCCAAGTTAGGCCTATTATCCCTGATTAGAACTGTCCTGCTGCTGGCCAATTTTACAATATAATGTCATATTCCCAACAAATGAAGAGAGGATACTGTTCACCATATGAAAGGTCCATCTCAATTCTTCAATATAGTGTCATGTTCCCAACAAATGAGGTGGAGATACTGTACACCATATGAAAGGTCCATCTCAAATTCTCAGTATAATGTCATGTTCCCAACAAATGAGGAGGAGATACTGTACACCATATGAAAGGTCCATCTCCATTCCTCAATATAATGTCATGTTCCCAACAAATGAGGAGGAGATACTGTACACCGTATGAAAGGTCCATCTCTATTCCTCAATATAACGTCATGTTCCCAACAAATGATGAGGAGATACTGTACACCATATGAAAGGTCCATCTCCATTCCTCAATATAATGTTATGTTCTCAACAAATGAGGAGGAGATACTGTACACCATATGAAAGGTCCATCTCCATTCCTCAATATAACATCATGTTCCCAACAAATGAGGAGGAGATACTGTACACCATATGAAAGGTCCATCTCAATTCTTCAATATAATGTCATGTTCCCAACAAATGAGGAGGAGATACTGTACACCATATGAAAGGTCCATCTCAATTCTTCAATATAATGTCCGGTTTCCACCAAATGATATCACATTGAAGTGGCTGCTAGACCAGCATACATGACTCTTATAACTAACCTTTTTATAATTATTTATAAATTGCTTACCAACAGATGGATGTAATTCTGGGAGTACTGCAGAGAGACATCTTCTATTATCTGTTGACTGTAACTCAGAAGATAATGTCATCACACAGGATTCTCCAGGAGTAAATACAAAAAACAGACCTTACTGTTGGGACACATCAATGGATCCCTCTGATCAGGGGGAATCTTCTGATCAATCACGTAATAGATTTGGAAATATCCATTTAAGATCTGACACAGCAGACCAATCTTATCTTGAAGGTGAGAATCTATTCCTATGTTCGGTTTGTGGGATATCTTTCACAGAAAGCAAAAACCTCCTTGAACACCAGAGTATTCACATGGGTGAGGGACCTTTCCTTTGTTCAGTTTGCGGTAAATACTTTATAGAAAAAGAAACGCTTTTTGTACACCAGAGAATACACACAGGTGAAGATCCTTATTCATGTACAGAGTGCGGTAAATCCTTCCCTCATAAAGGAGCACTGTTTGAACACCAGAGAAGTCACATAGGTGAGCGTCCGTTTTCCTGTGCAGAGTGCGGGAAATGTTTTACACAGAAAGTCACCCTTCTTATACACCAGAGAAGTCACACGGGGGAGCGTCCCTTTTCTTGTTCAGACTGCGGAAAATGTTTTTCTGAGAAGGGAAAACTTCTTATACACAAGAGAAGTCACACCGGCGAACGTCCATATCTATGTTCAGAGTGCGGAAAATGTTTCACTCGGAAAGGAGACCTTGTTAAACACCTGAGAATTCACACGGGTGAGCGTCCTTATTCCTGTACGGAATGTGAGAAGTCTTTCAGTCATAAAGGAGACCTTGTAAAACACCAGAGAATTCACACAGGTGAGCGTCCTTACTTATGTTTAGAGTGCGGGAAATCTTTCACCCAGAAAGGAAACCTTGTTATGCATCAGAGAAGACACAACACGGAGCGTCCTCACAGCGTTCAGAGTGCGGGAAATGTTTTACACGTAAAAGAAGTCTAATTAGACATCAGAAAGGACACTGGATCGAACTGTTTAATTTATGGAGCAACTGTAGGATAAATAAAAAATATTTTTTAAAGTGTTACATCCTGGAGAAGAAGAAAGGAGCGCCCGTTGTCCAAAGAAGTGCTAGTTGGAAGATAGGTGAAAAAGCATTTATTGAAAGTAGCTACAAGTACATCAAGCCGAAACAGGTTGGACCTTCTTGAGGGGGGAATGTGGCCTGGCCAGTCTGTACCCAAATAGGGAGGTCTCCAGAAAGGATGGCGTGTACCTACTTGTGTTGAACCTCTCCTTGCCACTAAACACTGTCCCTGCCAGACGGGTGACCTGTCCCTTCACTACCTATATGCGAACTGCCTGGGAGCTAAGGTCCTAAAAGAGTCTGCCTGACCCAAGATGGCCACCAGTGACCAAGGAATTTATAGAGGACCCATGTTCCTCTTAACTTCCTCTCCCTCTGCAATGCCGCTGGGGTTGAGTGCTATCTGCAGTGGAGAAAGTAGACTGCATCTGCCTATAATCAGGAAGGAAGATCATTACACTGGCCACACACTGAAATCGCCTTTTTGAAAAAATACCTATAGAATGTCCTTAAAAAACATACACAGTGGAGGGGTTGAGGCACCAACTAACGCGTTTTAGGCACACAAGCACTTTTTCATAACCTATGAATAAGTGCTAGTAAACCTGAATCGCATGAGGTGGTCTCTTACCTCTTTGATGTGCATTAATGGACTGTGCCTGTTTTTATGCAGGTGCAAGCCCAGCTCGTAACTGGAGATATCAAAAGAAAAAAATCCGGGTGGCTGCATACTGAAATTAGCTTTATTGAGAAACCATCCATAGACTGTAGTAAAAACAAAGACCACACAGTAGAGGGGTGAGGAACCAGCTAACGTCTTTCAAAACCCAACAATAAGCACTAGTAATAATGAAATGTGTTAGCTGGTATCTCACCCCTCCACGAGTGCTTGTTCAAAACCTCTGAAAAAGTACTGGTAAGGATGAAACTCGTTTAATGGAATTGGCTTGTTTATATGCAGGTGTCAGCCCAGCTTGTAACTGGAGATATCAGAAGGAAACCAGGCGGCCGACCACTATCCATTGTTTATATGCAGATGTCAGCCCAGCTTGTAACTGGAGATATCAGAAGGAAACCAGGCGGCCAACCACTATCCATTGTTTATATGCAGGTGTCAGCCCAGATTGTAACTGGAGATATCAGAAGGAAACCAGGCGGCCGACCACTATCCATAGAAACAAAGTCTAATAAATGCACAATGAAGGAAGGAGGGAGAAGCTAATGCATTTAATGCTTACTAGCAATTATTTATAACCTAGTGCTAGTGTAGCGAGTGTCGTGGACTCCCCATCCCCTGCTTGCTCTTCCTGCCGACAATTCAGGAGCCGCCCTTTTTGGTAGGGGGAAAAGTGGCAAATTTCTCACTTGTTAATTGTGCTCACAGTGATTTTATTTAACCAGGTTTACCAAAGGGGCTGAGGTTGTTCTTGGAGTCGAGGCGCAGAACAGCGAACCCAAAATTACCAAGCGCTCTTTCAGGGGTGGCCACTACTTATGGGGGTTCATCCAGGATAACTTGTTCTGCTGGCAAACCTAAAAGACAGTATCCCAGAGAACCTTAAGATGGACACTACTACTGCAATCCAGTGGTCCACCAGGAGTCATGTGTGGTGATTAGCCTTCCGAGGGAGGCTTGGACAGAGGGACAAGTTGATCAGGCGGTGAAGGCACTAGTTTCTGACCAGCCTGATCAAGAGAACTCCTGTACCTATGCCTTAAAAAAGTGGAGGAAAATAATCCCTACCTGTTTTTAACGGGCAAGCATATGGCTGACCAGTGATGTCAAAGCTTGTCTGATCCAGTTGAGTGTATCTGATGCGAGCCCTGAAAGTTCAGGCCAAGCAGCCCCATTGGAAGAAGCTACCCCACCAGCGTTTGACACAGTTCCCCATATATGGCTAATGTGTAAGGTAAAGTCTACAGACTTGAAAAGATCAGTTTTTAAACAGATAGAAAACTGGCTAAAAAAAGCCAGAATTCTTACAGTAGTGGTTAATGACTTACTCTGAATGGTCTAAGGTTATCAATGGTGTACCCCAAGGTTCAGTGTTGGGACCCTTACTTTTTAAAACCTTTTATAAATGATATCGGGTCTGGGATTAAAATGATAATTTCAGTCTTTGCAGATGACACCAAGCTATTCAGTGAAATCACAACCGTACAGGATGTCTCCAACTTACAAGCCGACCCCAATGCAGTGTTTAATTGGGTGACTATGTGGCAAATGAGGTTTAATGTTGATAAAAGTAAAGTTATGCACTTGGGGGCTAAGAATATGCATGCATCATACATACTAGGGGCAGTACAACTGGGGGAATCAATGGTGGAGAAGGATTCTGGTAGATCCTAAGCTTCTTAACCTCCTCCCATCCGCGCTACAGCCGTCTTTAAACGGCCTCCCAGAAACACGCTCCCCGCGCGCTCCCGCGAGCGCGCATCGGGGAAAATCTGTGTCGGCCGTGTCCCTTGGACACAGCCGATTACAGATCGTGGTGAATGGCCAATCACAGCGGCCATTCACCACGTGATCGGACTGTCCAATGAGAGATGATCTCATATGTACAGGTCCCTCTCAAACAATTAGCATATTGTGATAAAGTTAATTATTTTCTGTAATGTACTGATGAACATTAGACTTTCATATATTTTAGATTCATTACACACAACTGAAGTAGTGCAAGCCTTTTATTGTTTTAATATTGATGATTTTGGCATACAGTTCATGAAAAACCAAAATTCCTATCTCAAAAAATTAGCATATTTCATCCGACCAATAAAAAAAAACTGTTTTTAATACAAAAAAAGTCAACCTTCAAATAATTATGTTCAGTTATGCACTCAATACTTGGTCGGGAATCCTTTTGCAGAAATGACTGCTTCAATGCGGCGTGGCATGGAGGCAATCAGCCTGTGGCACTGCTGAGGTGTTATGGAGGCCCAGGATGCTTCCATAGCGGCCTTGAGCTCATCCAGAGTGTTGGGTCTTGGCGTCTCTCAACTTTCTCTTCACAACATCCCACAGATTCTCTATGGGTTTCAGGTCAGGAGAGTTGGCAGGCCAATTGAGCACAGTAATACCATGGTCAGTAAACCATTTACCAGTGGTTTTGGCACTGTGAGCAGGTGCCAGGTCGTGCTGAAAAATGAAATCTTCATCTCCATAAAGCTTTTCAGCAGATGGAAGCATGAAGTGCTCCAAAATCTCCTGATAGCTAGCTGCATTGACCCTGCCCTTGATAAAACACAGTGGACCAACACCAGCAGCTGACATGGCACCCCAGACCATCACTGACTGTGGGTACTTGACACTGGACTTCAGGCATTTTGGCATTTCCCTCTCCCCAGTCTTCCTCCAGACTCTGGCACCTTGATTTCCGAATGACATGCAAAATTTGCTTTCATCCAAAAAAAGTACTTTGGACCACTGAGCAACAGTCCAGTGCTGCTTCTCTGTAGCCCAGGTCAGGCGCTTCTGCCGCTGTTTCTGGTTCAAAAGTGGCTTGACCTGGGGAATGCGGCACCTGTAGCCCATTTCCTGCACACGCCTGTACACGGTGGCTCTAGATGTTTCTACTCCAGACTCAGTCCACTGCTTCCGCAGGTCCCCCAAGGTCTGGAATCGGTCCTTCTCCACAATCTTCCTCAGGGTCCGGTCACCTCTTCTCGTTGTGCAGCGTTTTCTGCCACATTTTTTCCTTCCCACAGACTTCCCACTGAGGTGCCTTGATACAGCACTCTGGGAACAGCCTATTCGTTCAGAAATGTCTTTCTGTGTCTTACCCTCTTGCTTGAGGGTGTCAATGATGGCCTTCTGGACAGCAGTCAGGTCGGCAGTCTTACCCATGATTGCGGTTTTGAGTAATGAACCAGGCTGGGAGTTTTTAAAAGCCTCAGGAATCTTTTGCAGGTGTTTAGAGTTAATTAGTTGATTCAGATGATTAGGTTAATAGCTCGTTTAGAGAACCTTTTTATGATATGCTAATTTTTTGAGATAGGAATTTGGGGTTTTCATGAGCTGTATGCCAAAATCATCAATATTAAAACAATAAAAGGCTTGCACTACTTCAGTTGTGTGTAATGAATCTAAAATATATGAAAGTCTAATGTTTATCAGTACATTACAGAAAATAATGAACTTTATCACAATATGCTCATTTTTTGAGAGGGACCTGTAAACATATGAGATCATCTCTCATCGCCAGCTCTCCTTCCTCACACGGAGACTGCAGTGTGTCTAGAGGAAAATAGGTTTTGTCTCCAAATTCGGAAAGGTTTCTTAATGGTAAGAGCTGGCTGTGAAAATGTGGAATAGACTCCCTCCAGAGGTGGTTCTGACCAGCTCAGTAGATTGCTTTAAAAAAAAAGCCTGAATTATTTCCTAAATAAACATAATATACTTGGGTACTCACATTTATAGGCCAAGTTGATCCAAGGAATATCAGATTGCCTCTCGGGGGATCAGGAAGGAATTTTTTCCCCTGCTGTAGCAAATTCGATCATGCTTTGCTGGGGTTTTTCTCCTTCCTCTGGATCAACTGTAGGTATGGGATTGTATAGTTTAGGTAAGTAGACGGCTGCCTGGATTTTTTTTTCCCTTCTGTTATCTCCAGTTATGAGGTGGGCTGGCACCTGCATAAAAAAAAAAACAGAAAATTCCAATAAATTCAAAGCATTAATTTATTGGTCTTTTTCAGACATTGAATTGATATTTTTTAATAAAGCTGATTTTAGTAGTCGGCCGCCTGGATTTATTTTCCTTCTGATATCTCCAGTTACGAGCTGGACTGGCACCTGTGCTGAGTGACTGTGGCAGATTTAGGCACACGAACCTGGAGCGGTGTTCCCTTTTCGACGGTTTTGGATTTTTCATTCTTTTGTTTTTCCCTAATTATAAATCTTAAAAAGCAGTTGAAGTGTTGCCTTTGTGATATTTTTTCCCGTTCTTTGTGTTTTACCTGAGATATAATCTGTGTGTTATAATAAAGAAATAAGTTTGTTGTATATCGGCGATCGTATTAGTCTTATCATTCTCGAAAAAGAGAAATACAAGAAATAAAATACTGAAATACGGAAAGCTCACAACTCCTCCGTAGTTCCAGTTTCTGTATGTAGACAATGTAGCTGCAAAGTTTAATAAAAAGCATTTGCACAAAAAGTACGGCATATGTGATTTGTTTTTTCTGTTGCTATGATTGCGATAAATGTAGAAGATTGTATAAAAGCAAGTGCAGTGCTATACTATATATATATATATATATATATATATATATATATATATATATATATATATATATATATATATATATATAGTATATAAAATATAAATAACCACTTCCATGCCGGCCAATTCCGGCATTTGTCTCCTACATGTAAAAATCATAATTTCTCTTTCGTTCATTGAGGGACACAGCTTCTGGTATTCTTAACCATTGGGTTATACTGCCCCCTACAGGAGTGGGACACTAGGCAGAAAAAAAAAATTCTGGCTACACCCCATGGGCAGTCCCAGGGGGTATACTCCCTCTCTCTCTGCTATAGGCACTCAGTTTTTTTCTGCCTAGTCAGGAGTAAGGACCTTGTTCCTTGCTGGGATCTCTGGTCCTGGCAATTTTTTTCCTTTTGAATTGAACTTTTTCCTATCTTTTGTTATTTTGTTCCTGTGAGAATCTACAATCAACTGGCGAACTGGGTGAAGGGCTGGATAATCTAGATCCAGAGAGTCCCCCCAGTCTGGCCAGCGAGCGCATGCTGGCCTCAGCTCCATGCTAGGTCGGCCGCGACATAGCCCCACTGGACGGGGGGCTGGCCTGTGAGTTAAATGTCTCGTGAGGGTGCATACGACCTGGCCTCGGCCTGAGTCGCAGCGTTCCTCCTGGCCGATTTGCATCACTGCAAATCCACTAATGGAGAAGTATGCGGTAGTCTCAGCCTGGTCTCTGGCCAGGCCAGACCATGCCTCCAACGTGTTTCGCTCTGCCCACAGAGCTTAATCATGGAGGTGAGCAGAGCGAAACACTTTAGCAACATGGCCTGGCTGGAGCCCAGACTGAGACTGCCACATACCTTTCCATTAGTGTAATTGCAGCGATGTGAGGCTTAAGGGACCTCTCCTTTACTACAATACTCAGAGAGAATGCCAGACTGTTGTTTTGGTAATCTTCATGTGCATGCATTTTGCTTTATTATGGGCAGTAGTAAAATACCACATTATGGTCAATAGATATTGCGGAGGAGCGGAGGAAATACATATGTCTTTGTAACAAGAGATACAATGTAACAATTCTAGAGAATGCTAGAGGGAATTATCAAATATATGTAACCAAAGGTTGCAATTATTTGCAAATTTTTCCTAGCATTCTCTAGAGTTGTTGCATTGTATCTCTCATTACAAAGAAATATGTATTTCCTATGCTCCTCAGCACCATCTATTGACCATAATATGGTATCGTACTACTGTCCATAATAAAAGAAGAGGCGAAAACAGCCTAAAGTACATTTCTTATTGTTTAATTCGCACAAAACAATTTTACATGCACATTTGCTGCATGAATGACCTGTCTTTTTTTCTCTTTTGTTACTAGACGCCCAGCTTTGAAAATTGAGCTTAAAGTGGAACTATAGGCAATTTTTTTTTTACATTTTGGATGGGGTTGGGGGGAGAATAACCCCTTTCAGATAAATTTTTACAATTTCTGTCCCATTGCGGAGATTTTCCTTCACTTCCTGTCCCATGGCCAAACAGGAAGTGAGAGGAAATCCCTCCAAATTAAGTGAAATCCTTGGGGACCCCCAGGTCACCAGAACTAGTGTCCCCATTGGAAGATTTCCCCTGTATTACTTTTCTGGGGACAACCCAAAATTTGGGGATTCTCTTTTACTTTCACTTTCAATGATAATTGTAAACAGGACAAATAGTGGGGGGGTCTCCTTAATGGGGGTACAGACCGCAATAAAAACTGACAGGGATTCTAATCCATCTCCACTCTATTCAAAACTAAAAAAAAATAAAAAAATGCCTTTAGTTATGCTTTAATATGTTAGATTTAATTTCATTGATTACATTAATAAATATTAAAATTATTATTAAATTGTTTTTCATTTTTTTTTCTTGCCTTCTGGATTTTATCTGAGGTATAATCTGTGTGTGTAATCATGGATGTAACATGATGGAGGAATGGAACACGAGGCAGCAAGTAAACTGTGAAAACGTAACATAGACTGCAGTATTTATATTGAACACCAGGTGATGATCTCACTAGGCACACGCAGACAGGAAGTGATGTAAGGTAGAGACAGGAAGTAATGTAGGAGTATAAATAGGAATTTCCGGAAGAGAGTTGATTAGGAAGTAGAGAGGAGACATTGCTGAATCCGGCAGCAGAGGAGGTAATATGATAATATTCTTTATTTACACCCAGTAGTTTCTGTCTCTCAGATAAGTTCCCACTGACACCAATGATCTTTTTTAGCTATCTGTAAGGATATTCCTCCCAATGCCCACAAGTGTATGGAGCGTTCTTCCCACTGACCATGACTCCAATGTATCATGAGTTGTAGATATAGTCATTACTAGCAGGGGTCTCCTGAGACCAGAAAGGTATTTCAAGGGTTCCTCTGTGTCGAAAAGGTTGGTAAAGTCTGTAATAGAGGAATGGACCACGATGTAAAAACATAAAGTAGACTGCAGGATTTACATTTAACACAAGGTGGTGATCTCAGTTGGAACGCGCAGACAGGAAATGATGTAAGAGTAGAAACAGGAAGCTCCGGGTGAAAGGCGAGTTTGAAGGAAGTAGAGAGGAGACATTTCTGAAACTGGCAGCAAAGGAGGTAATAAGATATTATTTTATATTTACACCCAGTAACTCTCTTGTCATGTCCGTCCTCTTCCTTCATCTTGAGTTGCTAGTTCATAAGCCAGATACATCCTAAATATAGAACCATTTATCCAACTGTCCATCCAGAGCCTCTGGTTTATAGACCAGATACACCCTAAATATAGAGCCATTTATCCAACTGTCCATCCAGAGCCTCTGGTTTATAGACCAGATACATCCTAAATATAGAACCATTTACCCAACTGTCCACCCAGAGCCTCTGCTTTATAGACCGGATACATCCTAAATATAGAACCATTTACCCAACTGTCCATCCAGAGCCTCTGGTTTATAGACCAGATACATCCTAAATATAGAACCATTTATCCAACTGTCCATCCAGAGCCTCTGGTTTATAGACCAGATCCATCCTAAATATAGAGGCATTTATCCAACTGTCCATCCAGAGCCTCTGGTTTATAGACCGGATACATCCTAAATATAGAACCATTTATCCAACTGTCCATCCAGAGCCTCTGGTTTATAGACCGGATACATCCTAAATATAGAACCATTTATCCAACTGTCCATCCAGAGCCTCTGGTTTATAGACCGGATACATCTTAAATATAGAACCATTTATCCAACTGTCCATCCAGAGCCTCTGGTTTATAAAACGGATACATCCTAAATATAGAACCATTTATCCAACTGTCCACCCAGAGCCTCTGGTTTATAGACCGGATACATCCTAAATATAGAACCGTTTATCCAACTGTCCATCCAGAGCTTCTGGTTTATAGGATTCCAGGTTGATCACATGACATCACTCTTATGGGTTTTGTCTCTGGATAAGTAAAACAACCTCTCCTTCTCACTGTGAAAGTTTTGAAAGTTTATTTAGAAAAGTAGGGCTACAAAGTGAAAGTGAAGATCAACGAGCAGCAGGTGTTAATATGCAAAGGCCTTTCATCTTTACAGAATATCAGGATTTTAGGCTGACATTCTGGGCATTTGTCATGTCGACTCCCAAAATATGTAATTTCTCGTTTTAACACATTGACCAGTGGCGGCTGGTGCGTTGGGGGCGCAGGGGCGCCGCCCTCCCATCCATGCTTCCGGCCCCCCAATCTACATGCGGGGCGCCAGAGGCATGGAGTTCAATGGGGTTTTTTTTTTTTCCAAATCACCTGATTAGAGCCAGAGGCTCTAATAGGCTTCAGAAAAGGGTGGACCCGGGGTGCATAGCACTGCGCCCTAGCCCACCCATTTGTGTGACAATAGTGAATGAAAATTTGCTATTGTCACGGGGATCCTCCTCCTGGCCAATCAGGAAGCGGGTCACTCAATAGCTTGCACTAGTAACACATATAGAAATTACAAGGGACATTCATTTTTGCTATTTTGGTACACTTTATCAGCTTGTTTGTGACTCTGGAATACCTCACTATTTAATATTAGTAGACTGTCTCTCTAAATACTGCATAACCTTTTTTTCCAAAGACCTTGTTCTAATAACATAATTCTGAATACGAAGAGACATTCTAGCATGCTAAAAACCTATCATTAGCATATAAGCACCTGATATTGTCATTGAGCTATTAGTAAACCATAAAATAATTTTTTTAAATCACCTTACTAATAAAGTACAGTACAAAGGTGTCAGGAAGGATATCACTGTCTATTTCTCCATGGAGGAGTGGGAGTATTTAGAAGAACACAAGGATCTTTACAAGGACGTCATGATGGAGAATCAGCCGCCTCTCACATCACCGGGTAAGAGGAGACTTTATTGTAAAGGAAAAAGCAGTATGGAGGGTCCACCTAGATCCCCCATCATCTGATAAACCTATAGAAACAATGTATTCAGTCAGTGTGTGTGTGTTTCCTACAGATGGATCCAGTAATGGGAACCCACGAGAGAGATGTCCCCATCCTTTGTATTGCCAGGATTCCACACAGGAAGATCACACCATCTCACAAAAGGATCAAACAGAGATAAAAGAGGAGGAGGAAGAGGTTGGTGTGATGGAGGTTTCAGGACACAGAGATCCCTTCAAGCACATCACGATGGAGCCATTCAGTGACACAAACCCACCAGAGAGATGTCCCCTTCCTCTGTATTCCCAGGATTCCACACAGGAAGATCACACCATCTCACAAAAGGTTAAAACAGAGATAAAAGAGGAGGAGGAAGAGGTTGGTGTGATGGAGTTTTCAAAAGAACACAGAGATCCCTTCAAGCACATCACGATGGAGCCATTCAGTGACACAACCCAACCAGAGAGATGTCCTCGTCCTCTGTATTCCCAGGATTCCACACAGGAAGATCACACCATCTCACAAATGGTTCAAACTGAGATAAAAAAGGAGGAGGAGGAGGTTGGTGTGATGGAGTTTTCAGAAAGCCACAGAGATCCCTTCAAGCACATCATGATGGAGCCATTCAGTGGCACAAACCCACCAGAGAGATGTCCCTGTCCTCTGTATTCCCGGGATTCCACACAGGAAGATCACACCATCTCACCAAAGGTTCAAACAGAGATAAAAAAGGAGGAGGAGGAGGTTGGTGTGATGGAGTTTTCAGAAAGCCACAGAGATCCCTTCAAGCACATCATGATGGAGCCATTCAGTGGCACAAACCCACCAGAGAGATGTCCCCGTCCTCTGCATTCCCAGGATTCCACACAGGAAGATCACACCATCCCTCACCATCAGGTAGGAGGACTCGGTGTATAGAACACAGAAGTGGTTTTGAACTTTGTGAGATGATATTCTTCTATGTAGTCTTTTGTTCTAATGTTGACTTTTACATCTAAAATGTAGCTTTTGCTCCCTCTCCATCAGCACCCTTCGTTTCCATCACAAGCATTTTTTTTTTTTTAAAAACAATATACAGTTTCTCTTACGTTCATTGACAGACACTGCTCTTCTTAGTCTTGACCATAGGGTTATAGCCCTGCATACAGGAGTAGGAAACTAGGTAGAAAAAGAACACAGCTGGTATAAAGCCCCCTCTCTGCTATATGCAAGCCAGTTTTATTTGGCTATCGTTCACGCGGTTCCATAGCTTTTTTTTTTTTTTTTTCCTTTTCCTGGAATTTTTTCTGTGGAGATCTTCAATCAACAGCCAGGTTGGGCGACGGGCTGGATAATCTTGATCCAGTGGTCAAGCCAGTCTGCCCAACAAGCGTGTGCAGACCTTTAGCTAAACCCTAGGTTGGCCACGACAAAGCCTCATCCTGGACCAGAGCTGCCAGCGTATTACCGGGCGCCAAAGTCCATGTCACAGTGTTACCCTTGCCGACAGCCCCCCCACTTCAGTGGAGAGATGGATCTGTCGGGGGGAGCGTAACCCACACACTCCGCTGGATCGGTAAGTAGATGCCCCCTACCTGGATGCAGTGTGGGGTGCGGGTACTCCCAGGCTGGTTGGACCTGTGGCTTCTCCTTTGCCCCTACAGGCCTGGTCTCCAACACCCCCCTCCTCTTTTCCCCCCTTTGTGGAAAACACAGGGCGTCAGGTGTTTAATGAGGCTTTTCTTTGGGGCTACGAAACATACTCTCAGGAGTTGGGTAGCCCTGCCTTTGTAACCCCCCCCCCCCAGGCTTCTCCCTATGCCAGAGGCGGATGTTCAAGAGCTCTGCGCTCTTGCTCTGGTCGGTAGCCCTGTTGGGCTGGGGTTCAGCAGCTGCTCTAAACTAAACCTGGCCTTGCGTATCATTTAGGGTTAGGTTCTGCCCTTGCTGTCTTTCTTCACCGTTCCCGGGCTCTGCGATTCCTGATTGGCACCTTTTATCCTTGGGGCTCGTGTACTCCCGTTGCTGCCGAAGGATTTGCTTTTTGATCCTTTCGGTCCTCCAGAAGCCTTCCCTTTGTGTGTGTTCGGGATTTTCCTCTGCTTACTCTGTCTTACAAGGTTGCTTTCCTTGTTGCCCTTCTTTCCACATGGTGGGCATCAGTGCTGGTGGCCTTATTTTTTCATCTTCTGGTTTGGCTTTACATAAGGATAAGGTGGATCTACATTCTTGCCCTTCCCTTCTTCTGAAGATGGTGCCAGGTTTTCACCTAATTTTGGATCATTGTCCTATGGTCCTTGTGTCCCTGAAGGTCCCCTCCTCAGGGGGTTGCAATGGTCTCCTTGGAGGTTGTCTGGGCACTTTTGTGGGTATCTGTCCATTCCCTCCCCCTCCTGGAGGTCAGATTCTTCTTTTATGTTCATGGGTGCCTCTAAAAAAGGCTTTTGTTAGGCTTTTGTACAGGCGCACACCATTGAGGGTCGCCATCCTTCCCTCCGAGTTAACGGCACTCTATACAAGGGCACGCGGTGCCCCCTCGGAGTTCCATTATCAGGCATCAGTGTGTCAAGTTCTATGGCGGCTACCTGGTTGGCTGTATGTACCTTTTCAATTTTTTTACCAGGCCAACCAGAGTGGGCCAACTCAATAACGAACCCTACGGACTAAGCTTCATTAAAGATCATGTGCGTGTAAAGGCAGGTGTCCCAATACGTTTGGTAATATAGTGTGTATACGGTGTGTGTATGTATGTGTATATATATATATATATATATATATATATATATATATATGATTCTGCACAGGAGGGATGCTCTGTAGCTGTATATCTGCTACTGAGGGGTCGGGAAGTGGGTAATAAATGCAGAGCTGCTGTTATTTGTGTCTTTTATATCTGCCTGGAGTTTTATCTTAATAGATGTTTTCTATTATTTTGGGGTTCAGGGTGAAGAACAGATTAATATAAAAGCTGAGGTTAAAGAAGAAGTAGAGACGTATGTGGGGGGTGATCATCCGTCTACAGAAGAGAATGGGAGGATTATGAAGAGTGAACAAGATGAAATGCTTCTACGTAAGTATAGGCACTATGGAAGAAATAGGTCACAGTCTTAGTATAAGGATTGTAGTTTAACCACTTCTGGACCGGAAGGATTTTCCACCTTAATGACCAGGCCATTTTTTTACGATTCGGCATTGCGTTACTTTAACAGACAATTGCGCGGTCATGCGACGCTGTACCCAAATAAAATCATGTCCTTTTTTCCCAACAAATAGAGCTTTCTTTTGGTGGTATTTGATCACCTGTGCGATTTTTATTTTTTGCGCTATAAACAAAAAAAGAGAGACAATTCTGAAAAAAACACAATATTTTTCACATTCTGCTATATAACATTCCCAATAAAAAATGAAAAATCCAATTTTTTCATAATTTTAGGCCAATATGTATTCTGCAACATATTTTTGGTAAAAGAAAAAGAAAATCCCAATAAGTGTATATTGATTTTTTTTTTAGCGGGGCTGCAACATTGCGGCACACAGATCGGACCCCTAACTGACTTTTTTGACACTTTTGGGGGGACCAGTGACATTACTACAGTAATCAGTACTAAAAAAATACACTGCCACTGTACTAATGACACTGGCAGGGAAGGGGTTAACCCAGGGGCAATCAAAGGGTTAAGTGTGAGCCTAGGGGGTGTGTTCTAACCGTGAAGGGGGTGGGCTTGTGGAATCAACACAGAGACCTGTCTTCCTCAATAGGAGGATCACAGGCGCTCTGTGATCATTCCAGAGAGAACAACGGTCTGCTGTGTTTACAACAGCAGACCATTGTTCTCTCTCCCTTGGGTGCAATCGTGGGTGCCTGGTGGCAATAGCGGCCGCCGCCCCCCGTTTATCGGCTTTCCCACTGCCTAATAGATGCGCGAGCGAATGCCCCCACAAATCAACGTTTTCTAACGAATTCCAAACTTTTTGAATTTGGATTGGATTTTTGGTGAATGAGTAGGGGTGGAATGTAACCCATACTCATTTACATGGGGGAGGTGGGATCTGGGGGCCCCTTGTTAAAGGGCGTACTTCCAGACTCCAATAAGCCCCCTGCCCGCAGACAACTACAGCTCAGGGTTGTTGGGAAGAGGCCCTTGTCCCCATCAACATGGGAACAAGGTGCTTTGGGGTGGGGGGGGAAGGAGTAACCTTTTTATATTGCGGTTGTTCTATCAGATTACCGCTACCCATCAGAAAAAGGAACGGAAGTGACGTTGCGAACAAAGTAGCTTTCTGCGCGTTCCAACATGGCCGCTATGCATTCCAATAGGTTTCCTAATGTGACCGACTACGAAGGCGGCAGCGGACATCTTCTAACACCCACGCAAGTTTTAAATTTCACACTTATCGTATATAATTTTATATACTCACTTACCCACGTTACCCAAGTCACCTCTACAGGCGCTCTTGGGCAAACCTATTGAGCAGGCCTCCAAACACACTAAACGCCTGGTCACCTTTATTTTCACAGCAGCCAAAATAACTATAGCCCGTTCCTGGAGATCACCGGTGATATTGATGGAGCTGCTTAAAGCTAAGCTGACGTGGATCATGATCAAAGAGAGGATTGGTGGCCATCCTCCAAGATAAAATGCACCTCTTTGAAAGGACTTGGGACCCCTGGATGAGATACCTGGCGGGCTCCCCGTAAATAGGAGGGTATTCCCTCCATATCCTGAGAGCGGACGGCTTTCTGGAGCTACCTGGACTCCTGGACACCAACCTCTTACCGCTTCTGTTCCTTACTCTATTCTTTTCGTTCCCCATTCATTCTTTCTTCCCTCTTTTCTTTTCTCTCCTCTCCTTCCTACACACACTCTTTCTCTTTACTGCAAAGGAATTTATGGAGACATGGTCCTCTTAGGATCTTGATAGACCTTTCAGTGCCGCCTAAAACTGCCTTTTTGGCTTAATTTGCCATGTCAATTACTTTGGTATACCAATGCAGATGGTTCGGCTCCCTGGTGCCGGAGGTGTTACGGTGGACTGGGGGGTGGGTGACTGCTTCCCTCCTTGGGGCGCAGTGTGTTCCCCTGGGGGCGCCGGAGGGGGGGGGGGCAGGCCCGGTCGGCATTGCCCCGGTCCAAGGGATTACCAGAGTGATGTTCTCTAGCCATGTATGCCGTTGTCATGCGCTCCTCAGTCGGCCTAACATAGACTATTTCACAGCGACCGAGTGAAATTGTCTATTTCACTATTTAATCAGTTTGGCGCTGAGCAGTGCGGGGTGTACCAAGATGGCCGCCGCCACCTTTTACCTGCAGGCTTGTTGCTGTATATGCTATAATAATAAAAATTGTATACTGTATTTCAGGATAAAGGGTGAGTTTACTGCTAAAATAAATGTGAGATTGAAGACTTGCTTGTGTGTAAGAAGATGTCCGCTGCCGCCTTCATGTCCTGCCAGATCAAGAAACCTATAGGCACACACAGCGGCCATGTTGGAACGCATGGCCCATGCGCAGTAAGCATTTTTCATTCCGAACGTCACTTCAGTTACATTTTCTGATGAGTAGCGGTATTCTGACAGGACACTGATGTTCTATCAGAATACCGCTACCTATCCGATTCTGCAACCGGAAGTGACGTTCGGACGAGAACAACTTACTGCGCATGCGCCATGCGTTCCAACATGGCCGCTGTGCATTCTAATAGGTTTCTTAATGTGACAGAACATGAAGCAGCGGCGGACATCATCTTATACCCACGCAAGTCTTGAATTTTACATTTCTTTTAGCAGTAAACGCACCTTATATACTGAATAACAGAATTAATTTTCTATTATTGTAAAATAGTAAATCTAGTGAGAAACCTGCAGGTATAAGTTGGCGACGGCCATCTTGGTACACCCGGCACTGCTCAGCGACAAAATGATTATATAGTAAAATAGTCTATATAACTATATAATCATTTTGTCGCTGGGCAGTACCGGGTGTACCAAGATGGCTGTCGCCACCTTCTATCTGCAAGTTTCTCACTATATTTACTATTTTACAATAATAATATACATTTAACACTGTTATTCAGTCTATTAGGTGAGTTTACTGCTAAAAGAAATGTAAAATTCCAGACTTGCGTGGGTGTAAGAAGATATCCGCCTCTTCTTCGTGTTCTGTGACATGAGAATACCTATTGGAACACATAGCGGCTATGTTGGAACGCATGGTGAATGCGCAGTAAGTTGGTCTCGTCCGAACGTCACTTCCGTTTGCATAATCTGATGGGTAGCGGTATTCTGATAGGTAACCCCCAGCATTGTTTTGTTTACAGTGGGGAAGCCCGCTGACAGCTGATGAGTCATCGGTTGTTAAGGTCGCGGCAGCCGGCTTCCCGGCCCCGCTGCTTAACAACCAGCTATTCCTCACACACAATTCGATCTGTGTGAGAACTGGTCACAGATCCATTTTTCGATCGGGCACAGAACTAGTCGATCGTTTTTTCGGCCCATTCGAATCGCTCTGAAAGTTTGGAATTTGTTAAACAAAATTAAATTTGATGAACAGGAAACTGAATTTAACGAAAACAAAACTAGAGGAATTCTGAAACCAAACTAAACAAAATTAGTAACACAACAAATCTATCCGAACATTTTTACGTTCTGCAAATGTCTTCTTCTATTTATGTAAAACTTTCTTCCCAACAGATGGAGGTGATGTCGGGAATTCCTCGGAGAGACATCTTCTATTATCTGCTGATTGTAAGTCAGAAGATAATGTCATCACACAGGATCCTCCAGGAGGAAATCCAAATACACAAAATATCCATCACAGACCTTCCTGTCCGGAGACATCAATGGATCCCTCTGATCAGGGGGAATCTTCTCACCAATCACATACTAGGATTGCAAATATCCATTTAGGATCTCACACTGCAGATAGATCAACAGATCCTTCTAATCCCAAGGAATCTTCCTTACCCCATGAAGGAGCTCACAGAGGTAACAATATATTATTATGTCTAGGGTGCGGAAAATCTTTCAAGACCAAATCTGAACTTCGTATCCATCTCAGATCTCATACCAGTGTAACTCTTACATGTTCGAAATGCGGGAAATCTTTTACTAACGAAAGCGAATTTCTTACACATCAGAAACTCCATAAGGCTGAGGATCCTCATAAATGTCCAGACTGTGGGAAATGTTTCACCAAGAAGCGCCTACTTCTAACACACCAGGAAGTTCAGACAGGCGAGGGACCGTTTATATGCGCAGAATGCGGGAAAAGTTTCCCTCAGAAAAAATGCTTTGATTCACACCAGAGCAGAGTTCACAAGGGTGAGAACTCTTATTCATGTTCAGAGTGCGGGAAATGTTTCACTAAGGAAAGAATTCTTGTTGAACACCAGAGAATTCACACAGGTGAGCGTCCCTATTTATGTTCAGAGTGCGGGAAAGGTTTCATTTCTAAAAAAACCCTTGTTAAACACCAAAGAACTCACGCGGGCGAGCGTCCTCATTCATGTTCGGTGTGCGGGAAAGGTTTCTTCAGGAAAAGTGAACTTCTATCGCACGAGAGAACTCACACGGGCGAGCGTCCTTTCTTATGCACAGAGTGCGGGAAAGGCTTCAGTCGGAAAGGAAGTCTGATTGCACACCAAAGACTTCACACAAACGAGCGGCCTTTTCTTTGTTTGGAGTGCGGGAGATCTTTCACTGTGAAGGGCAAGCTTGTGGCCCATCAGAGGAGTCACACCGAGAAGACTCTATTTTCTTGTTCAGATTGTGGGAAGTCTTTCAATCAGAAAGCCCAGCTGCATGCTCATCAGAAAAGCCACACAGGCAAACATCCTTTTTCCTGTCCAGTGTGCGGGATATGTTTCTCCGACAAGGCAAATCTTCGTAGACACCAGCTGAGTCATTCGAGCGAGCGCCCTTTTGCATGCTCAAAGTGCGAGAAATGTTTTACACGTAGAGATAATCTAATTAAGCATCAAAGTACACACACCAAATGAAACTGTTAATAAATGTAGCCAGGTGCTTAGCTAAAAATGAGAGAGACACTGGCTGCAGCTGCTCTGTAGCTGCTGCCTTGCATGCTGAACTGGTTACCAGCTATTTTAGCCAAAGGAGGGAGCTGTTGAGCATTAAGAGTTTTAACTCTGGGATCCAGAGTGCTAAGTTCAGGGATGCCGAGAGCCAGAGCCACCTGGGTGCAGAGCAGAGAGTGGACTAACCGCTGTTTGTGACCAGATGAGCTGTAATCTTACTTGGCCCAAGGAGCAGCGGCTGTGGGGATTTACTATCTGCTGCTAGAGAGATTGAGTCCTTTAGGAACTGACCATACAGCCATCTAAGAGCCTTATTGCTGCCAGTTACTATTCTCATGTGCACCATGGGTACGACTGGGCCCCAACACTAGCCGGTTGAAGAATTAGGTCTAAAGCCTGCTCCTTTACAGCTGCTACACAGATACTTTTACTTATTGTTTATGCTAAGCAGAACTTCTCAGGGGACATTGCACCATATATTCTTGCCGTTCTCTTGGAGTGTATATCTTATTCTCATTGCAAATAATGTCTGTATGAAATGTTTATTGATGAATTATGCATTGATTTCAGTCTAATGATACAGAACTCTATTCCAAGTTACTTTGGCCTAGTGATTATACACTCTAGCGGACGGTGTCTGAACCTACCTTCTCTGTGCTCATTTATGCTCAAACCACCATTTATTCTAACCCATACCAATACATTGAGTTCATTTACAAGTAAGCCGTCTTTGTCTTTTTTCTGGTACTAATTCACAGCCAAAGGTAACTACTTCTGGACCAGAATTATTGACCAGACCATTTTTGGTATTCGGCACTGCGTTATTTTAACTGACAATTGCACGGTCGTGCGACGCTGTACCCAAATAAAATGATTGTCCTCCCCCCCCCCACAAATAGAGCTTTCTTTTGGTGGTATTTGATCATCTCTGCATTTTTTTTATTTTTTTGCGACCGACAATTTTTTTGAAAAGAAAAAAATAGGTTTTATATCAGAAAGTAAAACAAATCTAATAAATTTTTTTTAAAAAACTTAAAAAAATTCAAATGTTTTCATCAATTTAGGCCAATATGTATTCTGCTACATATTTTTGGTACATTTTTGTTCCCCAATAAGCGTATATTGATTGGTTTGCGCAAAAGTTATCGCATCTACAAACTTTTGGATATTTTTATGGCATTTGTATTTATTTATTTATTTATTTTAACTAGTAATGGCGGCAATCAGGGATTTTTAGCAGAATTGCGGCATACAAATAAGACACCTAACTGACCCTTTTTTTTGAGAACCAGTGACATAGTTACAGTAATCAGTGCTAAAAATATGCACTGTCACTGTACTGACACTCGCAGGGAAGGGGTTAACACCAGGGGTGATTAAACGGATAAATGTATCCCTAGGGGATGCTTTCTAACTGTGTGGGGGATGAACTCACTGGATGAACACAGAGATCCATGTTCCTGCTTAGCAGGAACGCAAGATCACTATTTTCATCCCTGAAATAACGGCAGTGTGGCTTGTTTACATCGGCAGATTGCCGCTCTACCTCTCTGGGGAGCGATCGTGGGTGGCCGATCAGCGCGCGCGTCCCCAATGGCTATTGCACAAAGGTACGTCATTTCACGCAAAAGAGCCAACCTACAGGTACGTCGTTTCGTGCAATAGAGCCGACCTTCCGCAGTATATATACACTGCATTGCGAAAGTATTCGGCCCCCTTGAACTTTTCAACCTTTTGCCACATTTCAGGCTTCAAACATCAAGTTTAATTTAATTTAAAAAAAAAAACTAATTTTTTTGAAGAATCAACAACAAGTGGGACACAATCATGAAGTGGAACGAAATTTATTGGATATTTCAAACTTTGTTAACAAATAAAAAACTGAAAAATTGGGCGTGCAAAATTATTCAGCCCCTTTACTTTCAGTGCAGCAAACTCTCTCCAGAAGTTCAGTGAGGATCTCTGAATGATCCAACATAAATGACTAATGATGATAAATAGAATCCACCTGTGTGTAATCAAGTCTCCGTATAAATGCACCTTCACTGTGATAGTCTGCACACCAGGCAGGTCCGAGATACTGTTGTGGAGAAGTTTAAAGCCGGATTTGGATACAAAAAGATTTCCCAAGCTTTAAACATCCCAAGGAGCACCATGCAAGCGATAATATTGAAATGGAAGGAGTATCAGACCACTGCAAATCTACGAAGACCTGGCCGTCCCTCTAAACTTTCAGCTCATACAAGGAGAAGACTGATCAGAGATGCAGCCAAGAGGCCCATGATCACTCTGGATGAACTGCAGAGATCTACAGCTGAGGTGGGAGACTCTGTCCATAGGACAACAATCAGTCGTATACTGCACAAATCTGGACTTTATGGAAGAGTGGCAAGAAGAAAGCCATTTCTTAAAGATATCCATAAAGTGTTGTTTAAAGTTTGCCACAAGCCACCTGGGAGACACCAAACATGTGGAAGAAGGTGCTCTGATCAGATGAAACCAAAATCGAACTTTTTGGCAACAATGCAAAACGTTATGTTTGGCGTAAAAGCAACACAGCTCATCACCCTGAACACACCATCCCCCACTGTCAAACATGGTGGTGGCAGCATCATGGTTTGGGCCTGCTTTTCTTCAGCAGGGACAGGGAAGATGGTTAAAATTGATGGGAAGATGGATGGAGCCAAATACAGGACCATTCTGGAAGAAAACCTGATGGAGTCTGCAAAAGACCTGAGACTGGGACGGAGATTTGTCTTCCAACAAGACAATGATCCAAAACATAAAGCAAAATCTACAATGGAATGGTTCACAAATAAACATATCCAGGTGTTAGAATGGCCAAGTCAAAGTCCAGACCTGAATCCAATCGAGAATCTGTAGAAAGAACTGAAAATTGCTGTTCACAAACGCTCTCCATCCAACCTCACTGAGCTCGAGCTGTTTTGCAAGGAGGAATGGGCAAAAATTTCAGTCTCTCGATGTGCAAAACTTAAGGGTGCTGAATAATTTTGCACGCCTAATTTTTCAGTTTTTTATTTGTTAACAAAGTTTGAAATATCCAATAAATTTTGTTCCACTTCATGATTGTGTCCCATTTGTTGATTCTTCAAAAAAAAAATTACAGTTTTATATCTTTATGTTTGAAGCCTGAAATGTGGCAAAGGGTTTAAAAGTTCAAGGGGGCTGAATACTTTTGCAATGCACTGTACAGTGGCTGGTCAGCAAGTGGTTAAAGGTATCCATGCTCGTGTTGTTCTTTGTGCTTACAGTGACTTTAATTCAACCAGGTATGTCAGAGGGGCTGAGGGAGTCAAGGCACAGAACAGAAAGCCCAAATTACCAAGTGTCTCCCTCTGGGGTAATGCTACAAAAATGTAGGGTGGTATTGAACAGATGATTTTGTTTAGTCCATGAAACAACTACAGTATCTCACAAAAGTGAGTACACCCCTCACATTTTTGTAAATATTTTATTCTATCTTTTCATGTGACAACACTGAAGAAATGACACTTTGCTACAATGTAAAGTAGTGAGTGTACAGCTTGTATAACAGTGTAAATTTGCTGTCCCCTCAAAATAACTCAACACACAGCCATTAATATCCAAACCACTGACAACAAAAGTGAGTACACCCCTAAGTGACAATGTCCAAATTGGGCCCAAAGTGTCAATATTTTGTGTGGCCACCATTATTTTCCAGCACTGCCTTAACCCTCTTGGGCATGGAGTTCACCAGAGCTTCGCAGGTTGCCACTGGAGTCCTCTTCCACTCCTCCATGACGACATCATGGAGCTGGTGGATGTTAGAGACTTTGCACTCCTCCACCTTCCTTTTGAGGATCCCCCACAGATGCTCAATAGGGTTTAGGTCTGGAGACAAGCTTGGCCAGTCCATCACCTTTACCCTCATTTTCTTTAGAAAGGCAGTGGTCGTCTTGGAGGTGTGTATGGGGTTGTTATGTTGGAATACTGCCCTGCGGCCCAGTCTCCGAAGGGATGGGATCATGCTCTGCTTCAGTAGGTCACAGTACATGTTAGCATTCATTGTTCCCTCAATGAACTGTAGCTCCCCTGTGTCGGCAGCACTCATGCAGCCCCATGACACTCCCACCACCATGCTTGACTGTGTGCAAGACACACTTGTCTTTGTACTCCTCACCTGGTTTCCACCACACACGCTTGACACCATCTGAACCAAATTAGTTTATCTTGGTCTGATCAGACCACAGGACATGGTTCCAGTAATCCATGTCCTTAGTGTGCTTGTCTTCAGCAAACTGTTTGCAGGCTTTCTTTTGCATCATCTTTAGAAGAGGCTTCCTTCTGGGACAACAGCCATGCAGACCAGTTTGATGCAGTGTGAGGCGTATGGTCTGAGCACTGACAGGCTGAACCCCCCCCCCCTTCAACCTCTGCAGCAATGCTGGCAGCACTCATACGTCTATTTCCCAAAGACAACTTCTGGATATGACGCTGAGCATGTGCACTCAACCTCCTTAGTTGACCATATCGAGGCCTGTTCTGAGTGGAACCCATCCTGTTAAATCACTGTATGGTCTTGGCCACCGTGCTGCAGCTCAGTTTCAGGGTCTTGGCAATCTTCTTTTAGCCTAGGCCATCTTTATGTAGAGCAACAATTCTTTTTTTTCAGATCCAAAGAGTTTTTTGCCATGAGGTGCCATGTTGAACTTCCAGTGACCAGTATGAGAGAGTGAGAGCGATAACACCAAATTTAACACACCTGCTCCCCATTCACACTTGAGACCTTGTAACACTAACGAGTCACATGACACCGGGGAGGAAAAATGGCTAATTGGGCCCAATTTGAACATTTTCACTTAGGGGTGTACTCACTTTTGTTGCCAGCGGTTTAGACATTAATGGCTGTGTGTTCAATTATTTTGAGTGGACAGCAAATTTACACTGTTATACAAGCTGTACACTCACCATTTTACATTGTAGCAAAGTGTAATTTCTTCAGTGCTGTCACATGAAAAGATATTGTAAAATATTTACAAAAATGTGAGGGGTGTACTTACAATTGTGAGATACTGTATACGGCAAACGTTTTATTAAAAGCTGTACACTGACGCAAAGTTGATATTTCATGTATAGTCTGGTGGGCTGACCCACCCTACTGGTTCCTCACATACTTCATTTATAGGTGGAGTTGAATGGGCTGAACCTTCTATTGTTTTTCTTCTATTTCCTGGAGCCTCCAAAGGTTGGACGTGCATGCCCCCCCCCCCCCCCTCCCTCCTTTGCAGTATTCCCATTCCTTTTTTCCATTTTGCATACTATAAAATAAAACTACAGCTCAGGGAGTGGTAGTCCTTCATAATAGGCTATGCAGACCAAGGAACCCAAACATATAGCATATAGGTATACCAGGGAACCGTTGTAACCTCCCAGGCTCTGATTCTTACACTAAGTGGAGAAGATAGACCATAGTGGTGTACCATTTGCATCACGGTACAGTAGGGCATATTGAAAATATTCCAGTTTTAAAGTGGTGTTTTGATAACCACATACCTGTAAGGATTACAAAATAGTAATACAGCCCTCATATGAAACACATATACACAATACATACAATTACAATATAATACAATTGGAGCTGCTAGAGAATGTAATATAGATGGTGGAGGAGAGCTGTCGAAGAATGTAGTGTGGATGGTGGGGAAGAGCTGTTGGAGAATGTATTGTGGATGGTAGTGGAGAGCTGTCGGAGAATGTAGTGTGGATGGTGGGAGGAGAGCTGTTGGAGAATGTAGTGTGGATGGTGGAGGAGAGCTGTTGGAGAATGTAGTGTGGATGGTGGAGGAGAGCTGTCGGAGAATGCAGTGTGGATGGTGGGAGGAGAGCTGTCGGAGAATGTAGTGTGGATGGTGGGAGGAGAGCTGTCGGAGAATGTAGTGTGGATGGTGGGAGGAGAGCTGTCGGAGAATGTAGTGTGGATGGTGGGAGGAGAGCTGTCGGAGAAAGTAGTGTGGATGGTGGAGGAGAGCTGTCGGAGAATGTAGTGTGGATGGTGGGAGGAGAGCTGTCGGAGAATGTAGTGTGGATGGTGGGGGAGAGCTGTTGGAGAATGTAGTGTGGATGGTGGGGGAGAGCTGTCGGACAAAGTAGTGTGGATGGTGGAGGAGAGCTGTCGGAGAATGTAGTGTGGATGGTGGGAGGAGAGCTGTCGGAGAATGTCGTGTGGATGGTGGGGGAGAGCTGTTGGAGAATGTATTGTGGATGGTGGGAGGAGAGCTGTCGGAGAAAGTAGTGTGGATGGTGGAGGAGAGCTGTCGGAGAATGTAGTGTGGATGGTGGAGGAGAGCTGTCAGAGAATGTAGTGTGGATGGTGGAGGAGAGCTGTCAGAGAATGCAGTGTGGATGGTGGAGGAGAGCTGTCGGAGAATGTAGTGTGGAGGGTGGGAGGAGAGCTGTCGGAGAATGTAGTGTGGATGGTGCTGGAGAGCTGTCGGAGAATGTAGTGTGGATGGTGCTGGAGAGCTGTCGGAGAATGTAGTGTGGATGGTGGGATAGAGCTGCAAGAGATCATAGTGGAGACTGCTAAGAGAACAATGTGTGTCGGGGAATTAGATACTGACTATAGAATAATTTCTCTGCCAGTATATGGTTATTGTTGAGGGAACAATGTGTGTGGTGGGGACTTTTCAGCACTGCAGTGTAAAACTCAGTAGGAGATTGGATGGTGAGAGATGTATACCTTTTCCTAGTATGATAATTCCTGGTAGTAGAATCCTCCACCAGTTTAAAGCTGCCCATACAGTGGGGATCGAAAGTTTGGGCACCCCAGGTAAAAATTTGTATTAATGTGCATAAAGAAGCCAAGGAAAAATGGAAAAATCTCCAAAAGGCATCAAATTACAGATTAGACATTCTTATAATATGTCAACAAAAGTTAGATTTTATTTCCATCATTTACACTTTCAAAATAACAGAAAATAAAAAAATGGCGTCTGCAAAAGTTTGGGCACAGGAAGTGAGAGGAAATCTCTCCAAATTAAGGGAATTTCTCTGGGAACCCCAGATCACCAGAACTAGTGTCCACATTGGAGGATTTCCCCTCTATTACTTTTCTGGGGAAAACCCAAAATTATGGGGTTATCTTTTACTTTCACTTTAAATCATAATGGTAAACAGGACAAATAGGGGAGGTGGGGGGGGGGGTTGATCTCCTGAACGGGGGCACATACAGCAATTAAAACTGACAGGGGTTCTAATCTATCTCTACCCTATTTAAAACTAAAAAAAAAATGCCTTTCGTTATACTTTAAAATGTTAAATTTAATTTAATTTATTACATTAATAAATGTTGAAATTAGTATTAAAATTGTTTTTCATTTTATTTTTTTTACCTTCTGGATTTTATCTGAGGTATAATCTGTGTGTGTAATCATGGATTTAATAGATGGAGGAATGGAGCACGAGGCAGCAAGTAAACTGTGTAAACGTAACACAGACTGCAGTATTTATATTGAACACAAGATGGTGATCTCAGTATGACCACGCAAACAGGAAGTGACGTAAGGTAGAGCCAGGAAGTGATGTAAAGTAGAGATAGGAAGTGATGTAGGAGTATAAATAGGAATTTCCGGAAGAGAGGTCATTTGGAAGTAGCGAAGAGACATTGCTGAAACCGGCAGCAGAGAAGGTAATAAGATAATATTCTTTATTTACACCCAGTAACCCCCCCCCCCGTCATGTCCGTCCTCTTCCTCCATAGTCACTGTGACGTATTTTATCTCCAGCAGATGATGATACACACAAATATAGAGTATTATACTATGTACACAGATACATCCTATATATAGAGGCATTTATCCAACTGTCCATCTAGAGCCTCTGGTTTATAAACCGGATACATCCTAAATATAGAACCATTTATCCAACTGTCCATCCAGAGCCTCTGGTATATAGACCAAATACATCCTACATAGATCCTAAATATAGAGCCATTTATAACTGCCCAGCCAGAGCCTCTGGTTTATAGACCAGATACATCCTAAATATAAAACCATTTATCCAACTGTCCATCCAGAGCCTCTAGTTTATAGGATTCCAGGTTGATCACATGATATCGCTCTTATGGATTTTGTCTCTGGATAAGTAAAACAACCTCTCCTTCTCACTGTGAAAGTTTTGAAAGTTTATTTAGAAAAGTAGGGCTACAAATGGAAAGTGAAGATCAACGAGCAGCAGGCGTTAATATGCAAAGGCCTTGCATCTTTACAGAAATTCAGGATTTTAAGCTGAAACTCTCGACATTTGCCATGTTGGACCTCCAAAAATAAATAATTTCTCATTTTAACACATTCACTCAATAGCTTGCACTAGTAACACATATAGAAATTACAAGAGACATTCATTTTTGGTATTTTGGAACACTTTATCAGCTTGTTTGTGACTCTGGAATACCTCACTATTTAATATTAGTAGACTGTCTCTCTAAATACTGCATAATCTTTTGTTCCAAAGACCTTGTTCTAATAACATAATTCTGAATACGAAGAGACATTCTAGCATGCTAAAAACCTATCATTAGCATATAAGCACCTGATATTGTCCTCATTGAGCTATTAGTAAACCATAAAATCATTCTTTTATTTTTTTTAAATCACTTTACAAATAAAGTACGAAGGTGTCAGGATGTCACTGTCTGTTTCTACATGGAGGAGTGGAAGTATTTAGAAGGACACAAGGATCTCTATAAGGATGTCATGATGGAGAATCAGCCGTCCCTCACATCATCGGGTAAGAGGAAACTTCATTGTAAATGAGAGAGCAGTACGGAGGGTCCACCTAGATCCCCCATCATCTGATAAACACATAGAAACAATGTATTCAGTCAGTGTGTGTGTTTCCTACAGATGGATCCAGTAATGGGAACCCACCAGAGAGATGTCCCCGTCCTCTGTATTCCCGGGATTCCACACAGGAAGATCACACCATCTCACAAAAGGTTCTAACAGAGATAAAAGAGGAGGAGGAGGTTGCTGTGATGGAGTTTTCAAAAGGACAAAGTGGTCCCTTCAAGCACATCATGATGGAGCCATTCAGTGACACAATCCCACCAGAGAGATGTCCCTATCTTGTGTATTCCCAGGCTTCCACACAGGAAGATCACTCTATCTCACCAAAGGTTCAAACAGAGATAAAAAAGGAGGATGAGGTTAGTGTGATGGGGTTTTCAGAAGGACACAGAGATACCTTCAAGCACATCATGATGGAGCCATTTAGTGACACAAATTTACCAGAGAGATGTCCCCGTCCTCTGTATTCCCAGGATTCCACACAGGAAGATCACACCATCTCACAAAAGGTTCAAACAGAGATAAAAGTGGAGAAGGAGGAGGTTGGTGTGATGGAGTTTTCAGAAGGACACCGAGATCCCTTCAAGCACATCATGATGGAGCCATTCAGTGACACAAACTCACCAGAGAGATGTCCCCGTCCTCTGTATTCCCAGGATTCCACACAGGAAGATCACACCATCTCACAAAAGGTTCAAACAGAGATAAAAGAGGAGAAGGAGGAGGTTGGTGTGATGGAGTTTTCAAAAGGACACAGAGATCCCTTCAAGCACATCATGATGAAGCCATTCAGTGGCACAAACTCACCAGATAGATGTCCCTATCCTCTGTATTCCTGGGATTCCACACAGGAAGCTCACACCATCCTTCACCATCATCAGGTAGGAGGACTCGGTGTATAAAACACAGAAGTGGTTCTGAACTTTGTGAGATGATATTCTTCTATGTAGTCTTTTGTTCTAATGTTGACTTTTACATCTAAAATGTAGCTTTTGCTCCCTCTCCATCAGCACCCTTCGTTTCCATCACAAGCATTTTTTTTTTTTTTTTTTTAAAAACAATATACAGTTTCTCTTACGTTTATTGACAGACACCGCTCTTCTTAGTCTTGACCATAGGGTTATGGCGCTGCATACAGGAGTAGGAAACTAGGCATAAAAAGAACACAGCTGGTATAAAGCCCCCTCATTGCTATATGCAAGCCAGTTTTATTTGGCTAGTGTTCAGGCGTAAAGAACTAGTTCCCTGGTTCCATAGCTTTTTTTCTTTTTTTGTCTCCTTCTGGGATTTTTTCTGTGGAGATCTTCAATCAATAGCCAGTTTGGGCGACGGGCTGGATTATCTTGATCCAGTGGTCAAGTCAGTCTGCCCAACAAGCGTGTGCAGACCTTTAGCTAAACCCTAGGTTGGCCAGGACAAAGCCTCATCCTCGACCAGAACAGCCAGCGTATTACCGCTAGAATCCATGTCACAGCATTATCCTTGCCGACAGCCTCCCCACACACTCCGCTGGATCGGTAAGTAGATGGCCCCTACCTGGATGCGGTGTGGGGTGCGGGTACTTCCAGGCTGGTTGGACCTGTGGCTTCTCCTTTGCCCCTACAGGTCTGGTCTCCTGTACACATCTCTCTAACACCTCCCTCCTCTTTTCCCCCCTTTGCGGTAAACACAGGGCATCAGGAGTTTAATGAGGCTTTTCTTTGGGGTACGAAACATTCTCTCGGGGGTTGGGTAGCCCTGCCTGTCTGGGTGTAAGCCCCCCTTCACCCCCCCATGGGTCGGATTAGAGAATAGACACTGTTGGGACCTACAGGGTTAGACTGGGCTCGTGCGTGGTCACTTGCTGCTGTGGGAGGGAGAGAGTCCTGGACCCCCTGCCCTGCCCTGCCTTGCGTTTCTGCACCTCGTCCTCCGGCAGGTGTCCGCACCATGCGGTTGGCCGCTTTTAAATTTAGGCTGGGGCTTTTTGGCCTATCCAGGTGGCATTTTGCACCCACCATTTTAACTGTAGGTGCCCATCCTCCCTTGATATCACTTCCCCCCAGGCTTCTCCCTATGCCAGAGGCGGATGTGCAGGAGCCCTGTGTGCTTGCTCTGGTCGGTAGACCTGTTGGGCTGGGGTTCGGCAGCCGCACTCAACTAAACCTGGCCTTGCGTATCATTTAGGTTCTGCCCTTGCTATCTTTCTTCACCGTCCCCGGGCTCTGCAATTCCTGATTGGCACCTTTATTCTTCGGGCTTGTGTACTCCCGTTGCTGCTGCAGGACTTGCTTTTGGTCTTTTCGGTCCTCCAGAAGCCTTCCCTTTGTGTGTGTGTTCGGGATTTAGCACTGCTTACTCTGTCTTACAAGGTTTCTTGCTTTCCTGGTTGCCCTTCTTTCCACATGGTGGGCATCAGTGCCAGGGCCCTTATTTTTACGTCTTCTTGTTTTGCTTTACATAAGAATAAGGTGGTTCTCCATTCTTGCCCTTCCCTTCTTCTGAAGATAGTGCCAGATTTTCACCTAATTTTGGACCATTGTCTACCGTCCATGTGTCCCTGAACGTCCCCTCCTCAGGGAGTTGCGTTGCTCTCCTTGGAGGTTGTCTGGGCACTTTTGTGGGTATCTGGGTATCTGTCCATTCCCTCCCCCTCCTGGAGGTCAGATTCTTCTTTTATGTTCACGGCTGCCTCTAAAAAAGGCTTTTGTGCAGGCGCACACCATTGAGGGTCGCGATTCTTCCCTCCGAGTTAACAGCACTCTATACAACGGCACACGGTGCCCCCTGCGAGTTCCATTATCAGGCATCAGTGTGTCAAGTTTTATGGCGGCTACCTGGTTGGCTGTGTGTACCTTTTCAATTTTTTTTACCAGGCCAACCATGGTGGGCCAACTCAATAATGAACCCTACGGACTAAGATTTATTAAAGATCATGTGCGTGTAAAGGCAGGTGTCCCAATACTTTTGGCTATATATATATATATATATATGATTCTGCACAGGAGGGATGCTCTGTAGCTGTATATCTGCTATTGAGAGGTCGGGAAGTGGGTAATGAATGCAGAGCTGCTGTTATTTGTGTCTTTTATATCTGCCTGGAGTTCTATCTTTAATAGATGTTTTCTATTATTTTGGGGTTCAGGGTGAAGAACAGATTAATATAAAAGCTGAGGTTAAAGAAGAAGTAGAGACGTATGTGGGGGGTGATCATCCGTCTACAGAAGAGAATGGGAGGATTATGAAGAGTGAACAAGATGAAATGCTTCTACGTAAGTATAGGCGCTATGGAAGAAATGGGTCACAGTCTCAGTATAAGGATAGTAGTTTAACCACTTCTGGACCGGAAGGATTTTCCCCCTTAATGATCAGGCCATTTTTTACGATTCGGCATTGCGTTACTTTAACGGACAATTGCACGGTCGTGCGACGCTGTACCCAAATAAAATTCATGTCCTTTTTTCCCACAAATAGAGCTTTCTTTTGGTGGTATTTGATCACCTCTGCGTTTTTTATTTTTTGCGCTATAAACAAAAAAAGAGCGACAATTCTAAAAAAAAACAATATTTTTCACATTCTGCTATATAACATTCCCAATAAAAAAATGTAAAAATCACATTTTTTCATAATTTTAGGTCAATTTGTATTCTGCAACATATTTTTGGTAAAAGAAAATCCCAATAAGTGTATATTGATTGGTGTGCGCAAAAGTTATCGCGTCTACAAACTATGGGAAAGATTTTTATGTCATGGTAAGTAATGGCGGCGAACTGCGATTTTTAGCGGGACTGCGACATTGCGGCACACAGATCGGACCCCTAACTGACATTTTTGGGGGGACCAGTGACATTACTACAGTAATCAGTGCTAAAAATATGCACTGTCACTGTTCTAATGACACTGGCAGGGAAGGGGTTAACCCAGGGGCAATCAAAGGGTTATGTGTGAGCCTAGGGGGTGTTTTCTAACAGTGAGGGGGATGAGCTTGTGGAATCAACACAGAGACCTGTGTTCCTCAATAGGAGGATCACAGGCGCTCTGTGATCATTCCAGAGAGAACAGTCTGCTGTGTTTACAACAGCAGACCTTTGTTCTCTCTCCACTGGGAGCAATCGTGGGTGCGCGGTGGTAATAGCGGCCACCACCCCCCGTGGATCGGCTTTCCCACTGCCTAATAGAGGCGCGAGTGCACGCCCCCACAAACCGACATATAGGTACTTCGGTTCATGCAGCTGAGCCAGCCTGCCTCAGTATATCTACGGCGGTTGGTTGGCGAGTGGTTAAGCCAAAATGTCAGATGATTATTAGAGCTTTGTGAAACTGTTGGCTTCTAGACCAACATATGTGATTCTCTTATTACTGACCTTCATATTAAACATGTGCAATTCATTTCAGTCCGAATACAAATTCGGATGAATTTTTGGCTATTCGAAGATTTGGATGTATCCTAATCTCGAATGAAATAGTAATGAATTTCATTGAAATTCGTTAAAATTTGTTTTGTTTATTCGTTTTCTAGCGAATTCCAAACTTTTAGAATTTGGATTGGATCTTTGGTGAATGAGTAAGGGTGGAATGTAACCCATACTCATTTACATGGGGGGGGGGGCCCTTATTAAAGGGAGTACTTCCAGATTCAGATAAGCCCCCTGACCATAGAAAACCACAGCCCAGGGTTGTTGGGAAGAGGCCCTTGTCCCCATCAACATGGGAACAAGGTGGTTTGGGGTGGGGGGGAAGGAGTAACCTTTTTATATTGCGGTTCTATCAGATTACCGCTACCCATCAGAAAATGCTACGGAAGTGACGTTGCAAACAAAATTGCTTTCTGCACGTTCCAACATGCCCGCTACGCGTTCTAATAGGTTTCCCAATGTGACAGACTACTAAGGCGGCAGCGGACATCTTCATACACCCAAGCAAGTCTTAAATTTCACACTTCTTGTAGCAGTTACCTCACCTTATATAGTAACATAGACTATTTCATCGTTTGTCGCTGAGCAGTGCGGGGTGTACCAAGATGGCCATCGCCACCTTCTACCTGCAGGTTTCTCGCTATATTTACTATTTTACAATAATAATATACATTTAACACTGTTATTCAGTCTATTAGGTGAGTTTACTACTAAAAGAAATGTAAAATTCAAGACTTGCGTGGGTGTAAGAAGATGTCCGCCTCTTCTTCGTGTTCTGTCACATTAGGAAACCTATTGGAATGCATAGCGGCCATGTTGGAACGCATGGCGCATGCGCAGTAAGTTGGTCTCGTACGAACGTCACTTGCGGTTGCAGAATCTGATGGGTAGCGGTATTATGATAGAACACCGGTATCGTTTTGTTTACAGTGGGGAAGCCCGCTGACAGCTGATGAGTCATCGGTTGTTAAGGTCACGGCAGCCGGCTTCCCAGCCCCGCTGCTTAACAACCAGCTATTCTTCACACAGAATTCGATCTGTGTGAGAACTGGTCACAGATCCATTTTTCGATCTGGCACAGAACTGGTCGATCGTTTTTTCGACCCATTCGAATCGTTCTGAAAGTTTGGAATTTGTTAAACAAAATGAAATTTAATGAACAGGAAACTGAATTTAACGAAAACAAAACTAGAGGAATTCCGAAACCAAACTAAGCAAATTCTGAAACGAAATTAGTAACACAACGAATCTATCTGAAACTAAACACATTTTTATGTTCTGAAAATGTCTTCTTTATGTAAAACTTTCTTTCCAACAGATGGATGCGATGTCGGGAATTCCTCGGAGAGACATCTTCTATTATCTGCTGATTGTAAGTCAGAAGATAATGTCATCACACAGGATCCTCCAGGAGGAAATCCAAATACACAAAATATCCATCACAGACCTTCCTGTCCGGAGACATCAATGGATCCCTCTGATCAGGGGGAATCTTCTCACCAATCACATACTATGATTGCAAATATCCATTTAGGATCTCACACTGCAGATAGACCCACAGATCCTTCTAATCCCAAGGAATCTTTCTTACCCCATGAAGGAGCTCACAGAGGTAACAATACATTATCATGTCTAGGGTGTGGAAAATCTTTCAAGACCAAATCTGAACTTCGTATCCATCTCAGATCCCATACCAGTGTAACTCTTACATGTTCGAAATGCGGGAAATCTTTTACTAACGAAAGCGAATTTCTTACACATCAGAAACTCCACAAAAGAGCCCTTGTTGAACACCAGAGAATTCACACAGGTGAGCCTCCCTATTTATGTTCAGAGTGCGGGAAATGTTTCAGTTATGAAAGAGCCCTTGTTGAACACCGGAGAATTCACACAGGTGAGCGTCCCTATTTATGTTCAGAGTGCGGGAAATGTTTCAGTTATAAAGGAACCCTTGTTAAACACCAAAGAACTCACACGGGCGAGCGTCCTCATTCATGTTCGGTGTGCGGGAAAGGTTTCATCGGGAAAAGTGAACTTCTATCGCACCAGAGAACTCACACGGGCGAGCGTCCTTTCTTATGCACAGAGTGCGGGAAAGGCTTCACTCGGAAAGGAAGTCTGATTGTACACCAAAGACTTCACAAAAGCGAGCGGCCTTTTCTTTGTTTGGAGTGCGGGAGATCTTTCACTGTGAAGGGCAAGTTTGTGGCCCACCAGAGGAGTCACACCGAGGAGAGTCTATTTTCTTGTTCAGATTGTGGGAAGTCTTTCAATCAGAAAGCCCAGCTACGTGCTCATCAGAAAAGCCACACGGGCAAACATCCTTTTTCCTGTCCAGTGTGCGGGATATGTTTCTCCGACAAGGCAAATCTTCGTAGACACGAGATGAGTCATTCGAGTGAGCGCCCTTTTGCATGCTCAAAGTGCGGGAAATGTTTTACACGTAATGATAATTTAATTAAACATCAAAGTACACACACCAAATGAAACTGTTAATAAATGTAGCCAGGTACTTGGCTAAGAATGAAAGAGACACTGGCTGCAGCTGCTCTGTAGCTGCTGCCTTACTTGCTGAACTGCTTACCAGCTATTTTAGCCAAAGGAGGGAGCTGTTGAGCAGAAAGAGTTTTTACTGAGTTCAGGGATGCCGAGAGCCAGAGTCACCTGGGTGCAGAGCAGACAGTGGACTAACCCCTGTTTGTGACCGGATGAGCTGTAATATTACTGGGCCCAAGGAGAAGCGGCTGTGGGGATTTACTATCTGCTGATAGAGAGATTGAGTGCTTTAGGAACTGACCATACAGCCATCTAAGAGCCTTATTGCTGCCAGTTACTATTCTCATGTGCACCATGGGTACGACTGGGCCCCAACACTAGCCGGTTGAAGAATTAGGTCTAAAGCCTGTTCCTTTACAGCTGCTACACAGATACTTCTACTTATTGCTTATGCTAAGCAGAACTTCTAAGGGGACATTGCACCATATATTCTTGCCGTTCTCTTGGAGTGTATATCTTATTCACATTGCAAATAATGTCTGTATGAAATGTTTATTGATGAATTATGCATTGATTCCAGTCTATTGATACAGAACTCTATTCCAAGTTACTTTGGCCTAGTGATTATACACTCTAGCGGACGGTGTCTGAACCTACCTTCTCTGTGCTCATTTATGCTCAAACCACCATTCATTCTAACCCATACCAATACATTGAGTTCATTTACAAGTAAGCCGTCTTGTCTTTTTCTGCTACTAATTCACTGGCAAGGTAACCACTTCTGGACCAGAATTAACGACCAGGCCATTTTTGGGATTCGGCACTGCGTTACTTTAACTAACAATTGCGCAGTCGTGTGACGCTGTACCCAAATAAAATGATTGTCCTTTTTTCCCCCCACAAATAGAGCTTTCTTTTGGAGTTTTTTTTTTTTTTAAATAATCTTTATTTTCGCTTTTTCAAAAACAAGTGGGTAGAAATAACAAACAATACAACAAGTAAAAGAGGTAGCAGATTAAATTCAGCTTTTGCGGTGGTATATCACACAGAAACAAAGTCATGTTTATATCAGACAGTGTTAACAACATGAGGAGTGTGCCCATTGGCAAAATGGAGGAAAAACCTCATTAAATTCCTGTCCCGATAACTGGGCCCAGTCCCCAGGGAAGAACCCCGGTAGCTGCCCGGTGAAGTAATGACAGTCAGCAACCTAAGTCACTCAGCAAAGTTGCCATCCATATTACACACTAAAGTAGTGATCAGAAGAGTAGAGCTGAGACAGAAAGGGAGAAAGAAGGCAGTGCTCCTAGTGGAGCCCCCAAAAGTTAGAAGGAAGAGAGAGAGAGAGAAGAAGAAGAATGTCAGCTTTGAATGTGCACGGACCCCAAGGGGACACTCTCTGGGGAAGATACCCCTGGTAAGGGAAACTCACCACTCACCCCCCCAGCGATCCACCCCGAGTGCCCTAGGTGTCACAAATCTCCTCCGAGTAAAACCTCCACCCAGTCCATATGTCCATGAAGCGAGATTGCATCCCCCGCAAGATCAACACCCTCCGTTCAGCTTCCATAACCAAATTAACCTCCCGTTTCCATTCAGCCAATGTGGGACATGTGGTCTGCTTCCAATGCTTTGGAATCAGGCACTTGGCGGCATTCAGCAAGAACGGGATAACACTGCGTTTATATCTCTTAAAAGAAGAGCGGGTGTCATGAAAAAGGTACTGAAGAGGGGTGCGGCCAGGAGGGGCGATAGCCAATTTCTGTATCCAGGGATGAATAGCATCCCAGAAGGGTTTCAGAATCGGGCAATCCCACCATATGTGGAGAAAAGTACCCTCCTGGCCACAACCCCTCCAGCAGTACGAATCGGAGTTAGGAAACATCTATCAGTTTAGAGGGCGTTCTATACCAGCCAGATAGAAATTTGTAAGAGGTTTCCCGGATTCTGGTAGTGATGGAGGAGACATAAGCCAGGTGTAAGATTTTGGCCAACTGCGGAGGGGAGAACTCCACTCCCAACTCTCTCTCTCTTTACCGAACATAGTAGGGAACTGTGCGAGAAACTGTGCCAAGAACCAATTTATACATATGTGACAGCAGATGTCGGAATCCGGGGGGGTGGACAACCCCCCGTTTCCAGAGGGGAAAGGTGATCAATCGGGCGGGACGCAGTAGGGAGTTTGGCCATAAAATCAGTCAGCTGTCTATAACGCCAGGCAGACATGGGATAGTCCCCAAAGCGATCCCGAAAAGCCGTCAATGACAATAATCGTCCGGACGGTGCGAATTTGCCACAAAAAGTCTTCCCGTCCTCTCCTCAGGCACGAAAAAAATGAGCATCCTCACCGGGAGGAAACCAAGGGAACCCACCTAAGGGCACAAGGGGGGACACCCCAGCGGAGAAGTCAGCCCCTACATTGAGTCTTTCCCATATACGGAGCGTGGCCCTCGTCAGTGGAGAGGTCCACTCCGATAGCCCCCCACTACTTCCCAGAATCCACGGTGCGCCCGCCAGATTCCTTCCCGCCAGGGTTTTCTTAAACGGAATCCAGGGTTTAGTGGAGGCATCATTTGCCCAGTTCAACATGTGGACAAAGGCCATTGCTTTATAATACAAAGAAACGTCGGGCAAACCCACCCCACCGTCCTTTTTCTGTCTCCTAAGGATAGCGTAAGCCAGTCTAGGATGTTTGTCATGCCAGACAAACTTCAGGAAGGAGCAGCGTAGACACTTAAACAGTTGAGGTAGCTGTACGGGGACAGTATTAAGCAGGTATATAAGTCTGGGAAGGATATTTATTTTGAGAACATTAATGCGTCCAAACCAGGTCAAGGGATATGACGAGCACGAGTCCAGGTCAGCGTTAATGCGCGTCAACAGGTCTCCATAGTTCTTGTCGTACAGTTGGGCAGCTGCAGAGAATAAGACCATCCAGGCTGTATTCTGACACCAGCAAGGCTTTTGGTAAAGCTCCTCTGTGGGACAGACAGAACACACACATCCTGCATTACTATTACACAGCACAAGGCTCATGGCTCTTACAGAGACTCTGACAGGGAGAGAAAAATGCTGGATCTCTGTGTGTTCTGTCTGTCCTTCCATCCCTCCATCTGCTTCCCTTATCTTTGACATAAACATTGCTGGTGTCACAAATTGCTGGTGCTGGTGTCACAAATTGTGACTCACAATACAAAATAAATAGATTTAAAAAAAGGGTTTTGTCCTCTGGTGTTATTCTAAAGCTGTTTTCCAGGCTGTACGATGCACCTGGGCTGCCTGGATGGATGCAATTCAACTGCAATTACACAGAATGTGCTCAGCCACCTGTGTGCAAGAGACACGAATCTCAATAAAAGTAATGTGAACTTTCCCTCTGTACTATCTCTCCCTCCTCATGTCATGCAGTCTATTCAAGAGAATCAGCTAATTCGCAACTGTGCACTCCATGTAGCACACTCCTGAACCCTGTCTGCACCCTGTACATAGCATCCTCTTGAGCCCTGCACTCTACGCGTAGCGTCCTCCCGAGCCCTGCACTCTGCGCATAGCGTCCTCCCGAGCCCTGCACTCTGCGCGAAGCGTCCTCCCGAGCCCTGCACTCTGCGCATAGCGTCCTCCCGAGCCCTTCACTCTGTGCGTAGCATCCTCCTGAGCCCTGCACTCTGCGCGTAGCGTCCTCCCGAGCCCTTCACTCTGTGCGTAGCATCCTCTCGAGCCCTGCTCTGCGTCCTCCTGAAACCTGCACATAACACCAGCATACAAATTGTATTGTAACTGTGATGTCTGCCTTAATATTGTTAAGCGCTGCGCAAACTGTTGGCGCTATATAAATCCTGTATAATAATAATAATAATAATAATAATGGATGTAACATGATAGAGGAATGGAACACAAGACAGCAAGTAAACTGTGTAAACGTAACGCAGACTGCAGTATTTATATTGAACACAAGGTGGTGATCTCACTATGAACACGCGAACAGGAAGTGATGTAAGGTACAGCCAGGAAGTGATGCAAAGTAGAGACAGGAAGTGATGTAGGAGTATAAATAGGAATTTCCGTACGAGAGGTCATTTGTAAGTAGCGAAGAGACATTGCTGAAACCGGCAGCAGAGAAGGTAAGAAGCTAATATTCTTTATTTACACCCAGTAACCCCCCGTCATGTCCGTCCTCTTCCTCCATAGTCACTGTGACGTCCTTTATCTCCAGCAGATGATGATACACACATATATAGAGTATTATACTATGAACACAGATACATCCTATATATAGAGGCATTTATCCAACTGTCCATCCAGAGCCTCTGGTTTATAGACCAGATACATCCTAAATATAGAGACATTTATCCAAACTGTCTATCCAGAGCCTCTGGTTTATAGACTGGATACATCCTAAATATAGAACCATTTATCCAACTGTCCATCCAGAGCCTCTGGTTTATAGACTGGATACATCCTAAATATAGAGCCATTTATCCAACTGTCCATCCAGAGCCTCTGGTTTATAGACCGGATACATCCTAAATATAGAGCCATTTATCCAACTGTACATCCAGAACCTCTGGTTTATAGACCGGATACATCCTAAATATAGAACCATTTATCCAACTGTCTATCCAGAGCATCTGGTTTATAGGATTCCAGGTTGATCACATGACATCACTCTTATGGGTTTTGTCTCTGGATAAGTAAAACAACCTCTCCTTCTCACTGTGAAAGTTTTGAAAGTTTATTTAGAAAAGTAGGGCTTCAAAGTGAAAGTGAAGATCAACAAGCAGCCGGTGTTAATATGCAAAGGCCTTTCATCTTTACAGAAATTCAGGATTTTAGGTTGACATTCTGGGCATTTGTCATGTTGACTCCAAAAATATGTAGTTTCTAATTTTAACACATTCACTCAATAGCTTGCACTAGTAACACATATAAAAATTACAAGGGACATTCATTTTTGGTATTTTGGTACACTTTATAAGCTTGTTTGTGACTCTGGAATACCTTACTATTTAATATTAGTAGACTGTCTCTCTAAATACTGCATAACCTTTTGTTCCCAAGACCTTGTTCTAATAACATAATTCTGAATACGAAGAGACATTCTAGCATGCTAAAAACCTATCCTTAGCATATAAGCACCTGATATTGTCCTTGAGCTATTAGTAAACCATAAAATCATTTTTTTATTTTTTTTTTTTATATATTTTAAATCACTTTACTAATAAAGTACAGAGGTGTCTGGATGGTGACTGTATCATTGTGTGTGTCAGGTTCCTATAAGGTGTCAGGATGTCACTGTCTATTTCTCCATGGAGGAGTGGGAGTATTTAGAAGGACACAAGGATCTCTACAAGGACGTCATGATGGAGAATCAGCCGGCCCTCACATCACCGGGTAAGAGGAGACTTTATTGTAAAGGAGAGAGCAGTACGGAGGGTCCACCTAGATCCCCCATCATCTGATAAACACATAGAAACAATGTATTCAGTCAGTGTGTGTGTTTCCTACAGATGGATCCAGTAATGGGAACCCACCAGAGAGATGTCCCCGTCCTCTGTATTCCCGGGATTCCACACAGGAACATCACACCATCTCACAAAAGGTTCAAACAGAGATAAAAGAGGAGGAGGAGGAGGTTGGTGTGATGGAGTTTTCAGAAGGACACAGAGATCACTTCAAGCACATCATGACGGAGCCATTTGGTGGCACAAACCCACCAGAGAGCTGTCCCCGTCCTCTGTATTTCCGGGATTCCACTCAGGAAGCTCACACCATCCCTCACCGAAATCAGGTAGGAGGACTCGGTATATAAAGAGGTCTTCTGTGCAGCGGTCAGAACTAAAGATGGTTAAATGGTCACAACAAATTTGGGGACACAAGTAATATATATTTAAATAATAGCAAGTATATTAATGAAAAATTAAATTTATAATCATAACCGTACAGTGTATAATTCTTTGTGTACCAGTATATTCATGAGGAACAAGACATACAACATAAAACAATAGACATTTAACATAGTACCCGCCGGCGCATAATAATTCATTCACAGGGCTAATTTTCACTGTTTCTGGTCAAATACCGAAAGTATATCTTCCTGCGAGGAAGGACTTCCTAGGAGGACTCGGTATATAGAACACAGAAGTGGTTCTGAACTTTGTGAGATGATATTCTTCAATGTAGTTTTTTGTTCTAATGTTGACTTTTACATCTAAAATGTAGCTTTTGCTCCCTCTCCATCAGCACCCTTCGTTTCCATCACAAGCATTTTTTGTTTTTTTAAAAACAATATACAGTTTCTTTTGCGTTCATTGACAGACACCGCTCTTCTCAGTTTTGACCGTAGGGTTATAGCGCTGCCTACAGGAGTAGGAAACTAGGCAGAAAACGAACACAGCTGGTATAAAGCCCCCCTCTCTGCTATAGGCAAGCCAGTTTTATTTGGCTAGTGTTCAGGCGTAAGGAACTAGTTCCCTGGCTCCATAGCTTTTTTTTTTTCCTCCTTTTCCTGGGATTTTTACTGTGGAGATCTTCAATCAACAGCCAAACTGGGCGACGGGCTGGATAATCTAGATCCAGTGGTCACCCCAGTCTGCCCAACAAGCGTGTGCAGACCTTAAGCTATACGCTAGGTTGGCCGCGACAAAGCCTCATCCTGAACCAGGGCAGCCAGCGAGTTTAACGTCTTGCGGGGACACGTATGACCGGGCGCCAGAGTCCATGTCACAGCATTACCCTTACCGACAGCCCCCCCCCCACTTCAGTGGAGAAATGGATCTGTCAGGGGGAGCCTTACCCACATGCTCAGCTGGATCGGTAAGTAGATGCCCCCTACCTGGATGCGGTGTGGGGTTCGGGCACTCCCCTGTGGCTTCTCCTTTGCACCTACAGGCCTGGTCTCCTGTACCCATTTCTCCAACACCCCCCTTTGCGGTAAACACAGGGCATCACGTGTTTAATGAGGCTTTTTTTTGGGGCGTGAAACATTATTTCGGGGGGTTGGGTAGCCCTGCCTGTGTAACTGTATATGTGGGTGTCTCGACCAGAGTAGATCTGCCTGTGCCTGGTGACCTTTCTGCATTTGAGCTCCCTTCACCCCCCCCACTGGGTCAACCTAGAGAATAGAGACTGTTGGGACCTGCAGAGCTAGACTTGGCTCGTGCACCTAGAGGATGGTGGCCACTTGCTGCTGTGGGAGGGAGAGAGTCTTGGACCCCCCTGCCCAGCGTTGCGCTTCTGCACCTCATTCCCGCAGGTGTCCGCACCATGCGGTTGAACCGCTTGTAAATTTAGGCTGAGGCTTTGTGGCCTATCCAGGCGTGATTTTGCACCTGCCATTTTAACTGTGGGTGCCCATACTCCCTTGATATCCCCCCAGGTTTCTCCCTATGCCAGAGGCGGGCGTTTACCGGAGTGTACAGGCTGCCGGTGGTCTGTGAAAACCGCAACTCCTCCAAATCTCTAATTATTCCTCATGTAGAGTCACCAGAAGTGACGTGGTTGGAGATTTTGGCAAGTTTACGTTTTTTGCAGAACATCGGGCACTGGATGTTCGCCGGCTCCCGCCCCTCATCAGGCAGAGACTCGGAACAGAGCTCTGCCTATGTAAACAAGGCAGATCTCTCTTCTGACAGGGACGAAGGGATGAATTTTGTGTCCCTGCAAAGCAGTGAATAAAATCCATCCTTTCCCCTAGTAAAAGCAGCACATACAGTACACAAAAACACTGGCTAGGCATAGGTTAACCCTTGGATCGCCCTATTTGTTTTAACCCCCTGTGGACAACCTTGTGGACAGCCTTCCCAGAAGAGTTGAAGAGTTATAACTGCAAAGGGTGGGCCAACTCAATACTGAACCCTATGGACTAAGACTGGGATGCCATTAAAGGTCATATGCGTGTAAAGGCAGGCGTCACAATACTTTTGGCAATATAGTGTGTATATATATATATATATATATATATATATATATATATACACGTGATTCCTCACAGGAGGGATGCTCTGTAGCTGTATATCTGCTATTGGGGGGTCCAGAAGTGGGTAATGAATGCAGAACTGCTGTTATTTTTTCTTTTTTTTATATCTGCCTAGAGTTCTACCTTAATAGATGTTTTCTATTATTTTGGGGTTTCAGGGTGAAGAACGGATTAATAGAAAAGTTGAGGTCAAAGAGGAAGAAATAGAGACGTATGTGGGGGGTGATCAGCCGTCCACGGAGGAGGATGGGAGGATTATAAAGAGTGAACAGGAAGAAATGTTTCTTCTTATCGACACAAGTAAGTATAGGCACTATGGAAGAATCAGGTCTCAGTAGAAGGATTGTAGTTTAAGCCAAAATGTCAGATAATTATCAGATGTGATTATTCGAGCTTTGTGAAACTGTGTGTTGCTAGACCAACATACAGTATCTCACAAAAGTGAGTACACCCCTCACATTTTTGGAAATATTTTATTCTAACTTTTCATGTGACAACACTGAAGAAATGACACTTTTCTACAATGTAAAGCAGTGAGTGTACAGCTTGTATAACAGTGTAAATATGCTGTCCCCTCAAAATAACTCAACACACAGCCATTAATGTCTAAACCACTGGCAACAAAAGTGAGTACACCCCTAAGTGAAAATGTTCAAATTGGGCCCAATTAGCCATTTTCGTCCCCAGTGTCATATGACTCATTAGTGTTACAAGGTCTCAGGTGTGAATTGGGAGCAGGTGAGTTAAATTTGGTGTTGGCGCTCTCACTCTCTCATACTGGTCACTGGAAGTTCAACATGGCACCTTATGGCAAAGAACTCTCTGAGGATCTGAAAAAATGAATTGTTGTTCTACATAAAGATGGACTAGGCTATAAGAAGATTGTCAAGACCCTGAAACTGAGCTGCAGCACGGTGGCCAAGACCATACAGCGGTTTAACAGAACAGGGTCCACTCAGAACAGGCCTCGTCATGGTTGACCAAGGAAGTTGAGTGCACGTGCTCAGCGTCATATCCAGAGGTTGTCTTTGGGAAATAGACGTATGAGTGCTGCCAGCATTGCTGCAGAGGTTGAAGGGGTGGGGGGGTCAGCCTGTCAGTGCTCAGACCATACGTGGCACACTGCATCAAATTGGTCTGCATGGCTGCTGTCCCAGAAGGAAGCCTCTTCTAAAGATGATGCGCAAGAAAGCCCGAAAAACCATTTGCTGAAGACAAGCAGGCTAGGGACATGGATTACTGGAACCATGTCCTGTGGTCTGATGAGACCAAGATAAACTTATTTGGTTCAGATGGTGTCAAGCGTGTGGTGGCAACCAGGTGAGGAGTACAAAGACAAGTGTGTCTTGCCTACAGTCAAGCATGGTGGTGGGAGTGTCATGGTCTAGGGCTGCATGAGTGCTGCCAGCACTGAGGAGCTACAGTTCATTGAGGGAACCATGAATGCCAACATGGACGTTGACATACTGAAGCAGAGCATGATCCCCTCCCTTCGGAGACTGGGCCGCAGGACAGTACTCCAACATAACAACCCTAAACACACCTCCAAGACGATCACTGCCTTGCTAAAGAAGCTGAGGGTAAAGGTGATGGACTGGCCAAGCATGTCTCCAGACCTAAATCCTATTGAGCATCTGTGGGGCATCCTCAAACAGAAGGTGGAGGAGCGCAAGGTCTCTAACATCCTGATGTCATCATGGAGGAGTGGAAGAGGACTCCAGTGGCAACCTGTAAAGCTCTGGTGAACTCCATGCCCAAGAGGGTTAAGGCAGTGCTGGAAAATAATGGTGGCCACACAAAATATTTACACCTTGGGCCCAATTTGGGCATTTTCACTTAGGGGTGTACTCACTTTTGTTGCCAGCGGTTTAGACATTGATGGCTGTGTGTTGAGGTATTTTGAGGGGACAGCAGATTTACACTGTTATACAAGCTGTTCACTCACTACTTTACATTGTAGCAAAGTGTCATTTCTTCAGTGTTGTCACATGAAACGATAGAATAAAATATTTACAAAAATGTGAAGGGTGTACTCACTTTTGTGGGATATTGTACACGATTCTCCTATTACTGACCTTCATATTAGACATGTGCGATTTCATTTCAGTCCGAATACAAATTTGGACACATTTTTGCTTATTCCGAGATTTGGATGTATCCGAATCGCAAATGAAATAGTAATGAATTTCACTGAAATCCATTAAAATTTGTTTTGTTTATTCGTTTTCTAACTAATTCCAAATTTTTAAAACGATTACAATTCGGATTGGATTTTTGGTGAATGAGTAGGGGTGGAATGTAATCCATACTCATTTACATGCAGTGGGTGGTATCTGAGGACCCCCTTGTTAAAGGGAGTGCTTCCAGATTCCGATAAGCCCTCTACCCGCAGACCCCCAAAACCACAGCCCAGGGTGATTGGGAAGAGGCCCTTGTCCCCATCGTTTTTCGACCCTTTGAAATCGTTCTGAAAATGTGGAATTCGTTAGAAAATGTATAAACCAAACTAAATTTAATGAAAACAAAACTAGAGAAATTTCGAAACCAAATAATTGAATTCTGAAACGAAATTAGTAACGTAACAAATCTATCCGAAACGAAACACATTTCTGCAAATGTCTTTCTTATATTTATGTAAAACTTTCTGTCCAACAGATGGATGTGAGGTCGGGAAATCCTTGGAGAGACATCTTCTATTATCTGCTGATTGTAAGTCAGAAGATAATGTCATCACACAGGATCCTCCAGGAGGAAATCCAAATACACAAAATATCCATCACAGACCTTCCTGTCCGGAGACATCAATGGATCCCTCTGATCAGGGGGAATCTTCTCACCAATCACATACTATGATTGCAAATATCCATTTAGGATCTCACACTGCAGATAGATCAACAGATCCTTCTAATCCCAAGGAATCTTCCTTAACCCATGAAGAAGCTCACCGAGGTGACAATATATTGTCATGTCTAGGGTGCGGGAAATCTTTCAAGACCAAATCTGAACTTCGTATCCATCTCAGATCTCATACCAGTGTAACCCTTACATGTTCGAAATGCGGGAAATCTTTTACTAACGAAAGTGAATATCTTCTACATCAGAAACTCCACAAGGCTGAGGATCCTCATTCATGTTCAGCGTGTGGGAAATGTTTTACTGAAAGAAATGAGCTACTTGTACACCGGAAAGATCACATAGCAGTGCGTCCTTTTTCATGTTCAGAGTGCGGGAAATGTTTCACAGAGGAACGCCTACTTCTAACGCACCAGAGAGTTCACACAGGCGAGCGCCCATTTACATGCGCAGAATGCGGAAAAAGTTTCACTCAGAAAAAAAGCCTTGATTCACACCAGAGAGGTCACAAGGGTGAGCACTCCTATTCATGTCTTGAGTGCGGGAAATGTTTTTCTCAGGAAAGAACCCTTGTTGAACACCGGAGAATTCACACAGGTGAGCGTCCCTATTCATGTTCAGAGTGCGGGAAATGTTTCAATCATAAAGGAGACCTTGTTAAACACCAAAAAACTCACACGGGCGAGCGTCCTTATTCGTGTTCGGTGTGCGGGAAAGGTTTCATTGTGAAATGTGTACTTCTATCGCACCAGAGAATTCACACGGGCGAGCGTCCTTTCTTATGCACAGAGTGCGGGAAAAGTTTCACTCAGAAAGGAAGCCTGACTATACACCAACGACTTCACAAAAGCGAGCGGCCTTTTCTTTGTTCGGAGTGCGGGAGATCTTTCACTGTGAAGGCCAAGTTTCTGGCCCACCAAAGGAGTCACACCGAGAAGACTCTATTTTCTTGTTCAGATTGCGGGAAGTCTTTCAATCAGAAAGCCCAGCTACATGCTCATCAGAAAAGCCACACGGGCAAACATCCTTTTTCCTGTCCAGTGTGCGGGATATGTTTCTCCGACAAGGCAAATCTTCGTAGACACCAGATGAGTCATTCGAGTGAGCGCCCTTTTGCATGCTCAACATGCGGGAAATGTTTTACACGTAAAGAAAATCTAATTAAACATCAAAATACACACACAGAATGAAACTGTTAATAAATGTAGCCAGGTGCTTGGCTAAGAATGAGAGAGACACTGGCTGTAGCTGCTCCCTTGAGGTGCTGAACTGATTACCATCTATTTTAGCCAAAGGAGGGAGCTGTTAAGGCAGGAAGACTTTTAACTCTGGGATCCAGAGTGCTGAGTTCAGGGATGCTGAGAGTCCGAGTTACCTGGGTGCAAAGCAGAGAGTGGACTAACTGCTGCTGATGTGACTGGATGAGCTGTAATATTACTGGGACTGGTGGGCTGCGGCTGTGAAGATTTACTATCTGCTGCAAGAGAGATTGAGTCCTTTAGGAACTGACCATACAGCCATCTAAGAGCCTTATTGCTGCCAGTGACTATTCTTTTGTGCACCATGGGTAAGACTGGGCCCCAACACTAGCCGGTTGTAGAATTAGATCTAAAGCCTGCTCCTTTACAGCTGCTACACAGATACTGTTACCTATTGCTTATGCTAAGCAGAACTTCTCAGGGGACATTGCACCATATATTCTTGCCGTTCTCTGAGTATATTCTTATTCAGATTGCAAATAATGTCTGTATGAAATGTTTATTGATGACTTATGCATCGATTCCAGTCTATTGATACAGAACTCTATTCCAAGTTACTTTGGCCTAGTGATTATACACTCTAGCGGACGGTGTCTGAACCTACCTTCTGTGTGCTCATTTTTGCTCAACTAAGCCGTCTTGTCTTTTTCTGGTACTAATTCACAGCCAAGGTAGCCAGTTATTGACCAGGCCATTTTTGGGATACGGCACTGCGTTACTGTGTTAACTGACAATTGCGCGGTCATGCGACGCTGTACCCAAATAAAATGTATGTCCTTTTTCCCCCACAAATAGAGCTTTCTATTGGTGGTATTTGATCACCTGTGCGTTTTATTTTTTTGCGACTGCCAATTTGTATAAAAAAAAAATAAAAATATATATATATATATATATATATATATATATATATATATATAAAATTGTTTTTCACTTTCTGCTAAAAAATATATCTAATAAAAAGTCAAATTTTTTCAGCAACTTAGGCCAATATCTATTCTACTACATATTTGTGGTAAAAACAAATCCTAATAAGCAATGCTTTTTTGGGAACCAGTGACATTATTACAGTAATCAACTAGCAATATCACATGTGGTGTGCAGCATGAAAGCAATATAGCGGGAAGTGAGCGTGAACCAGAAAGAGAGGAGGATCAGCAGAGCTGGGGGTTACTACTGAGTGGGGTATCAGCAGAACAGAGGGTTATTACTATGTGGGGGTTCAGCAGAGCAGGGGGTTACTACGGAGCGGGGAATAAGCAGAGCTGGGGGTTACTACTGAGGGGGGGGGGTTTAGCAGCGCTGAGGGTTACTACTAAGCGGGGGATCAGCAGAACTGGGGGTTACTACTGAGCAGGGGATCTGCTGAACAAGGGTACTAATAAAGCTGGGGATCTGCTGAACGAGTGTACCAATGCTGAGCAGGTGTACCAAGGAGCCGGGGTTCTGCTGAGTGGGAGGTACTTCTAAGCTGGGGTCTGTGCTGTGAGCATCTGGTCAGGGCTGATTACTCAGATCTGGGCTCTCTTCTATATGCACTGAGCACTTACAGGAAACATGTGGCAGAATCCCTGATGGAAGGAGGAAGTTCTAATCTCTTATGATGAAAATAAGAAGATCGATTATCCATGGAATAGAGGAACCATTCAAGAATAATTCACAGTGATGTCAGATTTGTAAATTCAGTAGGAATGGGCATAGGAACTACTTGAAGACCAGGACTTTTCTGGCACTTTTTGTTTACAAGTAACAATCACTTTTTTTGGGAACCAGTAATCAGTGCTAAAAATATGCACTGTCTCTTTACTAATAACACTGGCAGGGAAGGGGTTAATACCAGGGGCAATCAAAAGGGTAAGTGTGACCCTAGGGGGTGCTTTCTAACTGTGGGGGGGGGGGGGTTGGTGGACTCACTGGATGAACACAGAGATCCGTGTTCCTGCTTAGCTGGAACACAAGATCACTGTGTTCATCCCTGACAGAATGGCAATCTGCCTTGTGTACATCGGCAGGTGGCCGGCAGGCATTGCATCCGCTGGACCTGCTGATTGGCTCCCCTTGTGGCCAATCAGCACGCGCATCTCCACTGGCTATTGCACAAAATGACGTACAGGTACATCGTTTCACGCAATAGAGCCGACCTTCCGCAGGATATATACAGTGGCTGGTCGGAAAGTGGTTAAAGTTATCCATACTCATGTTCTTCTTTGTGCTTACAGTGACTTTATTTTAACCAGATATGTCAGAGAGGCTGAGGGAGAGAGCAGAAATCCAAAATTACCAAGCATCTCCCTGGGGGGGTGGTAATGCTACATTAATGTATGTTGGTATTAAACAGATGATTTTGTTCAGTCCACAGAAAGATGATATGATAAACATTTTATTGAAAACTGTACACTGACACAAAGTTGAAATTTTATGCATAGTCCGGTCTGGTGGGCTGACTCACCCTACTGGTTCCTCACATACTTCATTTATAGGTGGAGTTGAATGGGCTGAACCTTCTATTGGTTTTCTTCTATTTCCTGGAGCCTCCAAAGGTTGGACATGCATGACCCCCCCCCCCCCCCCCGGGAAGTTTTCCTATTCCTTTTTTCCGTTTTGCATACTATAAAATAAAACTACAGATCAGGGAGTGGTAGTCCTTTCATACTAGGCTATGCAGACCAAGGAACTCAAACATATAGGTATACCAGGGAACAGTTGTAACCTCCCAGGCTCGGAGAATGTAGTGTGGATGGTGGGAGGAGAGCTGTCGGAGAATGTAGTGTGGATGATGGGGGAGAGCTCTCGGAGAATGTAATGTGGATGGTGGGAGGGGAGCTGTCGGAGAATGTAGTGTGAATGGTGGAGGAGAGCTGTCGGAGAATGTAGTATGGATGATGGAGGAGAGCTGTCGGAGAATGTAGAGTGGATGGTGGAGGAGAGCTGTCGGAGAATGTAGCGTGGATGGTGGGAGGAGAGCTGTCGGAGAATGTAGTGTGGATGGCGGGAGGAGAGCCGTCGGAAAATGTAGTGTGGATTGTGGAGGAGAGCTGTCGGAGAATGTAGTGTGGATGGTGGAGGAGAGCTGTCAGAGAATGAAGTGTGGATGGTGGAGGAGAGCTGTCGGAGAATGTAGCGTGGATGGTGGAGGAGAGCTGTCGGAGAATGTAGCGTGGATGGTGGAGGAGAGCTGTCGGAGAATGTAGCATGGATGGTGGAGCAGAGCTGTCGGAGAATGTAGCGTGGATGGTGGAGGAGAGCTGTCAGAGAATGTAGCGTGGATGGTGGAGGAGAGCTGTCTGAGAATGTAGCGTGGACGGTGGGGGGGAGAGCTGTCGGAGAATGTAGTGTGGATGGTGAAAGGAGAACTGCCAGAGATCATAGTGTAGATGGGGGAGGGTGGAGATGCTGGAGAACATAGTGTGGGGATAAAGTCTCAGAAAATGTAGTACATACTGTACATTGGGGGAAAAAATATAACACTGGAGGCAGACCTTGTTTAGTGATGTGGACACTGCTAAGAGAACAATGTGTGTCGGAGATTTAGATGCTGACTATGGAATAATTTCTCTACCAGTATATGGTTATTGTTGAGGGAACAATGTGTGTGCTGGGGACTTTCCAGCACTGCAGTGTAAAACTCAGTAGGAGATTGGATGGTGAGAGATGTATACCTTTTCCTAGTACAATAATTCCTGGTGGTAAAATCCTCCACCAGTTTAAAGCTGGCCATACATATTTAGGGGCTTGTTTACAATTGCTTCAAAATGTAGCATTGGACACACTATTTTAAGGCTCTCTGAATGCCAATCAAAGCTCCCTGTCACTAAATAAAATGGTGACCTTACAGTCCTGTTAACATTGCTTTAAAAATTATCCCCCATGTCACTTTCTTGGTGCTTCAAAGCGTCTCCAAAGCCTCCATAGAAGTCTATGACAAACCTTGCTTACAGCACCTGAAGCTTTTGAGGAGCTTTTATTCAGCTTTAGCTTCCCTTTTTTTTGGAGGTATTGCAGGTATGAGATATCCCCGGATGTATTGGGAGATCAACAAGCCAACCATAGTAGTCCATTCTGGTACATGTGTATTTATCATGGGAGTGTCTGACGCAGACGTTGCATCTGGTGTGCAGTGTGGAGCAGCAGGAAGGTTAGTGAGGACCAGACTGGAGTGGAGCAACTATCAGACGGCACACATGGTGAGTAACATGGGAATGCTATAGCAGAAGGTGAGCAGGGACCATAGAGAGGGGACTGAGCAGAAAAGGATCAACAGAGCTGGCAGACCAGAGCAGGAGAAACTATCAATGTCACAAGTGGTGTGCAGCATCGCAGCAGTATAGCGGGAGTGCGGACCAAAGAGGAGGATTAGCTAACCAGAGGATCAGCAGAGCTGGGGGGTTACTACTGAGGGGATCAGCAGAGCTGGGATACTATTAAGCAGAGGATCAGCTGGAGCAGGGGGTTTATGTGGTGTGTGTATATATATATATATATATATATATATATATATATATATATAGGTATATGTGTTTTTTAAATATTTTTGAAGAAAGGATGAACTTTTATATACATAAATGGGAGTTAGCAGCACTTTATGGTGTGGTTGTGTCTTAGAGCAGGAGGTTACTACTGAACCAGGGATGAGCAAAGCTGGGGGTACTACTGAGTTGGGCATCAACACAGCTGGGGCTACTACTGAGCAGGGGATCTGCTGAACGAGGGTACCACAGCTGAAGAGGGGTACTAAGGAACTGGGGATTTGCTGAGTGGGGACATTACTGAGCCAGGGTTCTACTGGGCCTCAACATACACAGGGCATTTGCCAAGCTTCATTAAAGCGTCAAAAAAGCATAATTGAAGTATCACTAAAGCATCACAGAAGCATCAAAAACACATTGAAAAAGCATGTTGAAGTGGTAGGCACTTTAAAACAGGGCAACTGGCAGACGGCACAAAATATGGGAATGCTATAGCGAAAGGTGAACAGGGACTGAAGAGAGAGGACTGAGCGGCAAAGGATCAGCAGAGCTGGCAGACCAGAGCAGGAGAAACTAGCAATGTCACATGTGGTATGCAGCATGAAAGTAATATAGTGGGAGGTGAACGGGGACCAGAAAGAGAGGAGGATCAGCAGAGCTGGGGGTTCCTACTGAGCGGGGGATCAGCAGAGCAGGACGTTACTACTGAGTGGGGGAATCAGCAGAGCAGGCAGTTACTACTGAGCAGGGGATCAGCAGAGCTAGGGGTACCACTGAGGGGGGGATCAACACAGCTAAGGATACTACTGAGCAGGGAATCTGCTGAATGAGGGTACTAATAGGCAGGGGATCTGCTGAATGAGGGTACTAATAGGCTGGGGATCTGTTGAACGAGGGTACCAATGCTAAAGGGGGGTACTAAGGATCTGGGCATTTGCTGAGTGGAGACACTATTGAACCAGGGTTCGACTGGGCCTCAACATACACAGGGCATTTGCCAAGCTTCAATAAATCTTCAAAAAAGCATAATTGAAGGATCACTAAAGCGTCACAGAAGCATCAAAAACACATTGAAAAAGCATGTTGAAGTGGTAGGCACTTTAAAACAGGGAACTAGCAGACAGCACACAATATGGGAATGCTATAGCGGAAGGTGAGCGGGGGCTGGAGAGAGAGGACTGAGTGGCAAAGGATCAGCAGAGCTGTTTGACCAGAGCAGGAGAAACTAGCAATGTCACATGTGGTGTGCAGCATGAAAGAAATATCGCTATTGTTTGGAACCACCAGGTCTCTTTCTAGAGCTGCCTGGCCAAACTGAGCGATTAGGGGAGAAGAGGCTTAGTCAGGGAGGTGACCAAGAACCCGATGGTCACTCTGACAGAACTCCAGAGTTTCTCTGTGGAGAGAGGAGAATCTTCCAGAAGAACAACTATCTCTGCAGCACTCCACCAGTCAGGCCTGTATGGTAGAGTGGCCAGATGGAAGCCACTCCTCAGTAAAAGGCACATGACAGCCTGCCTGTAGTTTGCCAAAAAAAAAAACCTGAAGGACTCTTAGACCATGAGAAACAAAATTCTCTGGTCTGATAAAACAAAGATTGAACCATTTGGCCTGAATAGCATCGAGAAAACCAGGCACTGCTAATCACCTGGCCAATACCATCCCTACAGTGAAGCATGTTGGTGGCAGCATCATGCTATGGGGATGTTTTTAAGCAGCAGGAACTGGGGGACTAGTCAGGCTCAAGGGAAAGATGAATGCAGTAATGTACAGAGACATTCTTGATGAAAACTTGCTTTAGACCTCAGACAGGGATGAAGGTTCATCTTCCAACAGGACAACGACCCTAAGCACACAGCCAAGATAACAAGGGAGTGGCTATGGGACAACTTTGTGAATGTCCTTGAGTGGCCCAGACTTGAACGTGATAAAAATTCTCTGGAGAGATCTGCACCAACGCTCCCCATCCAACCTAATGGAGCTTGAGAGGTCCTGCAAAGAAGAATGGGGGAAACTAACCCAAAATAGGTGTGCCAAGCTTGTAGCATCATACTCAAAAAGACTTGAGGTTATAATTGGTGCCAAAGGAGTTTAACGAAAGTATTGAGCAAAGAGTGTGAATAATATAAATAAATAATGTTTGGGGGTTCTAAATACTTTTATAGCAAAAAAAATACTTATTGTTACTTGTAAACCCTACTTACTTACTTATGTACATGGGACTTTTTTTTTGTAATAAATTTGCAAAGATTTCAAACAAACTTCTTTTACGTTGTCATTATGGGGGATTGTTTGTAGAATTTTGAGGAAAATAAAGAATTTAATCAATTTTGGAATAAGGCTGTAACATAACAAAATGTGGGAAAAGTAAAGCGCTGTGAATACTCTCCAAATTCACTGTATATAACCCAATTTTTGGTATGATATAAAAGATGGTGTTATACAGAATAAATCGAAACCCAATGTATCACACTTTAAAATCGCACATGCTCGTGGAATGGTGTGATGCAGATGGTCGTGCTCTCTTTGTAAAGAGGACTCTGGGAGGCTCTTTGGTCATATGGCGAATCTATACCTCCCTAATTAAAACCAGATTTCCTTTTTGGAGTCGGTTCTTGCCAAACTGGGGGAGTTTGCAGAGGGTAAGGTGATCATGGGAGGAGACGTGAATTTCACTATGTATCTTGCTCTGAGTGCCTAGAGAAACGCATGTCATGTCTCTTATTCTGCCTTGAAACTCTAAAAGAGGAGCTTCCGTGCTTTTCAGCTTGTTATGTGTGGCATATACTCCACCCAAATCAGAGGGACTACACATTCTATTCTCACCCTCATGAATCTTATAGTATAATTGACCTCTTTCTGCCTTCTCAATCTCTTTTGTCCAAGGTTAAGTCTATCTCCATAGGGTCAATTACCTTCTCAGACCATGGTCTGGTCTTTGTGAACATTGACCTGTTGTCCTACATGCCTAACCCATGGATGTGGAAGCTGAATGACTCTTTCATTCAAAATCCCGTGGTCATTGAGATGGTTTCCAGGGAGTTAGGTAACTACTTTTCCTCCAATGTGACTCCAGACAGTGCACCCATTAAGATGTGGGAGCCAAATTAAGATCTGATCCCGCCTTAAAAAAGAGAGAGTTTAACAAATTGAGGATCTCCTGGAATAGATCAGGGCCCTCAAAGCAACCAACAAGAAGTAACTAGCCACTAAGGTTCTCTCTGATGTCACGTTGCTGAGGAAGCAACTGCGCTCCCTCACTTTGGATACAGCGAAAGCCATGTTGGCCAAATCTAGACATACTTTTTATGAGCACAGCAATAAATGTGGAAACCTCTTGGCTCTCGCTCTTACAGCTCAACAAGCCTGTGTATTAATTCCTGAGCTTCTTAATGAGACGCAGCATAAGGCTCATGCAACAGAGGAGATTGTTGAGATAGTTCGACTTTATTATGCATCACTTTACAATCTCTTTCATCCTGATCCTGCTTCTGACCGCTCAGTTAGGGTGACGGCCATTCAGGATTACATTCAGAGTTCAGGTCTTCATCATTTGTCAGATGAAAACTTGGCTGTGTGGGGGAACGCTTTAAAGTGGAGGAATTGGATCTGGCTATAGCTCTTACGCAATCGGGTAAGGCCTCTGATGGTTACTCCGTCCTATATTGCAAAGCTTTGGGTGACCTACTGACACCACATTTTCTAGCGGCGTACAATGCAGCAGGCACGGGGGTTGCTTTCCTGGAGGACATGCTACTTGCTCATTTAACAGGTATTGCGAAGGAAGGGAAGGATCCACTATATTGTCAAAACTATCGCCCAATTTCCCTTCTGAACACTGATCTTAAACTTTTCACCAAAAGCATTGCGTAGCGTCTGATTGAACTGATACCCCAACTGGCCCACTCTGACCAAGTGGGGTTCGTTCCTACAAGGGAGACCTGCAATAATACAATCAATGTGATTAACCTGCTCTATACTGCCCAGGCCCAGAAGATCCCTATGTGTCAGAAGGACTGACACAGAAAACCAACATGTTATTATATCAAGGAACAGTATTCAATGTAATATTCTATGAGTATATTGATATTCTGTACTGTAATAAAGCAATACTCAAGTTACAGAAGAACTCTGAGCTAATCTATACCGTCAGTATTCTAATTAAAGTTATAGCAATATAACTAGAACATGTCCCCTTTAAAAGCAACTATACAGCAATGTCCCTCCCCTTAGCAAGGCCTTGCTATGTTCTTCACCAGCAGTTGGAGCTCATACAAGACAATTTCCACTGCGGTCTAATATAGCAGGATGATATACTGTAATCCTAAGGGGCCTGGTATCTGCTTCACTGTTTGTGCTCAGGGTAAAGATAAGTTGTATACTTGCAGTATGGATCAAAGGCAGGCACCCTCTCACCAACTCTGATGTCTGTCTGTGAGGACCCTATGAAACAGGAGATGCGGTCTCCCACGCTGCGGCATCAGCAAAACTTGCTTCCTCAGGATATTCAGCTGACCTCCACTTTCTCTCTCAGCGCTACTGCAGTGACATCCGCAGTATAGCGACAGGAATCCGAGTTCTGGAAGCGGGTCAGGCCTTCTACAGTAGGCCGCAATCTGCTGTCTCACACACACTCAGCAGACTGATGTGCACGCGATGGGTCCCAAGAGCAAGAGAGTCAAGTCTGTTAGGCAGATCGTTTTATAGCTCCTCCCAAGATGCTCCACTGTCTCCTTGCATTTTGGGAAAGGCAGTTTCTTGAGTAAAGCAGCCAGATGATTATCACCCTGTAAAAGACTACAGTCCCCACAATGCTTTTCTTCCAGCCTCAGGAGTATGATGCATGAAACCTGAGACCAACACTGGAAGGATGCAGAGACAGTCTAAAAGAGCTGAAAGTAAGTCTGCATTATCAGATAATGGCAGTCCGCTACACTTTTCTGGGGACAACCGAAAAGTATGGGTTTATCTTTTACTTTCACTTTCAATCATCATCGTCATAGTAAAAAGAAAAAATAGAGAGGGGGCACAGACAGAAATAATAAGTGATAGGTGTTCTAATCTATCTCTACTCTATCCAAAACTAAAAAAAAAAAAAAGTTTTGCCTTTAGTTATACTTTAACTGCTAAGTTGAATAAAACAAACATCTGCACAAAACGTACAGGCATGTGTGATTTGATTTTACTGTCGCTTATGACTGCAGTAAATGTAGACGATAACAGAATAATGAAGATTGTGGCTTTTTCGCTATTTATTACATTTATAAATATTAAAATTACTATAAAATAGTTATTTTAAACTGCATGGATTTTATCCGTGTGTGTATTTATAGATGTAACATGATAGAGGACCACGAGGAAGCCTGCAAAATGTGTAAACGTATCGTAGACCGCGGTATTTATATTTAACACAAGGTGGTGATCTCACTAGGAACACACACAGACAGGAAGTGATGTAAGGTAGAGACAGGAAGTGGTGAGACAGAAGGAAGCAGAGAGGAGACATTGCTGGAACTGGCAGCAGAGGAGGTAATAAGATATTATTTTATATTTACACCCAGTAACCCCCCCCCCCCCCGAGATTTTGGTTATGATTTATATTACAGATACTTTTAAATATATTTATCCAACTGTCCATCCAGAGCCTCTGGTTTATAGACCGGATACATCCTAAATATAGAGCCATTTATCCAACTGTCCATCCAGAGCCTCTGGTTTATAGACCAGATACATCCTAAATATAGAACCATTTATCCAACTGTCCATCCAGAGCCTCTGGTTTATAGACTGGATACATCCTAAATATAGAACCATTTATCCAACTGTCCATCCAGAGCCTCTGGTTTATAGACCAGATACATCCTAAATATAGAACCATTTATCCAACTGTCCATCCAGAGCCTCTGGTTTATAGACTGGATGCATCCTAAATATAGAGACATTTATCCAACTTTCCATCCAGAGCCTCTGGTTTATAGACCGGATACATCCTAAATATAGAGCCATTTATCCAACTGTCCATCCAGAACCTCTGGTTTATAGACTGGATACATCCTAAATATAGAGACATTTATCCAACTGTCCATCCAGAGCCTCTGGTTTATAGACCAGATACATCCTAAATATAGAACCATTTATCCAACTGTTCATCCAGAGCCTCTGGTTTATAGACCGGATACATCCTAAATATAGAACCATTTATCCAACTGTCCACCCAGAGTCTCTGGTTTATAGATTGGATACATCCTAAATATAGAACCATTTATCCAACTGTCCATCCAGAGCCTCTGGTTTATAGACCAGATACATCCTAAATATAGAACCATTTATCCAACTGTCCATCTAGAGCCTCTGGTTTATAGACCGGATACATCTTAAATATAGAACCATTTATCCAACTGTCCATCCAGAGCCTCTGGTTTATAGACCGGATAAATCCTAAATATAGAACCATTTATCCAACTGTCCATCCAGAGCCTCTGGTTTATAGACCAGATACATCCTAAATATAGAACCATTTATCCAACTGTTCAAGCCTCTGGTTTATAGACCAGATACATTCTAAATATAGAACCATTTATCCAACTGTCCATCCAGAGCCTCTGGTTTAAAGACCGGATACATTCTAAATATAGAACCATTTATCCAACTGTCCATCCAGAGCCTCTGGTTTATAGACGGGATACATTCTAAATATAGAACCATTTATCCAATTGTCTATCCAGAGCCCCTGGTTTACGCTACAGATACAACCCAGCAGATACTGGCTCCACCATGGGCATCACTAGCGCCAAGCACCCAAGGGCTTGTGCGCCTTTGGTCCCGAGCATATGACTACCTGACAGTTTTTTGTTTCAGTTTTGTCACTGTAGTGCCATTGCCACTTACACTGCAGCGCCAGGTTCTTCTGCTGTCAGACCTCAAATACAGTGGCAGTTCAGAGCCATGGAAGGGCTTCCCTAAAGCTTTGACCACCAGACCCAGCCAAGGGGAAGTCCTGCACTCTCTGCTTCATGCACTGTGCGATTTACATACTCCAAACCCCTGTACAATGTGTTAGGCATTACTGACCCCTGAACTTTGTGTCATGCAGGTTTGACTCTGTCCCCTGTGTGTTACTCTTGAGCCCTGCACTCTGCACAGTTCATTGCTAACACGTACACTTTGTGCGTTACACATTCCTGACCCCTGCACTCTGTTAACATTACACAATCACATTTCTAAACCTTCCCCCATCTATGGACGGAAAGGTTTAAATTAATCTCTATTTGTCTATGAGTTCTAATGATGAGCGCAGCCATTATATTATTTGTCTGCAGAGATCTTGTATGGATCACATGATCTCATCAATGAGGATGAAGGACGACCCGAGTCACATGACCGAAAGGATATTGAACCTCACCCTGGAGATCATCTACCTGCTGACCGGAGAGGTGAGGAGGATTCTGGGAGGTCACATGACATCACTCTTATCTCTATTAATAAAACACGGTGTTCCGTGAAAAAACCATACCCGTGAGAAAACCATACCCTCGTCACTTCCGGTGCACCTACGGAGGGTATGGATTTATCACGGTAGTTACACTTGCCGCCGTTACATTAAAACAGCTCCTCTGCAACATTAATCATCTCCGCTCCTTCCCCTCTCACTTCCCTGCTCTCGGCTAATAAATATAACAGCGGATCACGGAGCCGACATCTCCGTCATTTACATCTCATACACCCGCCGCTGCTTTTACATTTACTAGCCGACATCAGGGAAGTGACAGGGAGAGGAGAGGAGATGATTGATGTTGCAGCCGTACTGTTTTTATGTAACCGCCGCAAGTATAACATTATACACACTTCCATTATAATTCCATTCCCTCCGAGCATGCGCACTTCTCTATTTCACAGCTGTTCAATGAGGTTTCCGGGGCTCTGAGCATGCGCACTGTTACGCTGCTCAGCTGTTTCGGACAGGAAGTGACGAGGGTATGGAATTCTAACGAGGTATGGAATTCTAACGTTACAACGGACCTGACCGGAGACGTGAGGAGGATTCTGGGAGGTCACATGACATCACTCTTATCTCTATTAATAAAACACAGACCTGACTGGAGAGGTGAGGAGGATTCTGGGAGGTCACATGACGTCACTCATCTCTAACAATATAACACAGAGTTGACTGGAGAGGTGAGGAGGATTCTGGGAGGTCACATGATATTTTTGCCCTTTCAATGCAGAGTTTTCCTCCGGTAAAGTCTGGTGACTGTCTAACCATCAGAGTGCCTTCTGCCCAGTCCATGAAACCCAAGAGACAAAAAAAGGTTTTGGAAGTTGCCAACAATATCATTGAGCTTCTGACAGGAGAGGTGAGCGGTGCCGGGAATTCTGGGACATTTTCCAGTAACAGACAAGGGATGTGTCTGGATGTTGACTGTATCATTGTGTGTGTCAGGTTCCTATAAGGTGTCAGGATGTCACTGTCACTGTGGAGGAGTTTTTAGAAGGACACGTAGATCTCTACAAAGATATTTCATCTCCAGGTAAGAGGAGACTTTATTGTAAAGGAGAGAGCAGTACGGAGGCTCCACCTAGATCCCCCATCATCTGATAGACACATAGAAACAATGTATTCAGTCAGTTTGTGTGTTTCCTACAGATGGCTCCAGTAATGGGAACGCACCAGAGAGATGTCCCCGTCCTCTGTATTCCCGAGATTCCACACAGGAGGATCACACCATCTCTTACCCTCATCCGGTAGATGGATCTAGTAACAGAAACCCACCAGAGAGATGTCCCCATCCTCTGTATTCCCAGGATTCTACACAGGAAGGTCACATCATCTCACAAAGAGTTAAGTAGAAAACTATTTATGGCTAATACTTACATTTTGAGGTGTTCTGGGCTATGTTGTTACAGCTAATCTCACTTTTATGAAATATTCAGGTTATAAACCAGAGTGCTTTGAAATATGCTGTTGAAGAATGGATAAAAGAGGAGGATGATGAGGTTGGTGTGATGGAGACATTTTCTGAAGGACACAAAGATCCCTTCGAGGATGTTGTGATAGAGCAATTCAATGACAGAAACCCACCAGAGAGATGTCCCCGTCCTCTGTATTCCCCGGATTCCAGACAGAATGATCACACAATCCCTCACCATCATCAGGTAGGAGGACTCGGTGTATAGAACACAGAAGTGATTCTGAACTTTGTGAGATTACATTCTTCTATGTAATCACCTGTTCTAATGTTGACTTTTGACCAAAAAGAGACAACAGGGCAATGTATAGTGAAGGTCCGCATGAACCAGAAGAAGTTCATTAAGAATGATACTTAAAAACGAATGTGTTTTAAAAGGCATCAAAAACAGCCATGGCTCGTAGCGTATTCGTGATATTAAGCGTAGCGCCTAGGGCTATATATTTCTCTGTTGTCTTTTTGGTGATGACATCTCCATGATTGAGGTAAAGGCTATCCCTGTAGTCCAGCATGGGTATATGTTTGGAGGAGTGGAGCTTATTATCCCCTGCCTAATGGAGGTATGTATTGAGGAGGCTGTTAATCCGAACACTGCTGAGGACCATATCTCAACACATCCATTTATTTTTTGGCTCTGGTAAGGAGATATTTTGGGCACTGCGGTCGTGTCCACTTACTGATGCTGGTGATGGGATTTCATCCCGCTGCTGTGAATACAGACCATTTGACAATTCGTGATATATCATAAGTGTAGAGCTGTATCCATTTGTTACATAGTTAGTCAGATTGAAAAAAGACACAAATCCATCTGACTCAACCAATAAAAAAAAACAAAAAAAAAAAACAGTAAAGAAAACCCAACCATACACTCCCATATACACAATCCTATACCCGTGGTTGATCTAGAGGAAGGCGAAAAAAACCCAGCAAAGCATGATCCAATTTGCTACAGCAGGGGACAAAAATTCCTTCCTGATCCCCAGAGAGCCAATCGGATATTCCCTGGATCAACTTTACCTATAAATATTAGTACGCAGTTATATTATGTACACCCAGGAAAGAATCCAGGCCTTTTTTTAAAGCAATCTACTGAGCTGGCCAGAACCACCTCTGGAGGGAGTCTATTCCACATTTTCACAGCTCTTACAGTGAAGAAACCTTTCAGTTTTATGAGACTAAATCAGTTTTCCTCTAGATGTAACGAGTGCCCCTTGTCCTCCCTGATGACCTTAAAGTGAATAACTCAACACCAAGTTCACTATATGGACCCCTTATGTATTTATACATTTTGATCATATCCCCCCTTATGTATTTATACATGTTGATCATATCCCCCATTAATCTCCTCTTCACAAGAGAGAATAAATTCAGTTCCTCTAATCTCTCCTCATAGCTGAGCTCCTCCATGACTCATATCAGTTTGGTTGCCCTTCTCTGCACTTTCTCCAGTTCTCCGATATCCTTTTTAAGAACTGGTGCCCAAAACTGAACTGCATATTCCAGATGAGGTCTTACTAATGATTTGTACAGGGGCAAAATGATATCTCTCTCTCTGGAGTCCATGCCTCTGGTAATACATGAAAGGACTTTGCTTGCGTTGGAAACCGCAGCTTGGCATTGCATGCTATTATTAGCTTATGATCTACCAGAACACCCAGATCCTTCTCCACTATGGATTCCCCCCAGTTCTACTCCGCCTAGTATGTATGATGAGTGGGTATTCTTAGCCCCCAAGTGCAGAACTTTACATTTATCAACATTAAACCTCATTTGCCACATAGTTGCCCAATGAAACAGTGTATTGATGTCAGCTTGTAAGTTGGAGACATCCTGTAAAGAAGTTATTCCATTGCAAAGCTTGGGGTCATCTGCAAAGACTGAAATGGTACTTTTAATCCCAGACCTGATATAATTTATAAAGATATATTAAAAATTAAGGGTCCCAACACTGAACCTTGGGGTACACCACTGATAACCTTAGACCATTTAGAGTAAGAATCATTAACCACTACTCTCTGAATTCTATCTCTTAGCCAATTTGTATTTTTTTATATCTGCCTGGAGTTCGGCTTTAATAGATGTTTTTTTATTATTTTGGGGTTTAGGTTGAAGAACGGATAAATATAAAAGTTGAGGTTAAAGAAGAAGAGGAAGAAGTAGAAACGTATGTGGGGGGTGATCAGCCGCCCATGGAGGAGGTTGGGATGATTATGAAAAGTGAAGAGGAAGAAATGATTCTACTTATTAACATAAGTAAGTATAGGCACTATGGAAGAAACGGGTCAAAGTCTCATTTTGCTTCTGAGTGTTCTCTCTTACTGACCTTTTTATATTTATTTAAACATTTTCTTTCTAACAGATGGATGTGATGTCGGGAATTCCTCTGAGAGACATCTTCTATTATCTGCTGATTGTAAGTCAGAAGATGATGTCATCACACAGGATCCTCCAGGAGGAAATCCAAATACACAAAATATCCATCACAGACCTTCCTGTCCGGAGACATCAATGGATCCCTCTGATCAGGGGGAATCTTCTCACCAATCACATACTAGGATTGCAAATATCCATTTAGGATCTCACACTGCAGATAGATCAACAGATCCTTCTAAACCCAAGGAATCTTCCTTACCCCATGAAGGAGCTCACCGAGGTGACAATATATTGTCATGTCTAGGGTGCGGGAGATCTTTTAAGACCAAATCTGAACTTCGTATCCATCTCAGATCTCATACCAGTGTAACCCTTACATGTTCAAAATGCGGGAAATCTTTTACTAAGGAAAGCGAATTTCTTGCACATCGGAGACTTCACAAGGCTGAGAATCCATATATATGTTCAGCGTGTGGGAAATGTTTCGCTGACAAAAACGAGCTACTTGTACACCAGAAAGTTCACATAGGAGTGCGTCCTTTTTCGTGTTCAGAGTGCGGGAAATGTTTCACTGGGAAAAGCATACTTTTAACGCACCAGAGACTTCACACAGGCGAGCGACCGTTTATATGCACAGAGTGCGGGAAAAGTTTCACTCAGAAAGTTTGCCTTGTTTCACACCAGAGAATTCACACGAGTGAGCGCCCTTATTCGTGTTCAGAGTGTGGGAAATGTTTCACTCAGAAAAGAACCCTTGTTAAACACCAGAGAATTCACACGGGCGAGCGTCCCTATTCGTGTTCAGAGTGCGGGAGATGTTTCATCGAGAAAAGCGTGCTGCTTTCACACCAGAGGATTCACACTGGGGAGCGTCCTTTCTTATGCACAGAGTGCGGGAAAAGCTTCACTCAGAAAGGAAGCCTGATTATACACCAAAGACTACATAAAAGCGAGCGGCCTTTTTCTTGTTCGGAATGCGGGAGATCTTTCACTGTAAAAGCCAAGTTTCTCGCCCACCAGAGGAGTCACACAGAGGAGAGTACTTATTCTTGTCCAGACTGCGGGAAATGTTTTAGTCTGAAAGCCCAACTACTTTCGCATCAGAAAAGCCACACGGGTAAACATCCTTTTCCCTGTCCAGTGTGCGGGATATGTTTCTCCGAGAAAGCAAATCTTCATAGACACCAGAGGAGTCACACGAGTGAGCGCCCTTTTGCATGTTCAGCGTGCGGGAAATGTTTTACACGTAATGCAAATCTAGTTAGACATCAGAGTACACACACTTCATGATAGTATTAATAAATAAATGGTGATAATAAACAGAAGGTTTTGTTCAGTCCATTGACAAATTATATGATAAAAATTATATTTAAAGATTAACATTCCCGTAAAAGTAACATATGATGTGTAGTCTGGCCTGGTGGGGCACCTGCTGGTTTCCGTTATTTTTTTTGGAGATTCCAGTCATGAGATCTTCCTGCCTCTACTGGCCCTCACATTGGGGTGTCTCCGTTCCTTTTTTCCTCCATGATTGTATAGTAGAGAAGTGTTTTACGGGGATCGGCACACCCACACTTGCATCCCTTTTGCTCTTTAATGGCCAAACCTTTGTAAGAAATGACTACATAAAAGCTAAGCTCAAATCTATATCCAAGCATCAGTCCGTATCCATTATCTACATGATAATTTTATAATTAATTTGTTAATTTGACATCATGCCCAAGGACTTCAAAAGACTCAGTGGAAATAGCAGTGGTCAACAATGACGCCTTTTACTTCCCAAGATGCTGGCAAACATCTCATCCAAGGAACACCTTTCGGTTGGTTGCTAGTCACCATTGCCTTTTGTTCAACTTTTGTCAGGACCGGGATCTGAACCCCCAACCTCTGCTGCATTTGGCAGTAGCTCTTCTTACTAAGACACCTAAGATAGTGGACACTATCCTGTCTGATTCTTTCTTACCTTGTGCCTTGTTTCTGGTGAACCTTGAATTCCTTGCTCCTCCTGTGAACTTCCTATTTAATCCATGTCTTTGCACTTCCTGTTTGCCAGATTATTGTGCTCTTTCCAGCTGACATCTTGCTCCTTTGCGTACCTGCAGCTGTACTTATCTCCACTACTTTGGCTTGATCCTCAACTACACTTCCGCATGATTCCAACCTGCAACCATTTGTTACAGATCTTTGGCTTGTTCCTAGAATACTCTTCTGCTTGATCCCAACCTGCAACCATTCCTTATTAACCTTTGACTTGTTCCTTGACTACGCTTCTGCTTAATCCCAACCTGCAACCACTTGTTACAAACCTTTGGCTTGTTCCTCGACTACACTTTCCCTTGATCCCAAACCTGCAACCATTCCTTATCGACCTTTGGCTTTTCCCCAACTACACTTCTGCTTGATTCCAACCGGCAACCATTTTTTACCGACCTTTGGCTTGTTCCTTGACTTTGCTTCCACTTGATCACAACCTGCAACAATTCCTTATCGACCTTTAGCTTGTTCCTTGACTACGCTTCTGCTTAATCCCAACCTGCAACCACTTGTTACCAACCTTTGGCTTGTTCCTCGACTAAACCTCCGTGTGATCTCAACCTGCAACCATTCGTTACTGATCTTTGGCTTGTTCCTCAATTACACTTCTGCTTGATTCCAACCTGCAAACACTTGTTACTAGGGCTGCGCATCTTCACTTACCTCACGATTCGATGCGATTACGATTATTAGGGTCGCGATTCGATACGATTCGATTCCGCGATGCATCACGATGCATCACGATTACTATTAGGATCCTTTTCTAAAGGGGGATCTATGGTGATCCTGCTCTGAAGGCGGATCTATGGGGACCCTTCTCTAAAGGGGGATCTATGGGGACCCTGCTCTAAAGGAGATCTATGGGGAGCCTGGGCCTGTCCTAAAGGGGATCCAGGGGAACTGAGCTCTAAAGGGGGATCTATGGGGACCCTGCTCTAAAGGGGGATCTATGGAATCGCCATAGATCCCCCTTTAGAGCAGGCCAGCATCCCCATAGATCCCCCTTTAGTAGAGCAGGTCCCCTCATAGATCCCCCTTTAGAGCAGGCCACATCAGGTTAGAAGAGTTACCTGATGCTAGTTGTAGTACCGTAGGCCCTGGTAAGGAGGAATGCAGAGTCTGTAGTAGTCCCCCTAGTTGTAGTATAACAGGCCCTGGTAAGGAGGAATGCTGGGCTCTGTAGTGCCCCTAGTTGTATTATAGCAGGCCCTGGTAAGGAGGAATGCTGGGCCCTGTAGTGCCCCGACTTACCAGGAGGCAGAGCTGCAGCCAGTTGTGGATGAAGTAGCGGTAGGTGTATGGAGTAGGCAGTGTTGGGGGTAACTAGTTACAAAGTAACTGATTACAGTAACTACATTACTTTTTTTGGTAACTAAGTAAAGTAACTAGTTACAATACTAATATTGGTAACTACACTACTTTACTAGGCTATAGGAGGTAACTACACTACTTTACTAGGCTATAGGAACGCGCTTTCCTGCGTTACCCAAGCCATGCGATACAATCGTTATTTCGAAGAATAGAGAGGGATGAAGTTTATGAATTTTTGTTGCACTTTATGTTTTATTCTGTTTTTCAGCTTTTGTTCTCATGTTTCCCAATGCCTGTGTTTATACAATAAACTCTATGCAGAAAGAGTGTCATGTATCTTCTTCTACACGGTCAATTAAGAAAGAGGATAGTAAAGTAATAAGTAGTGAAGTTACTTTTCAAATGCAGTAACTAGTAAAGTAATCTCATTACAATTTACAGAAGTAACTAGTAACTAGTTACATTTTTTGAGTAACTACCCCAACACTGGGAGTAGGGCTCGGACAGGTCCTGGGTGATGAGCCTCATGTTGGGAATTTGGAGCTCGGACTAGTGCAGTGCACGGTACAGGCGGAAAGCAGGGCCTCCTCGCTCCCCTGTGGTCAACTCAGGCTGTCTGCCGAGAACCGCACCGCTACCAGAAGTGTACCGAGCTGGGAAGGCCACGACTTCGGGCGGCCGGGCTGTCAGAGCGGGCGGTCGGGCAGCAGCGTGCTAAGTGGGCGTGCCGTGTGTATCCCGGGGGCCAGAGAGAGCACTGATAGCTTCGCTCTCCTCCTCTCCCGCGCCGCGAGGAGGAGCTCCGTATCCCACAAGCCCGGCCAGCGCCGCCATGTCACTTCTGTCCCCGCCCCCGGAAGTGACGTCATTAGGTAATCGATTATTCAACCACCCCGAATCGATGCAGAATCGCGAAGGGTCGCATCGCGATGCATCGATTCGGCGATTATATTCAGCAGCCCTACTTGTTACCAACCTTTGGCTTGTTTACTGACTACACTTCTTCCTAATCCCTACCCACTATATCTGCTAAAGAACCCCGGCTTGCTAACCTCCAGGTTCAGGCGATGCTGAGGACTGCAACCCTGGACTGACACGCAGCAAAACCCATCTGCACCATCAGGAGCTCTGGTGAATACCGGTAAGTGCTTAGACTCCAGACCTCGGGTGAGCATGTGTCATTCACCAGGATGACCTGCTGCTGAACTAATCCAGCTGGTTGGTGGGAGCCTCTCTACTGCCATAGCTACTGGTCTTCGAGCCTGACCCCTGACTGTGACAACTTTACTAAAGAAGCTGGCTTGTCAATGATCTGGACACTAGATGGTTTTTAATAGATATGATATAATTTAATATTTTAATTTGATAAAATATACAAAACTTGATGTAGTTTCTTGCTTGGTTATATTGTGCTACTATTTCTAAACTTCACAAGTCTGTTCCCCCCCCTTTTTTTTTTTTAATAATTACTATTATTCTTAGATGGTGATTGGAATGAGAAAGTGTGTTCATAGAAAGTTATCCATTGTTGTTTTACTAATCAGATGGAGATTCCAGAAGGTCCAGTTCCACATGTGTCAGCTGGTATTCTAAGGATCTATGGAGCCACTACAAATGCCACATGGAATATTCCCACTGCTGCCATCTTGATAAGCCTTGTCAGGAATTAGCAGTAGAGATGGCCAAATCTGTGTGGCTACACTTAAGAAATGGAGACTAAACCATATACAGTATATAATAAAGTAAATGTATTCGTAGTAAAACAAAAGGCATCCAAACACCAGCAAATATCTAACATTAACTGAAAGATAAAATGCCTAACTACCTAACTATAATGCAATATACACTGCTCAAAAAAATTAAAAGAACACTTTGAAAACACATCAGATCTCAATGGGGAAAAATCTCGTGCTGGATATCTATACTGATATGGACTGGGTATTGTGTTGAGAAGGAAAGGATGACACATTGATGGAAATGAAAATTATTACCCTACAGAGGGCTGAATTCAAAGACACCCGCAAATCAAAGTGAAAAAATTATGCAGCAGGCTAGTCCATTTTTCTGAAATGTTATTGCAGCAACTCATGGTCCTCAGTAGTTTGTATGGACCCCACGTGCTTGCATGCATGCCTGATAATGTCGGGACATGCTCCTAATGAGACAACAGATGGTGTCCTGGGGTATTTCCTCCCAGATCTGGACCAGGGCATCATTGAGTTACTGAACAGACTAAGGTGCAACCTGGCGGCGTTGAATGGATCGAAACATAATGTCCCAGAAGTGTTCTATTGGATTTAGGTCAGGCAAGTGTGGGGGCCATTCAGTGGTATCAATTCCTTCATCCTCCAGGAACTGGCTGCATACTCTCGCCACATGAGGCTGGGCATTGTCGTGCACCAGGAGGAAACCAGGACCCAATGCACCAGAGTAGGTTCTGACAATGGGTCCAAGGATCTCATCCCGATACCTAATGGCAGTCAGGGTGCCATTGTCTAGCCTGTAGAGGTCTGTGCGTCCCTCTATGGATATGCCTCCCCAGACCATCACTGACCCAGGACCAAAACCGGTCCTGCTGAACGATGTTACAGGCAGCATAACATTCTCCACAGCTTCTCCAGACCCTTTTACGTCTGTCACATGTGCTCGGGGTGAACCTGCTCTCATCTGTGAAAAGCAAAAGTTGCCAGTGGTGGACCTGCCAATTCTGGTGTTCAATGGCAAATGCCAATCAAACTCCACAGTGCTGGGCAGTGAGCACAGGGCCTACTAGAGGACCTCAGGCCACCCTCATGAAGTCTGTTTCTGATTGGTCAGAGACATTCACACCAGTGGCCTGTTGGAGGTCATTTTGTAGGGCACTGGCAGTGCTCATCCTGTTCCTCCTTGCACAAAGGAGCAGATACCGGTCCTGCTGATGGGTTAAGGACCTTCTACAGCCCTGTCCAGCTCTCCTAGAGTAACTGCCTGTCTCCTTGAATCTCCTCCAGGCTCTTGAGACTGTGCTGGGAGACACCGAAAACCTTCTGGCAATGGCACGTATGGATGTGCTTTCCTGGAGGAGTTGGACTGCCTGTGCAACCTCTGTAGGGTCCAGGTATCACCCCCATGCTACCAGTAGTGACACTGACCCTAGCCAAGTGTCAAACTAGTGAAAAACAGCCAGAAAAGCTGAGTAGGGAAAAACATGTCAGTGGCCTCCACCCGTAAAATCTTTTTTGTTTTGGAGGTCGTCTCATTGTTGCCCATCTAGTCCACCTGTTAATCAGTTTCAGCTGCTTTGGTGATAATGAAATTAACAACCCCCTCTGCTACTTAACTGACCAGATCAATATCCCAGGAGTTTACCTGACTTGATGCTATACTCTGATTAAAGTGTTCCTTTAATTTTTTTGAGCAGCGTATATACAAGGTGAGGAACACAGGTTATAGGGAATACCTGCAAGGATAAGATGCAAGGAAGGAGGGAACCTGTGCAGGAAGCTCAGGACAAGCAAAATTCTGTCTGATAAAAAAGGCATAGAAGTGTTTTGGAAGCAACACCACTCCCCCTCCAACATGGTTCAAGATAAACCTTAGATGGATTAAGAGAAAACCGTGACTTCACAGGTCTATATCAGACTAGTATTGAACTCTGCACGTGGAGCAACAACATGACAGCAGTCCTGTCCATACTCTCAGGTAGTACCACTTCCTGGGGAGGGAGTTCCACATATTTACTACTCTTACAATAAAGAACCCTTGCAATATAAGGGGAAACTATCTTTCTGTTAACCTCCTGTCCTCTTCAGGGAAGACTGTTTATTAATGCTACTGAAGTCACCATTGATATATATGTACATTGTAATCATATTCCTTCTTAAGCACATCTTCTCCTACATGAATAACTGTAATCTATGTAATTGATAGTCATAGCTGAGGTCCTCCATCCCCCCTAATTTTGTTGTCCCTTGTTGAATTTTTTCTAATTCAACAACATCATTCCAGAGCTGGGTTTCTGAACTAGAGTCCTGTGGATCCCTAGGGTTCCTCCAGAGGTTGCTAGGGGTTCCTTGAGCAATTTTTTCCTCTCAGATAAGTTCCCACTGACACCACTGATCTTTTTAGCACATGGTAGCTACACGATGAAGATTCTCGACAAAGTATTCCAATGCAAAGACATTACACGAAGATCAGACTTGCTTATGCACTCATTTTTCCAGCTCGAAATTCTGGATGTGAAATCTGGACACTAAGAAAACAGGATAGAAAAAAAGATTGACTCACTTGAGCTTTGGTGCTGGAGAAAGATTTTGTGCGTGCTGTGACCAGCCCGTAGAAATATTCAATTGATTCCAGAACCAAGAGAAATCACTGGAGAAGTATATAATGTTTCAGAAGATCGAAGGAACCAGGCGAAGAGGGAGACTGACTACTAGGTGGTTGGACACATTGACCAGAGCTGTGGGGTTGACACTGGAGGATCTTACCAGACTAGCACAAAGCTGACTTCTTTTTAGAGCTCTTATTCATCAAGTCGCTAGGACTCAGACATGAGTGTTGGAACTTAATAATAATAATAAGGGTGTAATTCTTCCCAATGACCACAAGCGTAAGGAGCATTCTTCCCACTGACCATCACACTAATGTATCCTGAGTTGTAGATATAGTCATATTTAGCAGGGCTTCCCTAAGACTGGAGAGTTATTTCAAGGGTTCCTCTTTGATGAAAAGGTTGAGAGAGGCTGCTCCAGAGGACTGATGACCAAAACTGAATTCCGTATTCAATATGAGGGTGAACCAGTGCTTTGTAATAGATATGTGCAGGGCCATTTATAAGGCTGTACAACTGGCTCTGTTGTACTGGGCCCAGGCCTCATCAGCTAAACAGGGGGGCCTAGGCAACTTTATTGTTCATTGCTGCCTAAAAAAAATAATTCATTTTACTAGACCACACCCCTGCTCCTACTTGCTTACCAGGGCTTAAATTACATTTCCCTGGGCCCCATCATTTCAGCAGAGAGGGCCCAGGAGGTAGGAGCAGAGAAGAAACTTTTTTGTTTCCTCATTTTCGGGGTACAGGAGGATAAAGTCAGTGTCTCTGTTCTATTGCACCTCGGGGGGGGGGGGGGTACCTTTGGTTAATGTTTGAAGCATCCAAAATAATGTAACGAGGAATTGATTTGGATCCATTTCGTTTTTACGTTGTATTAACATTTTTCATTATTATAAAAAATGCACTACATACGAAATGAAAACATATTGCAATAAATACAGTAAGGTATAAAAGTTAAATAGGATAATGATTCCTACTTATTGCGTTTGGGTTGGATGGAGGCAGATCAGTCAGAATCTTTGAATCATAACATAGTTCCATAGTTAGTGAGGTTGAAAAAGACATCTGTCCATCCAGTTCAACCCACAATGTGTGTGTTTTTACTGTTACCCATACATTTTATACCCCTGTATGTTGTGGTCT